>NC_140829.1:0-135000 GCF_050613455.1 Vespa mandarinia | reverse complement strand
CTATTTTATTAAAATCTGCAAAATAATAAGAGATGTAAAAAAATTATTGTTTCTTAATAATCAATATTTCTGAAGTATAACTTTATTTCAACAATTTGGTAATTAAATTACACAGTTTTACTTTTATCGTCTCTACCCTAATATCCATGAACTACAATAACTTAATGGTCAGACATAAACAACAGTAAAGTATGACAACGCACTGTCCATTTGTATCCAGAAGAGTAAAAAATTCAATAAAAATTATAAACAATTATAGCACCGTAATTCTGCGAAAAGTACGTGATACGTAATTTAACTTGTCTTTGGTTGTTCCGCTACTTTGTTTTTCATAAAATTATCTTCTTGCATGGAAATTTGTGTGAGCTTCTTTCCTATACGTTCGTGAACGTCCAAATATTTTGCTACACAACGATCTAAACAGATTGATTCTCCTTTTCCCAATTCTGGTTCAATATATTTTGGTGGAATACATTTTCTATGGCATGCAGATGTCATACGATTGTACATATCAGACATCATTTCTATTTCCAAATCCTGTACCAATTTTAATTTTTCTTCGTCTAGTTGCGGTAGGGTTGCCATATTTTCTTTGTCAATTGAACAGACAAACAGTATAAAATATTTTAAATAATTTATTCGTCTTTGGTTAAAGCCATCCGCATACGCTGCCTTGCTTTCATACTCTCGTACCTTTTAGATTCTATAGATTTTCTTGATAGTGCAAAGCTATATAATCCTAGGGAAACTATTATAGCCCTGTAACAATGATTTAATTGTAATTGCGAATTTAATAAGAAGTAATTAATAATATCACCTAATATAAGATTTACTTATATACACGTGGAACGGTCAACATTCCTTCTATCGCCTTATAATAATTTTTCATTTAAGGTTATAAATGATACCCAATAGATCTAACTCATTACTAAAAGATTATATTTCGAAACGCTATAAAAAAATACTCACACTCACCTACCATCCAATAGCTATTTTCTGATGTGGTCCCAATTTCATAGTTTTCGTCTTTAAAAAATTAAACGAACTTTTAAGAAAACCAATGCCCAACATATCGAAGAGACATGCCCTGCCGGTATTTTTACCGGCACCACCTACCAACCATTATCAATTACAATTTTTATTTCTATTAAAACCCTAGTAGAGTTACAGTCAGTATGGCCAGAATAATTTCATATGAATGGAACTTAAGACGGAACGAAGGAAGGACCAAATGGTAAAATCAAATATAACCTATAACACTTAGATTCATAAAGAAGAGAAAATTTCTTTTACTATTGTGTGAACGATGCAACGTCTTGAAATATTGCGGAGACAATTACGTTTGATCGATGCCTTCAGAACGAAACAAACGTCCATTAAATCGTTCAGTACTGAGAAAACTCCGGACGATAGCATCGATAAAACCAAGAACCAAGTGGATATTGAAATTAAAGAAATAAATTCGCACGAAGCTCCTGAAAAGAATGACTCTTTTAACGAGAAAAGTGAGTCTGACGAATCGATTGAAAATCTATCATCCATAACAATCTCGAGTAGCGAATCGAATGGAATGAAGTCGGATAAGAATTTAGAATTAGCAGAAGTGAAGCTGAGCGGATTTGCCCAAACATTTGAAAAGTTCTCACGAATCGATGAACCAAAAGAACCTGAAAAGCCTTTAACGTTCGCTACCTTACTCCGTCGCTCGGAGTTTATGAACGTATGTTATTTATATTTAATCACTTTAAGTACAGTTTCATATTTATTTTATTCTTATTTTAATTGCGAGTAATTAAAATATTACAGTTGGGAGATCCAGAAGGAAAAAAGATCATAGGGAAAATATTTAAAACTGTAAACGACGATTTGTACATAGATTTTGGATGGAAATTTCATTGTGTATGTCCTAGACCTTTAAAAAATGGAGAGTATGTATTCAATTGAATCATATTTATTATATTACGGAATATAAATGGATTGATAATTTCAATTAAAAATTTATTACAGATTTTACGTTAGGGGCTCATTGGTAATTTTAAAGATAAAGGATCTGGAATTGTCTATGAGGTTTCTAGGCTCAACCATGGATACTACTATTTTAGAGGCAGATTGTATACTTTTAGGTTTGTTACGTTCTCCGTTGAAAAAAATCAATCCCCAATCAGAAATGTCCCGAGTTTAATAATAATTCGATATTGCTTAATTATTGTATTATCAAAGAGATACTTTAAGATTAAAAGAAAGATTAAAAAAGTGTTTTTATGATTTAACCTAATGTTAATATATATACTCAAGTATTTTACCAGTAAGTATCGTAGATCGTTTTGTATATTGGTTTGTATATTGGAACGATCAGTACTATTCTCAATCGTTTATCTTCCAAGAAACGATGAAACTCCATATGTTTTTTGTTTCTTTTCGTTAAACTTCCTATTATTTTCTACCAAAGACATAACCGATTGCTAGATTAAGGGATATAACCTAAAAAAGCTTATACACGGTATATGCGATGTATGAATAGTGGTAACACTGTGTTTTAGTGCCTGCGTTGTAGTTCCTCTTATAGTTCATATTTTGTCCATGCCTGTCGCTGAAGTCGCACACTTTGCTCCAAGCAAAAGGTGAGGTACGGTCTTAAATCTAATATACTTGTATCGCTTTTAATGTTTCTATTGTAATAGTATTTATTTAAAAGAGAAATATTGATAATACAATATATATATATATATATATATATATATACACACGCGCGCGCGCGTGCGCACACACACACACACACACACACACAGACACATGTTTCTTCCATAAACATGGTAAGTTAATTATTTTTACAAAAACTCGATATGACCAAAATAATTTACGTACGTTTGTTTATGATTGAACAAGTATGATGCATGCGTAATAACTCAACAATTATTATTTTTTATAACACATAATTTCTTTTTACAGGATTCTGTTTGCTGCGGATGTCACGGAGTAGTTTCAAATGAGAATGCAAAAAATATATTAAATGACGATTTATCGATCGAACCTTCGGATTATATCGATGCAGGTCCAATAGTTAGTAAAAAAATAATTAAATTATATGATGGAATTGAACTATTAACAGGCTATAAAGTTAGTAACATAATTTTTTATAATTTATATATATATATGTATGTATGTATGTATGTATGTATACATATATATATTCTTTTTTTCAAGATACCCAAGGACCTAAATTCTGCGGTATTATGCGCAACATGTTGTCAAAAGATAGAATCCTTTACAGTCTTTCGAATGCAACTTTTGGATACATTTGAAAAACGAGCCAACTACAATAATCCTGAAAATGTGTCCAAATCTATATCCGATTCAGAATCTATACGACGTTTGGAGGATCAGAAAAACAGTTCGATTGTGGATAAAATTGCTGACGTTATCGTTAATAAAATTCCAAATAATTATAGATTATCAGAACCGAAAGTTACAGTCGACGATGGTATTAATGTAATCGACAATAGTATACCCTTAGAATTAAATAATTCATTGAGCGACGAATCTGAAACAAATGATTCTTTAGGAAGTAATAGATTGTCAAACGATCATGAGAATAATAATCTTAATGATTTGGATTATTCAAATGAAGTTACAGATATTAATCATTCTAAGGTAATATTTTCAAAAGTACAAGATAATGATATAGAATCGGAAGTTGATATTTATTCGGGAGAATACGATGAGGTGTTGGAATTAGATGTACAATGTAAGAACGACGATATAACGGATTTAGCAAGTATTTCTGAATCCGAAGCAGAGGTATATGATTATGAGCCTATTGGAAAAAAAATTAAGAACTACAATGCACTATCGCCTGCTTTACTCTTCTAAAATGTACTCATTTATTGTTAAATTTAAGTAGACTATGGTCTCACTTTACGAGTTATATATCAGAATCTCTTATTGCATGCTATTCAAATTTATGCAAATGTTTGTGTAATATACCAATGATTTGTATGTATATAATTTGGAGATATTCAAAGTATTAAGAAAAGTATCTTATTATGAATTATTCTTAAAGAATACATTTATAAGAAAATAAAGTGTTTTTATTCTTGTAAATGATTTCATCCCTACCTTTATGCGTGTACACAAGAGTGCAAAATTTTTACTATTATTATTAATTAAGTTAGTTATGATATAATACTGGTGCAGACGTATTTACTTCGTTTAATCTTGTTAAACGATAAAGTAATCTTTTTTCTTACTTGGCAATGCTTGAAAAATGAATTGTGAAATAATATAAAAAAATTTTTCCTTTGAGTACACACAGCGGCTTGCTATTGCAAAAAGTGTTTCAACTGGCCCATTAGCTCAGTTGGTTAGAGCGTCGTGCTAATAACGCGAAGGTCGCGGGTTCGATCCCCCCATGGGCCAAATCTTTTTTTTTTTCTTTTTTTTTTTTATTTAAATTTAGACCAACGATAAATATAGACGTAAAATATTGCTAAACACATTTACGCAGTAACTCTGACCGATTATAATATTTCTTTATAAAACTATACATTTTTAGAAAATATATAATTATAGACAGTATAGTATACTATTTTGTACAAGTCAATATATTACTTATAGAATGAACTTTGATAACACAAATGGTATTATTCGATAACTCTTCACAAATATATTTTATTATTTCAATGTACTTTCGAAAGATAAATGATGATGCGATAATTATATGTATATATATCTCCACACGCAGAGAGAGAGAGAGAGAGAGACGCGTGTATGTATATATGCATATGCATGGATATGTATGGGAATAACCAAAAGGATAACAGTGTCATGTAAATAGGCACACGCGTTTATCATTACTACGCAGCGAAAGAATTGTGTTAATTACAAGATTTGTAACTAACAACGAGCAGTGTGTTTCATGCTATGCTACATTTGATATCTACCAAAATCATGTATCGCTCTAGAAAACTTCAACTTTTATTAAAAACGTAACGGATTGTTCTGTCAATTTTTCATACAACACTATTCTATAAAAATATACATAAACATGTAATTATTTTGTTTGCGTAGGAATCTCCTAACCTCGAGGATACGTTCGCACAGCGAAACTACGCAGAGTGAAAAGAAAATCGACAAGGTAAAATTGATGACTACATACGATGATGAGTATAATCATATCTGTAAAATATAATTTTTTTTTATTCACAGATACTTATTGCAAATAGAGGAGAAATAGCGTGTCGAATATCACGGACGGCCAAAAGATTAGGAATAAAAACTGTAGCAGTATACAGCGATGTTGACAGGAATGCGATGCATGTGAATCTTGCCGACGAAGCTTATTGCATTGGACCGGCACAATCTAGTCAAAGTTATTTGAGACAAGATAAAATAATATCTGTTGCCAAACAAGCAAAATGCCAAGCGATACATCCTGGGTATGGTTTCCTTTCTGAAAATGTAGAATTTGCAGAACTTTGTCAAAAAGAAAGCATAATTTTTATTGGACCTCCAGCGAGTGCAATAAGAGACATGGGTATAAAAAATAAATCAAAGGAAATTATGGCCAAAGCCGGTGTACCAGTCATACCAGGTATTCCACGATGACAGTTGAATTAAAAGGGTATTGTAATATAACATGTTTTAATATGTGTAACAGGCTATCATGGAGATGATCAGTCCAATGAAACTTTATTATCAGAAGCGAGAAACATTGGTTTTCCATTGATGATAAAAGCTATACGCGGCGGAGGTGGTAAAGGTATGAGGATTGTTTTAAATGAAAATGAATTTTTTCATGCTTTGGAATCCGCAAGAACCGAGTCACAAAAAGCATTCGGAGATTCAGCCGTTCTATTAGAACGATACGTTGACAAGCCAAGGCACGTGGAAGTGCAAATATTTGCGGACAAACACGGCGATGCAGTTTATTTATTTGAGAGAGATTGTTCTATACAAAGGAGACATCAAAAAGTTATCGAAGAAGCACCCGCTGTACGTAAAGATATGGATTATTATGAAAGGCAATATAGATTAAATATTAGATAATCGTAATTATATATTAATAGAGACACATTAAATCTCATGTTCTGAATATATCATATAGCCTGGTATATCGAAAAAATTACGATTAGAATTAGGCGAAACGGCTGTCCGTGCTGCAAAGGCTGTAGGTTACGTCGGAGCTGGTACTGTAGAATTTATAATGGACCGAACTAACTACAATTTCCATTTTATGGAAATGAATACGCGTCTCCAGGTAGAACATCCTGTTACAGAAGCAATTACTGGATTAGATCTTGTGGAATGGCAATTGAAAGTGGCTGCCGATGAAGGGCTTCCTCTTAAACAAGAGGAAATCCATCTTCGTGGACATGCTTTTGAAACTAGGATTTATGCGGAAGTAAAATATTCAATTTAATTAAAATAATAATAATAATAATAATAATAATAATGACAATCATCATCGTTTCATTGGCTGACAATGATATTTCTAATTAAGATCTTTTATGTTTATTTTTTTCTTTTCCATCTCGCGACAGACTCCAAGAAATGATTTTTTACCTGGTGCAGGAAATCTGTCCTATTTGAGAACACCCGAGACATCAGAGAATGTTAGAGTCGAAACTGGCGTTAAGGAAAATGACGATGTACTCGTTCATTATGATCCAATGATAGCAAAATTGGTCGTTTGGGGATCCGATAGAAATGAAGCACTTAAAATTCTTAGATCAAAACTTTGCGAATACAATGTAAGGGTTTACAAATTTTGTAGAAAAACAAAACAAAACAAAAAAAAGTATTATAATAGAAAGTATCGTAATATTATTGATAGTCGAAATTAAAAATTAATTATTTCCAGATAGCCGGAATTGATACAAATATTGAATTTATTAAAGATCTATGCCTACATCCAGATTTTCAAAATGGAAAAGTTCATACGGGTTTCATAGCAGAAAATAGTAAAGAGTTATTCCCAGATTTACGGATTCCTAATGAAATATTAATTCAGGGTGTCCTTGCATTAATCTTATACGAGGAAATGAATGCCTTAAGTATATCTTTAAAAACGAATAATCCTTTTAGTCCATTTGCCACAGAAACTGGACTGAGATTTAATCACGTTTTAAATAGAACATTCAAATTTGCTATCGACAATAAAAGTATGGAAGTTAGCGTTAAGTATGTCGAGCCAGAAACATTTTCTATGAGAACCAACAATATTGGACCATGGAGGAGAGTGACTGGTACATTGAAAAAAAGAAATAATGCGTTAGAATTAAATGCAGAAATAGATGGAATAATTGGGAGAACGAGAGTTACAAAGCTTGGAAATAGATTACACTTATTTACTAATGTAAGCTGATAAGTTAATTAGCTTTGGAATAACGTATATAATTGTCGTTATTTCACAGGAAAAGTACAAAAAAAGTAAAAATTTATTATTATTTTGTAGACGCGAGAGTGGCAATTAAACATAGCGAATCCTAAATTTTTATCTGAACTGACGAAAAATGTACAACTGGAAGAGTCTTCCGCAGTAATCAGTCCAATGTCGGGTATAATAGATAAAGTATTTGTTAAACGTGATGATAAAATTAAACAAGGCGATGCATTAGTCGTTATCGTTGCTATGAAAATGGAAGTAAGCTTATTAATAAGTTAAAAATTATAATAGAATATTCCTAATGTAATTCCTACAATTTATTATAATTTTTTCTAGTATGTCATTAAAGCACCTGCCGACGGAATTGTCGAAGATGTTCCCTGCACGGTTGGTGATAAAGTTTCAAAGGACGAACTAGTCGTCAAACTGTTCGAGTAAAGTTCCAATATAATATAAAATTAATATATTTTGTTGAAAGATTTAATAAAATAATTTTTATCATTATTATATTTACGAGTACGATATATTGATCTGTACGTATTTGACATCGAACGAGTCGCTTTATAGAGGAGGATCGGTGACGTCGAATAACAACGACAAAGGCCATTGGACAATTTCGGTTCATGGTTTTCAAAGGAATTCCAAAAGCTTTTTGTCCGAAAATTGTATTCTTCTGTGGCGCCACTGTCGGCGCAATTGCACTGCTACATGTCCGGTGGTCGTACACATGGTCGCATACATCAATCAATTCTATATAGTAAAGTTAAATAAAATTAGCGGGAGTGTATCTCTGCTACCTTCAATCATATGGTTAATTTATTATTTATTATTTATTTTGGTTAAAAAGTGATTTATTAGGCCGCACGTATAGTCCCCTCTTGTCGTTAAAGACATTATTACTTGTGTAAAAGACTTCTAATCGCACTAAAGTCTAAAATTAATGTCTCCAAGAAGCGTCAGAACTTATAATACATATCAAGGAAGGTCACCCTTCTGATAACATTAAGAATATATATATTACCGTTGTTACGTTCAATATGTGTGACTTATGCAGTTAATGTTAAAAAGTTAATTCTTTTAATTTAATTAGCATCCAGAATGGATCTGCCGGCAACTCAAATTTGTTATGATTATGATGACATGCCGACTCAAAAGATTGAACAGCCCATAGAAAAGGAACATAATGTGCAGGTAATCAACAAAGATTTACTTATTTTCATTCGAATTCGAATAAATAATGAAAAATGTTTTAGGTTGCCGTATTGACCGTCAATTCTAGTTCATATCCCATTTATAAAGGTATTAGTAAGATAGGACGACATCCGGATTGTAATGTTATTTTTAACGATCAGGTATTCCTTAAATTAAATAATCTAATACTAGTGTAAATAATTTTTATACATTTAATCATATCAAAAAGATTATTGAGCGCGTTTAAAGCTGTATGAAGGACCGTTTTAATATAGAGTACATCTATTACAGAGTATATCGAAATATCATGCAGAGATAGAAATAAATACGTCCCCAGTGAATGCTTGGATATGCGATCTGAATTCTTCGAATAAAACAATACTCAATAATGTAAGTCGATTGAGTATTTTTATTAAAAAAAAAATATATATATATATATATATATATATTATTGCTCGTGTAGATAAGCGTTAGCACGGATTTCTAAAAGAAGTGTAATTATTACGCGCATGTTTCTCCATTGAAATAATTACAAATTTCATCGCGTTTGAATTACTTAAAACGATATACCACCTTTCTTTCAGATTGTTTTACGGCCTACGCGTTATTACGAATTAAGGGATAACAGTACCATTGAATTTGGCAGAATAAAAGCGATTTATAAGACGTGCCGTTTAGAAAATGATTTTGTCATCCCCGAAACACCTCTACAGTATAAACAAAAGAAAATAACACCTATAATTCCAGAATCGCCAGATTCTTTATCGGTAAGAATGATCTTAATATAATGTCAATCTAAATAGGATATAAATTATTTTTTTGTTATTTTATTTTAGAATAATTCGTCAGTTATTAACGGAGATGATTCGACGATTGCGACAGTGCCGCAAGAATGTCTCAGAAAATCTATTTGTTTGCGGCCATTTATAAATCAGGAAAAATCGCAAAAGATGTTGAAAGGCAACGGCAAAGATAATAACGTTGGTACGTTGTCGGATTCGATGCAGGACGTTAATAACGATGAATCTATCGTTGGCCAATTATCCGATAAAAATAAAAGGAAGCAAACTTTCGAAGGGAATTTTAATGTCAGCACGTGCGAACAGAATGATCCAAGTACAAGCTGCGAATCGGATGATATATTTGAAGCGGCTACGCAACGCATTGACATTGATTTGGATTTGGAAAGTGTTAAAAGTCTATCACCGTCGAAAGGGAGAAAGACCGATGACGGAGATGTTGATATCGAAGGTGGTACGACTCGAAATATATCCAACGCACGAAATATATCAAGTACTCCGATAAAGAAAACGAATCGAGTTGAAGAATTGAAAAAGATAGAAAACGATATTGCATTGGCGACTAAGTGCATTCAATCGAGAGAGATTAAAAATAATAAAGGGGAGGAAAATAAAGTGGAAAATGGGAATGATATCGACGATTTCGATAAGTTAAAAACCCAATTGGTATGCTTACCTGATTTTATTAATGACGCAAAGAAAAGAAAAAGCGACGCGGTAGGGGAAAGCGACGATATCGATGATATTGATACGTTGGATACCCAAATAATAGATTTTTCAGATTCAAATCGTGGCACGAATAATGCAAGGACCTGTGAAAAGGTGGACGACATTATCGATATTGATTTATTGGATACGCAACCATTGAGTAAAGTCCATGCGGTCGGCACGTCGTCGTCTACGGCACCCAAGGAGGTCGCTCAACAATCGAATTCATCCAATAATGTTAGTATAGAAGATATCGATTATGAGACGGCATCCACCCAAATAATCGAAGAGATGGAAATATTATCGAGTACGCAAGAGGATAATAGGATTAAAAGTACAGATAAATCTAAAAAGAGCAAGCGTAAAGTCAATCTTACCGATAGTCTCGAACAGAAATTAAACGATATGTTCGACGAGGTTAACGACGAAGAGATAAACGATACAACGATGATATCGACTCAATGTCTTGAAAATATTTTAGAGGTATCCCGGTGTAATAACGTTTCAACGTTTGACAAAGATTTAAATAAAAAATTGGCCGAATCAGGCCGACGAACAACGTCGGCGGATTCGCAGGACGACGAGGTATATTTCGGTGGACTTGTTTCTAAAAGAAAACGAAACGTTCTTGCCGATTCTCAAGAAATTGTTCGTTCAAAAGTTTCGACTAATAATCGCCGCGGGACTAACAGAATTTTAGCCATCGAACACGTAGAGAGGGATTTATTGAATAGCTTCGAGGTTTCTTCGAGCGTTACTTCGAAGAAAAAGAATGTCGGCGAACGTACGGAAACGGCAAAATTGTCAGACGACGATATCTTAACTCGATTGCCGGAAGTTAATATATCCGGTACACTTTCGGATCCAAACGCTCGCAGGTCGTTGGTTAAGCAAACCAAATCTACGCGTCGTACTGATAATAAAAAGATCGTCAAAAATTTGGACACACCCAAAGTCCGAGAAACGAGATCTAGCATTAATAAAAACGTACCCGTGACAAAAGTGAAAGATGTCGATTATGAAAATGTAAAAAGAATGGCCGAGGATTTGATTTCCAACAGGGATAATAAATTGAGTCGTTCTATGGTAGTAGGAATGGCTAAAAGGGGGACAAAAGTAAAGAACGTAAAGTTAACTGATAAGCCATCGGTTAAAAAAATAACTAAATTGGATAAGGTAGAAAGAGAATCCGAAAATATTTTAACTTATGTAACCGACCAAGTCCCACCAAGAAGAAGGAATACTCGATCTATGAGCTTGGCGGACTCCAAAAAAGAGATCGAAGAACGTCAAGCGAAAGATAATAATAATAGGGGAAACGATAACACGTCTAATACCGATCTAATAATGGGAGAGGAGTCGCAAGAGGTTGCAATGATTATGAACGTTTCCTCGATTGTCGAGCCAAGAAATATTCGAAAACGTAAAGTAGCTAATCTAACGAATTCGGACGATGATACGTTAAACGTCAATAACGTAATTTCCCGTAAAGGTAAAACGAACGAAGCATCTAAATCGCAATTTAAACGAATCAAATCTGGTCGAAATAATTTGTCGCAATTGTCCGTTGATTATTCTATGACGGATGATTCCTCATTGATCGTTGCGAACGAAGATGATTCTGCGATATCATCCAATGTTCGGTCTACTCGTTCGACGCGATCGAATACGGAGAAACGAAAAATTGATAATAATACGAGTAGTTCAAAGAAAACGGAAAGGAAGAACGATACTTGGACGGATAGAGAAAATAATACGAAAACTCCAACGATACCTTCAACGCCTGCAACACGTAGAAGCGTGTCCTTTTCAAGCCTGAATACCTCGTCACTTTCTGCAAAAGAAAAAATTCTTTTTACCGGTATAGCGGATGACGAATATGCTAAAGTATTAAAAATATTAGGTACATGTAACTTTTCTTTCTTAACATTTTCATGATAAATATAAACACAATTGCATACAACTGACTAATTCATTCAGGATTACACTATTATTATTATTATTATTATTATTATTATTATTATTATTATTATTATTATTATTATTTTGTTAATTTCTCTCTCTCTCTCTCTCTTTTTCTCCCTCTCTCTTTCTCTCTGTCTCTTTTTCTTTTAGGCGGTACAAAGGTAGAAGATCCTTCGAAATGTACCGTATTGGTTACAGACAAAATACGTAGGACAATTAAATTTCTTTGTGCATTAGCAAACGCAGTGCCGATAGTATCTGTAAATTGGTTACATGAGAGCAAACGAGCTGGTCGTTTCTTAGATTGGGAAAATTATATGTTGAAGGATCCAGCTATGGAAGCAAAGTATGGATTTAGATTAAGAAAGAGCTTGGATAAAGCTAGAGAAAGAAAATTGTTAGATGGTTATGTGGTTTTGTTAACTCCAAATATATTATCACCGCCTATATCGGAATTGAGAAGTGAGTTTCTCTCTTTTATTTCCTTTTTTCATTATATCTTGTGCTATACCGAAAATACGAATAAATTCAATTATTTACATTTTATTCATTTCTTTTGTAGCTATGATCGCATCGTGTGGTGGCAAAGCTTTATTACGACCATCTTCGAGATTGACAGAAAAAACAATAATTATAAGTCATCAGGATGATTTGGATAATGCGCGAAAATTGTTATTAAAAGTACCTAAAAGTGTAACGATACAGTCTACCGAGTTCCTTTTAATTGGTATTTTAAAGCAAGAATTAGATTTCGTTCGACATAAATTAATTTAGCTCGTCGGTGGTACCCATGTTATTATTATAATGAAAGTTTTTTTTTTTCTTTTACTACGTAATACGGACATTTTCTGTATACTCTCAAGTATTTTAATGAAATCATTTATATTATCGTTATAATAATTTTACTTAAGCAATATAGATGCAAATGTTTGTGTATAAATAAATATTTTGGAAGATAGTCAATGGCAAAACCAATGGGTTTTGGTGGAACGTTAATTTTTCGTTATAAAAATAAGCGGATGTAATTTATATATTTCTTACTTATTATTATTATTAACATGGATCGTTACCAAACGCGATGTATATCCCATATATAATTCATAAAAAGTGAAGAAATTCTTTTCCACATATGTAATATTTTCTACCGTGTAGTTCATATTTATAAATAAATTAAATTTATAACCTAATAACGCAAAGAGTGATGCAACATTTAAAAAGATATTCCATTTTATTAGTTTTTATTTTGTTTTATATCAATTGTTACACTGATCTTAACGTAATATAACACACTTAAGTATCAAAGATTTTTCATAATATAAGGGAAAAAAATAAAACTTATTGATATACTACGTTGTGAGTAATGATTTGACGAGAAGTAACGACGAGCTAAGAAAATAAAGCTCATGTTGTTTCGTTTAATGTTCAAACGAGAACCCGCTGCTCTACAAAAGAGAGAGCACCAGCAAAGTTTCAAATCGCAACTATTTCGTATCTTTTCGTTTTTTTTTCTTTTTCTTTTTTTTTCTTTTTTTTTTTTCTTTTTTTTTACGAACGAATCAATGGTACGTACGCAAACGATGTCGATCGTTTACGCTACTCCGAGCGTGAATATGGTCAACGATCTTGATATACCATAGAAACTTCATCATCTAGTAATAATATATCTTCCCTAGAAGTAGCCCGAATAAGAGGAAAGAAAAAAGAAACTTATGTCATAAACTATCAATCGAAAATCTATTCCGATATCACTATCTTATTAATAATTTTATTGCGAATGAGAAGTCATGATCGATGAATAAATGCATTTGTCGACAACGTTTTTATTTATAGCTGAGAGTCCGTATATCCGGATGGAAGTTGAGATGAGATTATACTTCCACGGAAGTGCGGCCGTCAATGTTAAAGAGACCTGGAACGAACGCAAACAAAAGAATATAAATATAAATACGTGTGTGTGTGTGTGTGTATACATGTATATACAAGGAGGGCATACAACGTGGTATACTCGCCGCGTAAAGCTTTCTTTTTCATCAATTTGTTACAACTAACGACGTACTAAATTAGTACGCTATAAAAGTAAGAGAATTCATTGAAAGTTTTCTTTGAAAATGTTGGGCGTAGAATAAGCGAATGCACTTAAAATGGCTGCCGCGTTAAGAAAAGTAAGACGCAATACACAGAGAGAGGATTGATTTATTAATTTTTAACGGTAGAGAATGTAAAAGTCATTGCGTAATATTAGAGACAATATTTCTCGAAACTAACGTTAAGAAAAAGTAATGTGATTCTGGAATGTGTCATTCCGACGGGGAGTTAAAAAAGAAAAGAAAAAGAAAAGAAAAAAAAGAAAAAAAAAGAAAGAAAAATAAGACGTTATCGAGGGAAGAAGTGACAACAAGATATACAACGATTGATCGTACACGTAATATACGTATATTTATGTATATGGAATAAGAGAAAAATTGAGGACAAAGAATATAAAATAATATTTACCAGAATCTATTTACGCTTTGGTCTTTCCTTGTTGCCTTTTGTTATGTTCGGAATTCATGAGCTTCGTTAAGATCTTTCTGGAATGGCCGCTCGGATCGAAATGATTGGTATGAGCGTCGGCTTCGCGTTTTGATCGTTGTTTGCCACCGTGACCGGTGAAAATGTGCTTGTCGTAATCGTAGTTGAAGTGCTCGTATTCGTCGACGTAGTAATTATCGGACATAGTTTCTGCTTTTGTTGTATCACACAAAAGAGGACTTTGAAAAGTGCGTAATAGCGGAGACTCCAAGGAGAGAGAGAAAGAGACTGGAGAAAAAAAATTCCACCGCCCTAGACACGTTGATCGTACCGAGTCTACGCTCGATTCGATACTAATTTCTATGACGTTCTTGCGAGTCCTCTTTTATAGGATACGCTAGAACGTCTTTGCGCATGCGTGATTCGCAGTAACGTATAACATCATAACAGAGCCCTGTCACTTTATTTCTCTTTCGTCATTTCCATCGTAAAACGACTAGAGAATAGATTATCGTGTTCGCCTGAAGAATCACTAACGTGGATTTATGTGAAAAAACGAGAGAATAAGTGTGTGTGTTTGTGTGTGTTGTGAGAGATTTAATCGGTTTAATTAGGGAAAGAAAATTTCTCGATACTTTTTATTCGCATACAATTCGAAGAGAATAGGTGCGCTAGTGTCGCTGTTGTTTCCACACGGATACGTAGCGATATTTATCATCCTATATGCAATATCGTATTTCGCATATACACGTATGTTCCCTTTTAATTTGCGATCATGTCAAAAAAGATGGTATATTTGTTCGATTATAGGAAAATCTATAATCTTATATATAATTCGATATATTTTCTTTTTTATCAAGTACGATTATTTGAGAAACATTAGTAAGTTACGCGTCGAGATTCTTTTATCCTTATCGAAAGTACAATGCGTATCATATACGTATTCATATCCCACACGTATCTTATCCCACTACGCATGGAAAATTCTAGTATATGAAGTCTCTTCTACAAATATTTCTTTTTATCCGTAGTAATACGTAAATGTTGCATCACTATACATACGCTTTTCTATCGATTCAATAATCGTCGTACGAAGATAATTTCGTTCGATAATACGTTCGAACTTTATTCGTTTTCATTGAGAATATAACAAAAAATAGAACGTAATTTTTATTTCTTTCTTCAACGAAATTCGATATAGGTATAGCGTAGAAATATTCCAATGTCGTTTGGAACGAAAAGAATGATTAAAAAGAAAGAACACAAAAATAGATTGTATGTAATACGTTACGAATTGGAAAATATCCGGACGCTACTGCAATTCATCGATCGTTCCTTCTTCCCGCCGATGGTTCGAATTTACGCGGCTCTTCGAATTGATTGACTTCCGGTGGAACGCAAATTTTTGTCAAACAAGTTCGAGGTTATATTATAAAATGGAATTGTAATATAACGATCGTTGGACCGACAAAAAGAATCGACAAATAGTTATTATAATTTTATCGAACGACATTAACTCATTTTGAATAATGACTATCGTAAAAATATTTCTCCAGATGTGACATTATTTAACGAGGTATACATATGGGTTTAATTCATTTCCATATAATGCTAAGAAAATACAATTAATCTCGATTATCATGCAAATCATTCGAAAGGAAGCACCGAGGATGAGAGAAGATTTACTAATTAACTTCTGTCGCGTGGAAATATGCCCAAGATCCTTGACCATACGTATAGTATAGATTACACATGAAAGGTGCGTAAAAGACATTTGTTATATTTCAGCAATGGCATGACTAATCGACACGCGCGAACGATACTATAATAATATTATTATTTACATTGAAAGATCGAGATAAGAGAGTGTCACAACGCAATTCCCGTTTTCAAGCCCAAGGCCGAAGTACTTCGAGTCATATCTTAATCCTCGTGTACGGGCTAAATTATTATCTTCGCAAAACTTCTGACAACGACGACGATCGGTATACAAAGTCCACCACTTTTCTCCTTCTCTCTTCTTCAACTTTATTTGCGGCAAATTTGCTCCCTGAGACGAGAAAGGATAGCGATTTCTCTCTGCGTGAATCATAATTAAAACGGATTGGTAGATAAAAGGAGAGGGACGTGTTAGAGAGAGAGAGAGAGAGAGAGAGAGAGAGAGAGAGAGAGAGAGGGAAATGTGCACGTACACACAGAGATTGCGTGTAGGGAATACCGTTAATCGATCTGCTTCGATCGGGGAACAAAGACGTTATAACCGTGAAACGATTAAACACTACGAAAACTGGTTTGACCAAGATAAACGGACCGTGCGTCTTACGAGTATATACAAATCATACAATTTACGTGGCATAGGAATCGCAAGTAATTCTCAATCGTACTGATAGATGCTATGAAGGAGAGCTAATTCAGAAGTAGACGCAATCGAGGTGGGAAGGAATTAAACGGCCTCGTTTACTGTGGTGACCTTATGCAAAAGAAATGGTAAAAGCCATGCATTCATCGTTAACGAACGCATCGGGCGCAGGTGTAAACGAACAAATGACGTGTCTCCCAAAGTCGCCAGAAAAAAAAGAAAAAAAGAAAAAAGAAGGAAAAAAAAAAAAGTCAACGGTCGAATTATCCATAACGTTATTCGTACTTCTTCTTTCATCCTCTTTCATTTTTTTTTCTTTCTTCAAAACAGGAGACATCATCGCCAGCAGCTCATATTTATTTTTATCAACTTCGTACAAGTATATTCATTATTTTTTATGCTCATTGGAGAAACAACAACGGTCGCAATTGAATTTCATTTGTACGATGCTGACCGTTCGGTATATAAACTGTTGTTAAAGAATTTTCTCTTATGTCAATGTTAATTCAAATGGATCAAACTCGTGATATATTTATAGAAAGAAATAGCAATCGACAGGAGGACGATAGATAACGAAGATAGTGTGTAAAACTTTTTATTGGAATTGGCAATAATTTTATTAGAAAACGACTCGTGCGTTTTCTCTTTTTCATGACAAAAGTACTGCGCGAGTTTGTTCGTTCAGACGATCGTTCAATCGATCCCATAAACATCGCCACACTTTCGGTAGTCCGCATTCGCATAGATGGTACCGTTATGGCAAAAAATTACGCATACCACGCTACCGCGTTCCCTGTAACGTGAGGTTTTGTATCCCAAATTCTTCAGACCGTCGATCACCCGTTTGGGTATACCATACTCGTAAGCCACTTCGCCCGGGAACAGCTGATGATGTATTCTTGGGGCATCGATGGCTTCCTTAACTGTATTTCCCATCCATAGAATTTTAGCGATCACCTAGGAAAAAGTTTTATTCGATTAAATTCCGTTTTATCTTCGAGATAGAGGCGCTGACTCTTTATCGCTTTACGACGATCCGATAAACGGAGCGAATTACGAGAGAAACCCTATTATCGTACCTGAGAGACAGCTGTCGTGATTTTAGTCCCACCGGAAGCACCAACGACCATCTTAACGTTTCCACTTTCATCTACCAAGATGGTAGGTACCATCGAGGACATGGGCCGTTTTCCAGGTTGTATATAATTGTTAGGACTGGGCGGAACCCCGAAGTAATTCGTTTTCGATGGTATCCCAAAGTCGTCCATTGCGTTGTTAAATAGAATACCAGTTCTCTCGCTCGTCACTCCGCTTCCGAAGCTATAAAAAAAATTAATAATTACAGATAATTCGGATAGAAAATTTTTTCGTCGATATTTATTATCGAAAGAAACGAAGCGATATGGATGTTATTAGTACGAACTAATAATTGATCGTGCTGGTAACCGATACGGCATCACCGTTTTGCGCTATAACCGAAAGATGCGCTGTCCCATGATCCTCGGTACCGACGTCGAACGAAGCCCCATAATGTTTCGGATCGCTCCAAGTCTTAGTGTCCTCTATCTTCATTCTTATTTGATTCGCATAATCTTTCGACGTTAAATTATTGTTCAACTGTAAATAACGATATATCAATCAGCATTGGATCGAAGGAAAATTTCTTTTTCGTATATTATATACTATTACTTATATATAAGAACCGTACTTCCGTCATATCCACAAAATCCTTATCGCCCATGTTACCTCGTAAGGCATAGGCGTATTTGTAAGTTTCTAACATTCTGTGATAGGTTAGGATTGTCGAGTTGAAGTCCGACAGACTGTTTGACGTAAATCCGAAGCCATCGAAAACGTTGAGAATAAAATCGAGCAAGCTTCCACTTCCCGGTGCTCCTGGGGTAAAAAGTTTTATTCCATTGGAAAATTCTGCCTCGATTGGTTTCTCCCACGTAGCACTGAGAAATATAACTCTGTTGTTAATAGAGAACTCTTCCACGATCGTTATGGATCACCTGTGTGAGAACTCCTATTTACGTACCGATATGCGTTGAAATCCTTCATGGTGATGATACTGCCTCTTTTTTGCAAATCCTCGGTGACCATCTCACCGAGTGTACCATTGTACAATACCGAGGCATTCTCTTTAGCGATTATTTTTAACGTCTCACAGAGCGTTTTCGGTTTTACGATCGAACCGATCTTGATGAATTTGTTTGTTTTCGGATCGACGAATAGTCTCCTAATAGATTTAAGGATATATCATTTTAAATAATCATCGTAAGAATGATCGCCGGAAGTGACTTACTTCAAGGTAGGATCCGTGTGAATATTCTTTTCGTTATATCCAAACCCATCGTACTGGATCTTGGATAACGTGTAACCTTTTTCACACAGTTCTATACTTGGTTTGAACAGATCTGCCCATGGTAATTTGCCAAATCTTCGATGGGCTTCCCCGTAACCGGCCAATTCACCGGGTACGGCAATGGAAAGGGGTCCTAAAATAATTTACAATAATACGTCGTAGTAACGTAGACGCTACTTCATATCTTTCTCCGTTTCTTTTCTTTAAGATGAAGATAAGTCCATATCGAGATAACGCTGTACTTATAATGAAAGTAAAAAAATAGTTATACAACCAGTATAAATGTGCAAATTAAATATACAATTTAAGTAATGTTAAAAATATACAATTTAAGTAATGTTTCTTCTTGTAAAATTCATTTTTTTCCATCGATGAGCGAGTAAGAATAGATTTCGAGACGTTATAAACGCGACGCGTTAGATATATGGTATATGGTAGAAGAACGCCGAAGATGATTTACCGATCGAGGAAACGTGCTCCGGTTTACCAGCGTACATAGTCGCATTCGCTAATAATGGAGCTCTATCTCTTGCGTTTAATACGTAAGCTCGGCCAGCGGCTTTATCGTAAATCGTCATGAGAAATCCACCACCTAGACCCAAGCTCTGCATGTTTACAAGACCGTTGCAGATCATAGAGGCGATCGTTGCATCCACCGCCGAGCCATTTCTTTCCAAGATATTTCTGTTATGGGGATGGGGAGGTGGTGAAACAAAAAAAAGAAGAAACAAACAAAAGTAAAATCGAGAAGTAATATCTCTGTACGATTTACAAATATTTATGATTAATTTAATTATAAAAAAAGAAAAAGAAACAAAAAAAAATATCCTTTTGTTCTACCTACCTGCCAATGGCGGCGCATGGCGCACCATCGGCACAAACAGCGCCGCGTTTAAAAACCCTCAATTTGCTCCAAGAAGGTGGCTGGTTGTTCTCCGGATCTGGTGGAAATAGAATCCCTTCATTTTCGCGATATCTTAAACTGTCATGGATGGCGTAAAGACCAACGGCAATGATTATTTTGAGGATCACTGCAACCACGATACCAATTATGATCACACCTTTCGTGCGAAAACGAGATCTGAAAGATTATAACCATTCATTCAGACAAACCGTTGGAGATCGAGTGGTTCGTTTAGTTTTTTTTTTCTTTTTTCTTTTTTCACGCCATATTCAGGTTGCCGACAAAACGCCATATCGTGTTACATTTCCAACGTTCTTTCTTTCGTTTCTTGTTTTTCCTCGCCATATCTTTATTAGCAGAAAAAGACCAGCGCCACGGTACGTTGGTACGACTATAAAAGACTTTAGACTTTAGACTTTAGACCATCGAAAGAGTAATCTTCAGTTCCTCAACGTATTAGCTATCGAGTTGACTGTCGTCTCGTGCATCTCACAATCAGAGTATGTAATCTTTATATTATTATTTCTAAGTCATTATTATCTCCTTCTACTATTTATTATTACCAATAATTGCTCCATCGTTATTCTTTCCATCTTCGTAAAGATTTTCAGACGATTTTGGAGAAATACAAACAATTGTCATGGAAAGTGACATATATATGCTGCCATACTAACCTTAATCTCGCAAAAAAAAAAAAAAAAAAAAAGAAGAAAAATAGAGAAGTGAACGTTCGTTTAGCGCCACCCATCGTCATTTATTTCAACGATATAATTATTTACTTTGATCTATCGATCGATAAGATAGGAGATTATTTTATCCAATATATACGCAATGTCGTAAGTGAAGGAGAAAAAGTGAGTAAAGAAATTCTTCGAAAAAAAAAAAAAAAAAGCGTGACTCACGTGTCAACGCGTAAAATCTCGAGGAATCGAGATTTCGTTTTACCACGCGAACCGTTGTACGTGGGTAAAAGTCGGGCCGTGCCGGCGTTTTCCATTTCTTGGTAATCGCATCTGTCGATATCGTCGTTCGAGTATCGTCGAGTATCGTCGACATTTATGCAAAGGGAAGTAGTACTGGACGACGAAGTGGAAGTCATCGTTCTTCTCTGCACCGAAAAATCGGAAAATAGGAAAAATTACGTATAATTCTCTTCTGGATAATACGATCGTCCGGTAAAATACTTTTCTCACTACCTGACTCGACTCTTTTCAAATAACGCGCCACGGCAGCTCTCGTCCATCGAAAAACGACTTTCTTCGATGATCGACACTTAGAACGGCTACTCCGAAATAAGCGTTCAAATTCTCATTTAAGAAAAGAAGTCGAACGATCGAAAATGAAACGTTGAAAATCTTGGTACTATACCGGACGGACGATTTAGGTCGCGAGACAACTTACTCGAAATGCTTGTTTTCTCTCGAACCACTGCATTCACGGTCTCATCCTCACTTACATCCAGCTCGTTGACGTGTCGTCAAAAAATTTCGTTCCATTTCGACGAATTCAATGAGATACCTCGGCACTCGAAACTCGAAGGAAAATTTCGGGTATAAGGGAAACCGAACGAACGAACGTCGTCGGATGAGGAACGACGTTCAGGAGAAGCATCTAGTGACCTAGAAGAGAGAGAGAGAGAGAGAGAGAGAGAGAGAGAGAGAGAGAGAGAGAGAGAAAGAGAGAGATCAGCTGACCGTGAAAAATCGAACCGAGCATGCGTATGGCTGGAACTTGCGTTACAATTTCTCTCTCTCTCTCTCTCTCTCTCTCGCGCGCGCGCGCGCGCTCCACGCCGACACGTGGAGAGAATACATGCTTTGTATACAAGACGAGCAAGTAGTCTTGTTAGTCCACTAACTAACGATAAGCCGGGTTATAACGCTTTGCCGAGAGAAGCTAATTAAATTCAATTACATTTCGTTGTAACTTTAATGAATCCTTTAATCGGCATATTTAATCTTCGATCAAGATCGAAGTTAAAACTTTGGAATGATTCGACTTAGTCATTCGTATAAATAATCTGAAATAGTTTGAAACGAAAAGTCAATGGTTTCGTCGACTTTAATGAACTGGCAACAATAATAAACCCACGTCGGATATGACGAAAAAAATGCAAATTGATACGTGTCCAACGAACGTTCCTTCCCAAAATTCTTTCTCATTGTTATTGTCGTTGTCGAGCTCTTATACGCGAGTACGTGCCTCTATGCTTCGAGAGGGAAAAAGAGAAACGAAGGAGAGGGAGAAAGAGAATGCGGGTTCGTCAACCTGTACGACCGTTCCACGGCCGTTCCACGATCGTTCTACGATCGTTCCACGATCGTTTCTCGCGTCGTGACGAGCCTGGTAAATGAATGTCGTCCTCTCTCTCTCTCTCTCTTTCTTTCTTTCTCTCTCTCTTTCGCGCGCGCGCGCGCGCGCGAATAATCATTTCTCCTTCTTCGACGAATGATTTTTTTTTCTTCTTTATCATTCCGAAGATTCGAAAAGACCACTCTCTCGTCGTCTACTACTTTCATCTTTTATCTTTTCTTTTTTCCCTTTTTCTTCTTCTTCTTCTTCTTCTTCTTCTTTTCATTTACGAAGGAACCGGTTGGATCACGTTCGAGAGAAATAGACGTTTCTCCTGGATTTTGCTAGACGCTGAGAATTACTTGGTTCATCGTAAAAAGAATGTTCTCTTTTTTACAATTTTTGAGCTACAACGAATATCCTATCATCGAGTAATTCATAAATTGCTTACGTAACGTCATTGCACGTTACCCTATCGTGTCTTGTAATAATTGAAAAGATAGTCATTGGGACTGCACGAGTAGAAGGGTACGCGATACCTATTTTATTGCCCTCGATTTCGTTCGATATTTTTTCCTTTGCAAATCTGGTCCAAATTGACCGATCAAAAGTATTCCATTCGTTTATATGCCTATGTCTATATCTATATAGTTTGTCTTTTTAATTCTTACCTTTAGCGACGATGGGTCTACGAAAGGAAGAACGATAGGTTCTATAGTTAGATTTACGACGTTTCGCGCGAATAGAAATAAAATCGTAAACCGCGTTAAAGAATAGAAATATCGTAGAACTTTGTTACCTTGGCTCTTGCGGTGGTTCGAACGTACACATAAGGCTGCTCCTTCTTGCCATCTTTTCTTTTCTTTCCTCCTTCTTCTTATTATTTTTCTTTTCTTAAACTTCTTCTCGTTCGGTCTTTCTCACTTTGACAAATTCGGCTAATAGTCTCTCACAATTCTCGTTTCTCTTTCGAACAACGTACGTTCACCGTACTTATCACCGGTATCACGAGTTAATCGAGTCAACGCTCGAACGAACGATGATTTTCGTTACGCATGACGCTCTCGTTCAAACTCTTTCGGACCGTTTTCGTGCGTCGACTAATTATCATGTATGAAATATTATTGCAAAAACAATCAATGTAATAGTGGCTACTCGGGGTGTACTCGTTCGTAAGAGAAAGGATCTGAGAGAGAGAGAGAGAGAGAGAGTAATAAAAATAGTATCGCTAGAATTCGTCGCGTTAAATTTTATTATACCGTCGAAGAATAGAAAAGCATAAGCAAGTGCTTATGATCTCCTTCAAATTTATCCGTCTTACGAACCGATCGATTCAAATAAAAAACACTCGCGAGAGCAATAACGAGAGAATTAACGAAAAATGATTTTCTTCTTGACAATGGGAAAAACAAATGAACAAATTTTTCCACCGTTTTTATTTCTTTTCTTATTTTTGACCGGACTAACGAAAGAGAGAAAGAGAGAGAAAGACAAAGAGAAAGAGAGAGAGAGAGAGAGAGAGAGAGAGAAAAAGAGAGATGGCTTTATGGCATTAATCGCGAGGCCCGATCGAGCATAGCTTTCTCGAAAAGCATACGATCGTCCCAAATGTCGGCGCCACACTGAACCGGTTCATCGTTTGGCGACAGCGAATAGCCACGTATACAGACAGGTAATATCTCCGAGTCCGAGAACCAATCCGCGGCGCTTCGCGTTCGTCAGGATTCATTCATGAAGAAAATCGTTAAGAAACCAACCGTTCGTCAACCGTTAACGGCGAACGCTCTTTCCTTATTCTTTTTCTACTCAAAAACAATGCAATTGACATTACAATTCGTTCGTTCGAAAATCAAATTCGTTAAAAAACGACTCCATCCTTTTATTCAACATTTTACTTTTTTTTTCTTCTTCTTCTTTTTTAACCGATCCAACGGGAAACGTACCGACGACGGATTCGATTCTATGACCACAGCGAGATAATTGCAACGAATAATAGCTCCGAGCGAAGCCATTAGGGGAAGCGAGAATAATGAACCACTTGCGACGCGTCTCGGTACCTTAAGTCCGTTTATAGCAGAGACACAATTTCTATTTCTCTCTCGCTCTATCTCGCTGTTCGATACAAGCACGGCGCTTCGTTGATTTTTATTTCGAAAAAGTCAATACTCCCGACTCTCCTTATCCTTCCTCTTTCTCTCTCTCTCTCTCTCTCTCTCTCTCTCTCTCTCTCTCTCTCTCTCTCTCTCTCTCTCCTCTCTCCTCGTTGTAATGCTTTTTACAAAGGGGAATGGGAAAAGAAAGAGAAGATGTATCCCAAACGATTTCGATTTTGTACGATTCTGTTTCTCTTCTTTTCTTGTTTTCTTTTTTTTTCCTTCCACCGCCATTTATAATCTAACATTATACATACAGATGTTATTTTTCTTCGTTATTATCATACCGCGATCGTCGATTAATTAACGATTAGATAATCGATAATCGATAATCAAGAGTAGGGATACGCATAACGATTCGCAGACAAGGATTTTCAAACGCCAAACTCAATGATTCGTAATACCGGATGGGAATGGAGTAGAGGAGAAAGGATTAGCTCGCGTAAGATTATTCGCGAATACCTACTCGTTAGGTATATCGTGTCTCTGAACGAACGAACGTCTAACACTAACTGGTACATTGCAAGAGTAGCAGCTTTGGCGATATCGTCGTTCGTTCTCGTCGCGCTTAATTGGACCAAGAAGCGGATAATACTTTCGTCGTAGAACGTGTGTCTACTGACCGGGAGATCGGAAACTGCCGGACGCGTTTCTTCTTCCGTTTCTCTCTCTTTTTTTTTTTTTTCTTTTTTTTTTTTTTTCTTTTACTTTCGAGTCGGAAATATTCGTTCGAAAATAGAAGGAAAATTTACTCGTTTCGAATCGCTTCGTTATTATTCGCTACCGTAACAATGGAATATAAACGAAACATCGTCGATCTTTCAAGGTATTTGATGGATTTCGCAGCTAATTATCTTATTCTTATTACTAATATTATCTACTTGTATGTACAGTCATATATATCCGACGGAATTTTTCAATCTTCTGCGCCAAAGTACAGGACGTAGAAATTTTCTAAACTCAAGATCCTGTACTCGTGATAATTTTTTTTCTTTCTTTGTTTCTTTCGCCCGGAACGAAGAAGGGACCGTAACCCGTCCTATCTCTCGTAGTCTGGCGCCAACTTGGCGCGTCTCTCGGCCACGGCACCGTAGAACCATTTTCCACACGATGAGACATTTTTCTGTTCCCCCCCCCCCCCCCCAAGACAAACCTTACGTCTCGAGACTTTTCCAATCATCGTGTTCTATCATTTTCGTCTAGGCACCGTAGTCACAGCTCTTAGAGGATCCTCCCGAAAAATTCTTCCCGGTCTATAATCTACTAACATGTCGGGTCTTCCCCTTTTAATTTTTAAGGACTTGTACTTAAATTCTTCTTTACTTACTCGCCGATCTCGCTTATCAAAACGTGCATCTTTATTTCTAATCCATCCTATTTATTCCTTCGGCTAGTTTTGCTTAAAAAAAATAATCGAATGGGTTCGTATTCTTGATTTTATACGGAACGTTCGCGGTAATATAATAAAGCCTTTTCCTTATCACTCGCTCGAGTTTCGCCGATTTGATGTATAGACTCGATTATCGATATTAATTGAAATCGTGTCGCGAGTCGACCAAACTCGATAAAGACCTAAACTAAAAATAATTTCAACGCGAGAGACGTTAATAGACGGACATTTGATTTCGCGGTAGTTGCGATCGATAATATCGAGTAAGAAGCATAAAGAAAGAAAAGAGTGAAGGAGAGGGGGACAATAAAATTTGCTCGTCTACTCTTTGCGGACGGAATATCTAGAAATAGAGTTGGTTATATAGCGCTCTTTGGAACTATTATGTATTCTCAAAACTTGAAAATTTTCATCGTAAAATCATTTTTCTTTTTCCTTCCTTTTCCCTTTTCCTCTATTTTTCTTTTCTTTTTATTTATTTATTTCATATTTTTCATAGACTCGCTGTAGGAACGTATCGGCGCCACCTTCGTTCTTTCTTCGGTTAAATATTAATAACTACGAAAAAAGTCGAACATTACATTTATGCCGATGATTTAGGTCGACGACATCCATGAGTTTCTCATTAACACGTAATTCTTATCATTTCGTTTAACGATCGACCGAGCAAATACAATTATAACGAAACTCTCTTTTGGCTTAACACGAAATGATTATTTTTTAAGTCATTACGAACGTTGTTACAGCCAGTTAACATGTGTGTGTGTAAATATATATATATATATATATATACACATACATACATACATACATATACATATATTAGGTGTCATTAAAAGATTATTAAGGGACTAATAGCACGCGATAGAAGGATCGTTTGACCTTGTGCCAAGCGATTGCCTCGAACATCGATCAGACGATGTAATATCAAGATAGCGTCTAAAAATGACTCCTCTTCTCGAATTCGTCGGATAGGGAACGATGTCTCTACGTTACTTAAACTACGAAGTGGTCAATGATTTGGAACTTTCCAATAGCTATTGTTTCTCCTCTATTGTCTTATCGTTCTCTGATATTCGAGTCGATTACGTGGAAGGAAGGAAGAGTTCGCTATTAGCGCTTAAAACGCACCGATAATAGACGATATATACGATTTTATCAAGATCTTAAGGTAATATTCTATAATCTATTATAGAAGATCCTTTCCAATCGGAATACTTTCTCGATTAATAATCCGTCGATTGTATTGTACGTATCTTGAGACGTACTTTTTTTTCTTTTTCTTTACGAGGCGGCAGCCGTTGAAAAGAAAGAAAAAAAAAAAACAAAAAAAAAAAAGAAAAGAACAAGTATAGTGCACAATCGATCGATTAACGATTAAGCGTCTTTTCCAACAATGGTCGAGTTACCTCATGATCTATAGGAACTATAGATCGTTCGCTTTCTCTCAAACTCCTACGCGGTTCTTATTTTCTTTGCGTTCCAAACACGAGGACACACAGAGATATCGGTTTATAGTACTTTCCTCGAGAAAGTCGAGGCCATCGGGATCGCCCTCGCCTCCTCTCCCGATGCTGGACAGGAAGAAATATATCATTTCCAGAACGATATATTCGGTAATAGGCCAAAGGCGAAATTTTCGACGATTTTTTCCATATAATCGAAAGTCGATTTCTTCAAAAAACCTGTTCAATCGTAATTGAATAAATAGTATAGGTATATCGGTCCGAGCTATACGTTCGAAATATAGGATATTTGAGAAAAAGACGACTTTCGAAGAGACAACGTACGCGAGAACGTCCAACGTTTTCTCATTGAAATAAGATAAAATAAATAGGGGCGCATAGGATCGATCGACATACTATTTTCAGTTATGCGAGAGCGAAACGAATAACGATGTTTTTGTGCGTTAAGGAATATGTGGGTTGCGATTAAACGGATACGCATTCATTCTCCTCGTATCGTTCACATTGAATTCGCCATTTATCATCGTCGATCAGTCGATAACTATTCTGCCGGTCTTTACAGTTCCGTCTTTAGCTCCAAACCTGGACGAATCGGGGGAAAAAAAATCGCGGGATTTACGGATGAAACGATCTATCCAATAAGAGTGGCCTCATTTGTGCCGCCACGTCATCTCGATCTTCGGACACGTCAGAATTATCCCCTTGCTTTATTCTTCTCCTCCTGCGAGATGCTCCCGACTTTTCTCTTTTCTTCGATCTTTTTTCCTCGTCCTTTCGACCAATTTCTTCCTCTCCCCTTTTTCCAATCACCTCTTTCGTTTCGATCTCTTCGACGCTGCTCCAACTATTCTCGCTCTCGCTTTGATTCCTCTCTTCATTTTTCCTCGATCCCTTTCTCATCCTCGTATCAATATCCTCCTCTCCGTCCTCCTGCGTGTAGATCATACAGATTTTTAATGTACTGCATGATATGCATCGTGATATTTAAATGATTCGTTCAAAGTTAAACTCGCTAGCCGAACATTTGCGGCAACGAACATTGAACCAACTCTCGGCTGATCGCGTTTTACATAAATACCATATGATATCATTAATATACGTATATGCGTACGCGTATGCGTATGTAATATGGGAATCGTTCCGTGTGCTTTTTCCCTTGGAAGAGGGAAGAAAGAAAGAAAGAAAGAAAGAAAGAAAAAAGTTGGATCGTAATCGGTCGAATAGTCGGGAGAGTCGTAAGAAGAAACGAGATCGATTCGACGACCTCATACGTATCTCCTCCTGGTCTATTCTTTTTTTTTTCTTCTGTTCTCAAAATCGATTGGAGTGGTGAACAAAACGAACAGAAGGAATGATATTTTACTTACGAACATTTGCGTCTTGATCGGTAAAGTCGTCGTCGTCGTCGTCGTCGTCGTCGTCGCTGTGTTATCCGTCGTATCGCTACTCTCGCTGTTGTTGTTGTTGTTGTTGTTGTTGTTGTTATTGTTGTTGTTCGGCCTGATGCCAGTTGAAAGTGAATCCTCCTCGAGAGTTCTCACGCGTATCAATCGTCGGCTCGCCGGCCAAACATCCGTCACACTTTTCAAATTATTCTTCCCCATTTTGTGAGCAACAACGCCAGTCGTCCAAACGTTTGTTTCGCTACTCCCAGTGCTACTATCGCTTCCGGTACTACAATATCTCCATCTACGTTCTTGGTAGAATCGTCAAAGAGTAGAAAATGAGAGTGAGAGAGAGAGAGAGAGAGAGAGAGCAGTCGGGGAAAGAAAATAATCGAGATATCCGTTGGCTGCCAATAGGCCAAGATCGACGGCAAATGAAAGTATATAATTGATCGATTTCGTTATCATTATTTACATCGTTATTACGAGAAAAATAAATGAAATGAACGGCTATGTTCTACTTGTAAATTTCATCTCGATTACTCTGGTTAATTAAGAAAATGAAAAGGAAAGAAACGATATGTACTTTCGCAGGGTGGATGATGAGCCGAGTTCGAGGGATGAGATTTACGAAGAAGAGGACTCCCACCGTTTTGGCTCTCCTCGCTGCAAGCACGCGTTATAAGAATCCTTGGACTTTGTCTGGGCGTTTCGTTCATACCGATGGAACAACCAGTTCCAATCTCGTTGCCCGTTGCGAAATCGCCTCGATAATGTGGCCCCATTAGACTCGCCGCGCTAGCACTGGACCTCACCAATTTCCCAGTTTCGCCTTCGAATCGATGATCGTGAGATTTCATTTTGAACATCTTTTGAAAATGTTTTGATTTTTTACCTGATTCCGCCGATGGTACTCTAAGCGTGTTACACGAAGCCGCAGGCTGTAATCTCGTACGATGATAATTGAGATTACCGTGTTCGATGCTATTTCCCGATCTGCAGTTACCAATCGCCAATAGTGCTTCGCTAAGACGTCGTTGTAACGGAGGAAATGGAAAGAACGATCCGGTACCACTTCCCGACGGTCTTCTCGAGCCCGCCACGCTAGGCGTTCTTGCCTGTATCTCCTAAAAATTTCAAATACCACACAAAATTCAAGTGAAACACATACACGGATTCTCACTTAAGTAATATCGATTGCGTGATTTAACCTTTTTATGACCAAGGTATTTTCTCTAGAAATTTTTTGGTCGTTATTATTGGTCGCGCGCGAACGGTATACCACCGTGCGATATAACTATTTACAATTACCTGTTGCAATTCGGACTTGGTCGCCTTTTTTCGCCAATAATTTTGCACGGATCGTCTCAGAGTTTGCGATTTCAGACCGTAGAGGAGACCGTTGATCGGCGGAGAACAGGCAAGAAGGAGAGATGCCAAGGAGGCTAGTCGAGGATGCGCCTGGAGACGATCTTGATCGCCGACACCGCAGGATTCCCAAAGTATAAATCCGCAGTAGGGAAAGTACAGCAAATAGAGCGAACCAACTAGTTGCATCACCTAAAAGTTTTTCTTTTCTTCGGCTGAACGTTCCTTTTTATCTTGTCTTTTTTCTCCCTTATAATCGCGATAGTCTTGCGCGATTATAAATTTTCTTATTGGAACGGAAACGCGAAAGCGCTATTTATTATGCATATATCGGATACTGATAGGAATCGACGGATGATGGAACATGGATCGCTCTTTAAAAAGGACAATTAAAAATTTTACTTACGTTAAACTACGTTATCGTAAATTTTTAACGAATCAAATTACTTTTATTCACGTCCAATATCATGAGAAGAGCTTATGCCTAATAAATCGATAAATTAAATAACATATGAACTGGTAACATCTGTTTTTTCTAATCATACTGCGAAAATTAAAACGACGTGACGTGGCGTTATCTCGCGCCGGTAAAATATCATCAAAATGATCTTTCTCGAAGCGGTCGCACATTCCGTCGATCTAGTTCGAAAACGAACGACGAATTCGCCTAGATACCGAACTAATATCTTCGTACGCGTTTATTATTCCGGCTCGTTGTGAACAAATAACAGATAATATTCATTTTATATTCGACTTTAATACCAAACTTTATTTCTTCGATCGATTCGCTTCTCCGATACCGAGAGAGTTATATTTATACATACGGCGATAAGACGAGGACGGAGATGTCTCGACGTTTGCCCATCGAGCATCGAGAATTCGGTACTCTAGTCCGTAATAATAATAACGGAGCCTCGTTACCTCTGACCTTTGCCTTCTTCGTTATAAACGTTAATATAAATACAAATGAGTCCTGGGCATTATTGTCCCAAGGTGATACCGACTGCGGTGATATTGAATTGCACAATAATAATCCCCTTTAAAAAGATCTCATTTATTTATTTCGGATAAATGGATGAACGGTACGAATTTAAGGAGAAAAAGAGAAAAGAAGAATATACTCGCTTGTCGAACGTAATCTTTACGAGGTACTGTGTCCTTATACACACCCACACACACACACACACACAAGGCATACAAGTACATAAATAGAAATATACGTATGTACGAACCGTGCTCGCAGCGCTATGAAAACGAGGAGGACCACCGGCCGAGGGTGCCGTGACCGTGGGCACGAAAAATGGATTTCGCTGATGGGTGATGGTCACTTGGGCGCTTAATGTGACCTCGTAGATTGCACTAGCGATACGATGCCGATGATAACGCGCTATACCGAGGACTCGCAAATTGCAGACCGTCACGAGAATCGCCGGCAATGCCAAGCCGAGAATCGCGTAAACCGCGCCGTAAAGTGCAGCTGCAGAACCCCAACTTCCGTTTCCAAAATCTGGTGCACAACAGCCTAAGCCTGGACTGTATCTATCGGAATGACGGTCGGACGATTTAGGAGGATTTTTAAGAAATCGAAAGATTTTTGTTTCTTAAAGTTTGATTGTTTTTTTTTTTTTTTCTTTTCTTTTTCCATAAGTAAAATATGTAAAAGAGAGAAGAATAATACCGATACTCTAACCTGTAAGGTGGTACCAGGCCGGAGAACGGTGGTAGAGACAAGAGAAGGGCTCCCGTCCAGGAAGCTGCCAAACCGAGGTTCACTCGTCGGGGTGATACCAGTGCCGCGTAATGCAACGGCGCGGCGATAGCGTAATATCTGTTAAAACGGAAATACCGAGTCAAACCTGAGTCTGAATATTGCGCGTTTTTATTCGCACGTTATCGATACGTTCGTGTTAAGCGTTGCGTATGTCCTTTTAATTTTCCTCGGCTTAATAAGCAATTTTAATGTTTCCGCTAAAGCGGAATTTCATTAACGTTTCATAACGTTGAAATACTTTTTTATCGATTCTTCGTAAATATATTTTTATACCGATTTCAAACAAACTCTTACAAGATAATTTTATTAAACTTTTTAAATATATTAAACATTAACTTTGATACGACCAAACTGGTATACGCATCGCTTTATAAAGAATCGAGCGAAAATGTGTCTCTCGTTATTGATAAATGGATCATCCGATCCTTTTTATTGCTACGAAATCGAAAGAGTTATTTCGAATGGTAACATTTTCTCTTGCTCTCGTTCTCTTAAAAGACCATACTCTTTCCCATTTCTTGACTGTAATGGAACGACGAGTTGAGTAAAGAAAGTTGGATAAAATAGGACTCCTTATCAACGGCAAACCGCTCTTGTGCCGATTGACAGCGTAAAAGACAAAAGGATCGGATCCACGGAATGTCATTATTGACATGTCGTATCGAAGGGTCTGTTGTCCTTTATATCGGTCTCATATGACGAGCCAATGTGCTTGAAGAATAAAACGGAGCTAGATTTATCGTTCATTAAAAGGCTTTTACGAGCGAGGTTACTATATACGATAAATTGAAAAAGCTATGATTTATGATATTTTCCGAGGAAATACCGATCAAATTATTTTCTAATATTTTACTTGAAGCTTTACCGATTGCAAATAACTCTTTCAAATGTTGTATGTATATATTTGACTTGATATTTTGAGTAATATACGCGAACGGAGCAAAAAGGAGAACGGAAAATTAGAAAAACAATCGTCGAAACTTTCTACTTGTTACTGCGAGAAACTCTTCGATCGAAAAAGCTTCTCGAACTCTATGTATCGGAAAACGCGTCGGAATAATACAAAACGACTCTATGGTAGAAAAGGAAAGGAAGAGAGAGAGAGAGAGAGAGAGAGAGAGAGAGAGAACGTGACAACTTCCGACGTTGACCAAGTGAGATTTTTATGGGCTTCGCGTTCGACTTCGAACGAAGCGAAAACGTTTTCGTATGGAGATAACTTTAAAAGGTATGTACGCAGGTAACAAAGATTGCCGTGTATGCGATAGATAAATAGTAGAGCAAAATTCTGCTATTTCTTATCGACGTCTATTTTTTATCGACGACAAAGAGACGACATATTATTTTGAAAGACTCACCGATCGCAGTTCAGTCCCGTGACGGTCCACAATGCGACGGGATGTAAAAGGGCTAAGAGAAAGCCATGAAATACGCACCAACTGCCGGCTATTGGCCAAGGTGTAGTAGTAAAGATCAGTAATATCAAACACACGGCTGCCTCGACCGCGCCAAGATGAATCAGTAGCAACGTATTTGCCGTTTGCTGCTGCTGCGTCTACGAAAAGATATAATCGTTATCACCATCGTTAATTATCCTTTCGACCTGATATATCAAGTCGTTATTAAGTTTACCTGTTTACCAAGACCAAGAACAACGAGCAGAACGTAGACGTTAAGAAGAAGGCCCAAAGCGCAGGCAAGGATGAGAGGGACGCCAAAGGCCCAAGGGCCCATTCCTCCCCTTTCTCCTACGTGAATTTATTTCCTCTTGGAACAGATTCTCTCTCCCCTAAACGAAGAAAACTTAAGATAAATTCTCCAAAACGAATCTCAAACGGATTCTCGTACCGAGTCCATTCCAATTATTGCGAATTGTCATATAATCGTAAGAATCCTATAGAAAAAATAATCGAAACGATTAAATTCTTCCAAAGGATCTATTTAAAACTTCCCTCGAGATACTACGGTACGGGGCAAAAAAGAAAAAAGAAAAGAGATTCTATCGGAAAGATGAATAATTTGGTTTAGGCAAAAACACCAATACTATTGGCAATTTCATTAGAGCAGGAACGAACGGAGTACAACGATGTGGTAAAAGGAGCTCTCGCGAAAACAAACCCACGCACACGCTCTCATACACACATACCATTTTCGTAATACTCCGACGGTTTAATTTGGTTAGGCCTACATTCTGGTACTTCCATTAACGACCATTAATATTCTCTCTCGCTAGTCTACGCTCTTCTAAAGTTCACTGTCTCGTTCATTGTCACATTTTTATCGTTTGTTCATCGAAACTAAGAAAGTATCGGAAGCGCAAATGGGTGAATCGTTGAATCTTCATACATTAACTCGTGATCTCGTTCGAGCAAGGGAGAGCAAAATGACGTCAGAGCCCTTACGCGAAATATTTTCCTCTTGGTCGCTTCGTGCGATACACTTCGTTACTCAGCGTACCGGTCAAATCGAATTGGGTGAATCAGGTTTGCACATTCCCAATCGAGTGTACGGATTACGTTGTCGCGTACTACGTCAACCGCACTCCGTTGAAAACCACTCCGCTCCGAAAGGACACCGAATCAAAGTTTAATCGTATTTTCCTTAATTTTTTTTTTTCTTTTTCCTACCCCTCCGGCTCTTCCCTTTTTCTTTTTTTCCCTTTTTTCCTTTCATTTATACTTTTATATCTCACAATTTTCTTTTTATGCATAATTGATTATCTCGTTCATTAAAAAAAAAAAAAAAAAAAGAAAAAAAAAGAAGGTAACATCACTTTAGAGCTATAACTCCTATAAGTCTTGAAAGTTTCATCAAAATCGTAAGCCAAAGGGATTTACTACGTAAGTAGATCCCTAAGTACGATGTCCTTTTAATGAACGACGAAGAATCGATAAGACGTCGATGGGATTAAGGGATCGTCGAATTGACGTATCGCAGGTCCTTTTTCTCCTTACTTTTCTTCTTGTTTCTTTTTTTTTTTTTTGTTTTTTTCTTCTCCTCCCTTCGCATTCGTCGTACGTCATTTTAAAAGGGAGAAACTCCATATAATAATGTCAGAAGGAGATCGAAGAAATTCTGAAACGAACTGAACTTTCTGAACTTTTGAATGGTCGTACGTCGAGGAAAAAAGAAAGAAACAAACAAAAGAAGAATGGCGTCAATCGACTCGTAAAATATTAAAAATCCTAAGCTTCGAAAGTAACGAAACAAACGGGTTAGAATCGTTGTGGTTACAAAGTTGAAAACTTGGAGGAATGCTTTTCCCTCGATCGATATCTCCTCTCGCGTTCCTTTAAACACGTTCATAATCACGTACAACTTGCAAGGTTTTACGTTCGCGCAATGCAACAAGTATCTCGACTGAATCTTTCTCAAGGTACTCTCTTAGGATTTAATCGTCGATATCAACTCGATTCGTTCGAGAAATAAGGCATCCTTCCTCAGATTGAAAAACGATCGACAGATTGATCGATGTCAACGACGATTATACATACACACACACACACACACACACACACACACACATATATATATATATGTATATATATATATCTCATCGATCTTTAACGCACGTCAGCATGTCGATATAGAATTTTAAGAAGAAAATTACGATTACTCGAATCAATCTTCCTAATCGATTTGGCCTCGAAAGAATATATTTTGACGAGATCGTACGATCCGATCGTTACGCCAAGGTGCATTACCACCGGGTCGATGGCTAATGATTAATGGTTTAGTAAAATGAAGAAGGCTTTCTCTCTCTCTCTCTCTCTCTCTCGCACAAATGAGTTTTTTTCCAAACTTCGTGCGATTCGAGGACTAAAAAAAGGGTTGTAAAAAGGATAGGAAAAAGGTATACGTATATACTGCTCGCGCGAAATAGCGTGGCACGAATGTTTTCGAAAAAGAATCATAATCCGTAGTATTGTCTTGAAATGATAAATTAAATAAATTAAACCGGTACTTATATCGGTGCATCAAAATCCTTGAATTCAATGACTCGTAGAAATGCAAATTTTCAAGATTCCTCTTGGTTATCGATTTTCTTCGGGAAAGTCCATTTACACGGCTGTTCAATGCTAATGTTTAATTCATCTAACCGATCAATTCTAATCTCCTAAATTGACAATCGTCTTAATGCTAGTTTCCCTCGGTCCCTTTGAATAATTCTCACGAAAGATATCTTCCTGCGATTTTCTCAATTTTATTATAAAGGAAGAAAGGAATTCTCCGACGCGTTATCGTCTCGTTCCGTGTCTCGAACTTCCAAAAAAAGCGTCCGACTATGAGCCAATGACTAATTTCTATTCTGAAATTCCATTTCTCTTTTCGTGACTTCTTCAATCGCCACAGCTCGAGGAAAGATTCCTTGACCGGTTACATTCGGACATTATTGTGTCTTGTCTCGGCGAGAAAAGAAAAAAAGGAAAAAAAGAAAAAGAAAAGGGGGGAAAAAAGCGAGTTTGTCAAATTGCAACGTCGACGGGTGTGGTAACTTTATGATGTAGAGTGTAACCGTAGCATTAACAAAATCGTATTAATGTATAATTTCCGGGGCGATGTAATTACTGCGCTGAAATTATACCTCATTTGCTGACGTCATCATCTTCGAGCTATCTTCATTGTTATTAGCGTTTTCTCGGATGAAAATTACCTTCTCTGACGATTTCTACAAACTATTAAAATTCTTCAGAAGAATTCAAGTTATTTGGGAAGAAGAAAAAGTAATATCGAAAATCGTATCTCGCTATCGATTTAATAAACATTTTATTACAACAATCGAACGATTCTCATTTGAAAGAAGACGAAACTTTTTAAAATTCCTCTTATGATGATTCTTCTTTTACTCCTATATCGAGGAGTAGAGGCCTGTCTCCTTCGAAGAATTTATATCCATAAATAACTATAAAATTGGAAAAAAGTAGAAGCTGTTCTGCATGTAGCATCGACTCGAACGAATCGGCTATTTTTTTTTAATTGACATTAAATAGAATGCTTTCTTTCGTGGACATTTAGTTTCGTCCGACGGCACTTGATAAAATTCTAAGACGACGAGAGGTGATTAGTTAGAGGTTCAAATGTATCTTTGCCAAGAGGACGTTCCCTGTGGCAATTTTTCGATATAATCTTTCGTTAGTACAAGACAAGAAAACTGATAGAGAAAAAGGAAGAGCGAGAAATGTAGAGGAGAAGATGATACCTTGGAATTAATCTGCCGCCTTTCTCGAGTGAAATACATTAGCGAGCGAGCTTAATACCCTCTCTCTCTCTCTCTTTCTCGACACAGATTATAAATTATTTAATTAAGTGTTCTTTCAAAGTAGACAGATGCGTCGTTATGCTTGAATATGTTGAAAAGGTAAGAACGATCGAGTCTTCGAAGGAATCTACGAAAGTTAATTAGAGGAACATGAAAAGAGTAAAAAGGGTAAATGATCTTTTCGGAAAATATCGCCGAGTCTCTTTAGATGTAGCTTGAACGTATAACAATACTCTGATTTCTCGAACGTAAAATTTGATATTGAAATATCAAGTGATGGAATGGCAGGGATACTCAAATATAAATAACGCTTACCGTTGTCTATATTATTTCATTTTACAATGTTCTTTAAAACATTTCTCTCTGGTTACATTCCCTTCGCGTTACGATACGACAGAAAATTCAAAAATCGCAATCCGATCCTAACGGGATAACTACAGTAAATTATCCCATGGCATCCAAGAATCAAGAAGATGTCTACTGCGATGTCCGTCGGTGCGATATATGCCGTTATTTGCATATGCGAATATTCGTAAAAAGAAAGAAAGGTTTTAACGAAAATAAAGGCCTTTGCGGCGAAATAAAAATGAAAGGAACGAGAATTCTAAAAGAGTCTGCTGTCTCGTACACGGTCAAATGTCATACGACTCGGTTATTCCTTTCCTCATCGATTAATTAATTTGTGGTAAGCCAACATTATAACATTATATAAGCATCATTATATAAAGAGTATCTATATAAGGATAATATAACTGGATAAAATTCATAAGCGAGCGAGAAAAAAGAAGATATTTATTTCTATACGGATTTCTTTTCGATAAAAGATCCGTCAATATTCGTTCTTGCACGAAGAGAATACTATAGTTTTTTTGTGTTATCGATGATTATACATTTATAAGATTTCCTTGTTAGATCATCGAAAAGCCCTAAGGACATTTGAAGGAAAATCAAAATACCTTGCGCGTATTTCGCACAGGAACGTCAGGATACTAAAGTAACTCTATTTACGAGGACAGGGTGAAGCGGGAAATCGATAATCGATGGTTCGGGAACCAACAACATCCCCTTCGATGTCTATTCTGCTACGTTTTCCATAACTCGTCATTCAATGCACGTGCGCCGATGGAATAACATTTGAAACTCGTAGATATATCATCAGGTATATCAATGCCACGAAATTTTCGTCATTTTCGTCTCTTTCTCTCTCTCTCTCTCTCTCTCTCTCTCTCTCTCATGATAAAAATGAAATCCCCTTACCGCCGTGCGTCGAACGAGATTCGAATTCCGAAGGAAAAAGGAACGAAAGACCGACAAAACAATATCGGTTTCCAAATGAGAAAATTGTTTAACCTAATTGGACTTTGCGAACCCGATATCCGGTATAGAAAGAAAGAGTTTGTTATCCAAGTTGATTTTAAGAAGAAAAATAATTCGAATACCTGCCCAAGTAGTTTGATGTTTCGTAAAAAGAAAAATATAATGTACGATATAATTGAAAGAATTTTACTAAGTATTACACTTAATTTCATTCCCATCTACGAGGAATTCTCTCCATCGAGATGAATCTCCGTCGTCGTTATTCATTGATACGAAGATGAATCGATAGATGTTTGGAAAAAGATGACGATACGAAGGATGCTTCTTTATCGATAACATTCCAAAGAGGAGATTGGCCTTTGATAGATATTACGACGGTAGTCGTGCTGCTGTTAGCGAATGGCTTTAAGGAGAGCAAGGCCACCTACCGATAGGATAGGATATGATCGAAAAAGAAAGAAAATAAGGTAGAAAGATTCTCTGTTTGTACGGACAACGAGTGTGGTCGATCGACACGCGATCGTTAAAAAAAAAAAGAGAGAGAGAAAAAAAAGAAATCGAATGTAGTCCTGTCACGAGCAACCTTCACGACAAATTACGTTAACTTCGTAGAGGTCGTCGAATGATAGTATATTGGATTCCTCTCGTCTATTCTCTTATTTTAAACGTTTAGAAAAAGGTTGAATCAGGTCTCAGAGAATGACGGATCGACCGACTTATATCGAGCCTTCGGAACAACGATCGAAGGAGGAGGAGGTAGTAGGACGAGTATATTTGGCCTTGAGGAAAATTCTCGACGGTACGAGCGTGTCCTTTAAAGAATTTACCGATCCAACGGCAATGACGGCGGCAACGACAACGCTTCTCCCAATTTTGTTTTCGAGAAGATCGAAAGCAAAGGGGGATCATCGGCGAACCCCAGGTCCTTGCCCTCGATCGACCTTGCCCTCCCGTCCTTCGAGATATAAATTCAGATCTCTTCGTGATAGAATACTAATCTCACGTTTAGTATTCTATCGAAATTTTTTGTTCCTTTCACCCTCGAATATTCTCTCTCTCTCTCTCTCTCTCTCTCTCGAGATCGGTAAATTCGGGATATCTCCCCTCCGGAGATATTGTCCTGAGGGGAGCTGCCGAAAATTGTCCAAGAGAAAGACGATTCTACTCGAGCATTTTCTCAATGGTTAAAACATTGACATTATATCGTTTATGGTATAACACGCTTCAATCTAGTATTTAAATCTTACTCCTACAGCTTGTAAGGGAAAATTGTTCTATGATAAGAACTAAAAAAGATTATACCGAGAAACATGCCTCGAGCGAATCTCCCGGTAAAGAGGGAAGGACGACGAACGCTGATGAAACGGGAAACGATGTTAAGGACGGAAAGGGAGCTATCGTATCCGAGAATGGTGAGGAGAAAACGAATGAGAAAAACAAAACGAATGCCAGACGAGTGAAATTTTCCTTAGGCGAGGAGACTACCATTTTCCCTAGCTCAGAAGAGATAGGTCGTTATCGGAGAATTTTCGCCTCTACATAAGTATATATTATCGTTAAGAAAATAGAAAGGGAAAAGAAAGAAAAGAAAAGAAAACTAATAAACGAAAACTCTTCTCAGAAGATACGAAAAATCAAGAAGAAGGAAAAGAGTCCTGCTCTAATCTGCAGGACGAAGTCTGCACGACGAAGGAATTTCTTTATTATTGCGCGGTTCATCTGGTAGCATACAGCATTTGTATTTTGATCATTGTCACGACGATCGTCACGGGCTATTCCATGGCACATTGAAGATTTTACCTTAACGAGCTATTAATCGCGCCTAAACAATATGACGTAGTCGATGTAAAGAAAAAATAAAAAAAAAAAGAAAGAATTTGTAATCGTCCAACGTCGTTCACGACACGAAACGCGTATTATACCCTTGAGTAAATATTATCTAATTATTACATTTAACGACAATGAAACGAAGATTGAGCGATTGTTAAACTCTCTCGCGTGTTATTCGATCGATTGCATTCGATGTCGATCTTCGTTTCTCCTTAGCGCTCGCTCTTTCTCTCCATTATACCCTTCTATCTATTCCCTCTAATTCTCCCGCCCACCTACCGTGCGTCTCCCTTTACATAGATATGTAGATATCTATGTAATCCCTCGTCAGCTGATCTCCCGTAGCTCCTTAAACGGCCGTAAGCTTCGCTTTCTACGAACGTAGGACATAGACGGAAATATCGATGGTAGGAGTCACCGATCCGACGACGAGTATCGATCCGAATACCGAATTGAAACTGGACGACGACTGACATATCGATTCGACTGTATGTCCTACTTTCGTTAAATAGACAACCATAAAGGATACCACTTTTAACTTCCTTCCATCTCCCTTTCCTCTTGGTTAGGACTTTAAGTAGACTTTTATACTTCGAGGCGCTATAGGGACGTAACCAAAGGGGTTCTAACGAAGAAAAGGAGAGAGAGAGAGAGAGAGAGAGAGAGAGAGAGAGAGAGAGAGAGAGAGAGAGAGAGAGGAAAGGTGGCTTTTTCACTCTTCCTCTCTTGATCGACATCACCGATCCCGATAGTAACTCGCTCCCCGTTAAACTTCCTCGAATAAAATCGAACTAAATTTAATGGACCAAACTTTACGCTAATTACATTGCCCGAAGCGCGCTTACGTATCCGTTTATACGGCTATTTGATTTTTTCCCTTTTTCATTTCATTTATTTTCTTTAAATTATAATTTCCATTGAAAACAATGTGATAAAATATTGTTGTCCGAACGACTTGATTCGAAATGGAAGCATCGACGACGTTATCGGCGGGATCCTCCTCTCGAGTTGGGATCTTTCTGAACGAGTTCACGAAAAAGACTTAGAAAGAATCTTTATCTTTTGCCCATAGAAATGTTAATTTCCCTTATGCGTCATAGAAGGAAAACGTTTCTCTCGAGACAATTTAACTCCATTGCGGTAATCTATTTTAAAACTAGCTCCGAATGAAAAACGTTACATCGGCGTTGACTCAATTTTTTATTGATTTTCGATGCGTACATTCTAATGTTAATGGAATTTACTTTTATACTTTCTATCGAGTAAAATCAATCTTATTTTTCATCATTCATTTTAAATCATTTGGAAGCATTCTTTTTAATATTTATTGCGGTTGTTAAGAAAGAAAATAAATATATTAACTTGTCCTAATAACTTTTCTCTTATCGATGAATATTCTGTTGTTGTTGTTTTTTTTTCTTTTTCCGAAACGTTTAAATGATTCCTTACGTTCAAAAATGAAGCAGTTTATATCGGTTCGATTGTTAAAACGCTTATTTTAAATAGCATCACGTACATAAGCACGTAGGTATATGTCGAGGAAAAAAACGACTTATTTTTCAGTTAAAGAACTGGAACGACCGACTACGTTAGAATTTTTTGAAAGAAATGCCGCGAGCAATGCTCTTGCCAGGAAGCATTACTTCATCGAACCGAGGACAGGGGTGCCACGATGTCTAGCCAAGTAGTTTATTCGGTATCTCAGCCAAGTCGGAGATATACACGAATTCTCTCCTCTTCTTTTTTCCTTTCGTAATTTTTTTCGAAAACTTTTCTCACCGTTATCCTACACGAGAGCGTAGTACTTATTTTGCGACACATCCTTCTTACAACTTTGGTTGTACGAAGGGAAACAAAGGGAAAGATGCAATTAATTTCCAACGAGATAATCGAGACTTTTCGAAACAATAAAAGACGACGAGCTGCAACGACCGATGCACTAAAAGCTCATACAGCGTGATTGTCTCTAGTTTAACGCTCAAAATTCAAATAAATAATTTCAAATGATGAAGAGAAAAAGAAAAAAGAAAAGAAATAATCGTAGCTGATATTACGAGTAAACGGTGAGAAGAGGAATAAGTTGCGATGAAATTATTGCCTAGCTAGAGACACCGCCTTGTGTCTATGTTCGTGCCTATGTATGCAAATATATATATATATATATATATATGCATATTTATATATATACATATTTTTATATATATATATACGCATATCCACATTGCAAAGGTCGGTCCTATGGCACGGCTGGTTCTCGAAAGGTTGAAGACCTTCCCTCTTCATTATTAACACGATGTACATCGATTTTGTCTGCCTAGCTTCGTAAACTCGTTTCCATTTTACGAGACTACGGAAGACAACGTGTTAGTCCTCTCTCTCTCTCTCTCTCTCTCTCTCGAAAGTTGCACGTTCTACCCTCGCAATCTTATCATTCAAGATGAAAATCAACGTCGAGAAATATCAAAGAGAAAATATTAAAGGTTCGCGAAAACGACGAAACACCTGTTGTTCCGTTTCGACGAGAAAGATCGTATACTTACCCCACAAGGATAGATCGATGTCGATCACGCGATTGTTACAGGCTCGATCTTCGTAGTCAACATCGCCGTTTGGACACATGAAATTTCACTCGCGAGAATTTTAGATCGAAAGATTCGAAAGATATTACTATATTTCTATCTTTTCTTTTATTCTTTTTTTCAAAAAGAAGAGAAAAAGTGAAAGAAGCGAGAATAAGGAAAAGAGAAAAAAGTGAGAAAACGAAGAAAAAATAAAAAAAAGAAAGAAGGAGAGTAACGACACATGGCAACTACGCTTTTCAACGATTTTCTTTAAAAACGGAAAGAAAAGATATTTTCTCTTTTTGAAAGGAGGAGGCACCGTTTACTCGACCGTGTTCGCTCGCTCGCGCGCGAGCAGCAGCGACGACGAGCGAGGGTCGTCGCCGTTTGCGCGACCACCCCCCCGGTATATTCTATCCCTTTGATGCCACGTGCTGATGCCGAGAAACGCGCACGTTCCAAAAGGGAAAGAGGGTTGCCATGATCCCCCTACCCTAACACATAATGTCGACTTACGTCGGCGCTTTTCCACGCGCGGTTTCACGCGCAAACGCCGGATTCTCTACGACCTCGAGTCAAGTCGACGAGTTAAGAAGAAGAAGAAGAAGAAGAAAAATTCATTTCCTTATCGCCTAAATCATGCTTTCCTATCCGACGATACCTCGCTTATATAATATATACATATACCCGTACATACGTATCTTATTGTTCTTTCAGATTTGACGCGGTCCCGATATACCCTCTCGATAACGAAAGAGAATTGCAAAAAATGCCAGATACACCGACCATATTCCGTTTCACTAACAACAACGACCACTTGACTTTCAATCAGCGCTTATTCTACGAGAAAAATGGATTTTTAATCATTCCCGATCTTATACCGCAACGTATATTGGACAAGTGTTCAAAGAGGTAATTGAAAACGATCGCGATCCTTTCAAAGGATCAGTTTTTATTTTCTAGATACGACGACATCATTTCCCGAAATATCGATCCAGGACTTATCACGATTATGCGCGACGTAGCCGATAGGAAATTGGTCAATAAGATACAAAACATTAATCACGATCAAGTATTTGAAGAATATTTCGAATATGACAAGTTGTTGGATATCGTCGAGTGTATCACGGGCCCTAATATAATGGCCATGCATAGCATGTTAATAGCGAAACCGCCGGACGCAGGATACGGTTCGAGTTCGTAAGGATCTTTTATTCTTATTATCCATTTTTATATGTTTTATATGATTTATCAAGATCCAACGATATTTCCAGACATCCACCGCATCAGGACCTTCATTATTTCCCTTTTCGGCCGGCCGACAAGATCGTAGCAACTTGGACCGCAATAGAGCCGTGTAATCGTTCGAACGGTTGCCTTTACGTTATTCCCGGAACTCATGGACTTGATAAACTCTACGAGCACGATTATCCTCCTGGCTCGAAACCGAATACAGTAAACAAGTTTTATTACGGTATTTTGGTAAGTAATCGCAAAAGATTGTATTTCACCGATACACTTTGCGTAATAACATCTTTTTTTTTTTTAACCTTTTTAAGGATTTACCACCGATGGACGACAGATCCTATATCGTAATGAAACCCGGCGATACAGTCTTCTTCCATCCTTTGCTCATACACGGATCCGGCATTAATCGATCCAACGGATCGAGAAAGGCCATTTCTTGCCATTACGCCTCCTCCGACTGTTATTACATCGAGGTATTAACATGGATATATATTATCAATTTTTACTTGTTTTCCAAATTCTTATCCAAGTAACGGTAAATAATATTATTCGCGCAGGCTAAAACTCCAACGGAAAAACAAAATCAAAATGAGATTCTAATGGCTTTCAAAAAACGATTCCCTAATTCGAATGTAACGTATGAGGATATTTGGAGACTCAAATCCAAGCTTGTGCGCGGCGCTCGATCCTCGTTGTAGACCTCTCTCTTGTTCACATTTGCGCGGTAACTATTTTGTAAAATAATAATAATAATAATAATAATAATAAAGATGGTTAGTTTTCAAAGATGACAACAGGAAAGGAAATTTGCCCTGTCGAGGGTAATTGATTGCACGACAGAAGAAGATGTAACGACAACACCGTCGTTGTCGCGATTATTATTCAGTGACTTGATATCACGACGATGTCGTTGATGATTATAAGGTGGTTGAAGAGTGTAACAATGTTTCGAATGAGGATCTTTATAGGTATTCTCATGTCGCACGCTAGCACTGGATGTACGACAGGCGGCGAGGCAAGTTTGAAATCGATCCATATTGCGAAGACGCACCTTTACCGTATCTTCTTCCTTTATTCTCGGAAGATTTTTACCACTTTCTACGGTATCCTTCTTTCCCTTTATATGCTGTTAACATAATAATAATAATAATAATAATAATAATAATAATAATAATAATAATAATAGGAGCGTACCTTAGACTTAATTACTTAGAACAAATAGGAAGAGGAATACCTTGGCAGGATGTAAACAACAGGAAACGCAATATTCGTAAATAGCACAGCATCCTTGAGCATTACACGTCTTACAACTGTATCTCTCCTTAAGGGCCGTAATCGTGGCCTCTTCCGTTTTATACGGTTGCTTCTGTTCCCTGCTACAGCAACCATTAGACAAAAGTTCGTGCCTGGCACATACTACTCCGTGCTCGTCCACTATCAATACTTTGCCCTAAAAAATAATTTCATCCTTTCTTTCTTTTATAAACATAAGACGCCTTTCGAGCGTGTAATATATCTACAACAATATACCTGTACAGAATTGCGGCATGGTCGATTAGACGTATCGCTGTCATTTAAGTTAGACGGCGAATCTATATCTAAGCCATTTTCATTAGCTCCTCCTTCGTTTGGAACATCGATACCCCAAGATTCACGTGGTTTACCGGATGCTTTAAGTTGTTGTGACGGAACGTCGTCGTCAGAAATCATATCGTCGTTGTTGTTGTCATTCATTATCAATCCCTCCATATCGTCGAGATCGCTATCCAATTCTATCGATCTACTCTGTAATAAATAATATTATTTTAATCGACCTTACAAACGTCATATTCAACCTTATACATTGATCCTAGCTATCCTTAGAAAAATCCTCTCCTTACCTCATTGCGGAATAAAGAAAAAGCGCAATAAGTCAGCGACAATGTAAATATAAGTCCCAAAACTAAACGCCGACGAATAATCCTAACGAATCCCGTGTATCCTGCCATGGTTATATAATTCGTAACCGAGCACAAAACTTTAAACTTTTCCTCTTAAACTTTTAAACATTTTTATCGTTTAGGTATACCTATTAGATTCATTGTATACCAAAATATTATCCGAGATAAGATATTTCTCGACATATAGGATTAACACGCATAAACGGTAAATATCACCAAATCTCTTGCAAAAGGAGGTTATGTTTCCATTGGACTTTTCAGCATATCTATTTTGTAACATTCGCGAATATTTCTTTTTAATCGTACCGAATCACTGCGAATACTTGTTGATTACCTTGCTTGATATCGAGGACATAGATATATAGAATCGATCAAAAGCACGACATTTAAGAAAATCCTGAAATTAGATCGCAAGAATAGATTTCTTTGTTTCTTCTGTCGAACGCTAGATGGCTTATAACATATCGTCTCGTTACATACGCATGTGGATAGAGTTTGACAAGGCGCATAATTAATACGCCGACAAACGCACGTTGCTTGGAAACCAACCAAAAAAAAAGTGAGAGCCAACAAACTAAAATCCGGGAACTAAAAAAAATAAATCATTTAATCTGTCATAGCCGCCACAAACTTTAATAACTTGTGTAAAATTAAATAAATATATCATAATCATTCTTTGATTCGCAAAGTTTCTATTTACTACGACGACATCTAGCGTTCGCGTTTACAAACTTATGCCGCGTAAATCGATAAAAATCGATTGACTTATAATACATATACAACGATAGATGCATTTTATACATATGCATCTTGTGATACGCACACGAGGGAAACATTGTGTACCATTGTTAAATATATTGTTTATTTGCAATAATATTGTTTCATCGTACGTAGCTCGTACTTATAATTTTACAGTATAAGAAGCATAAACCATGTAAAAGGGCGCGATTTTATATCGATTAATCGATAAATGATGACAGCTTTCTTAAACTTATCAACGATCGAACGATATGACATTAAGTAAAATAAAATGGGTACTATCGTTTGCTATATTTTTATTAATTTTCTCTACTCTTATTTGGACTTCGATACATCTTGGTCAAATTAGAAGTATGGAAATGTGAGTACACACACGCACACGTGTATATATATATATATATATATTTATATATATACGCGACCATTTTCATTTTAAAGACGTTGCAAAAATTGCATAATTTGTTCTTACCTCTTTTAAAACGACTTAATAAAAATTATTCGTGGCAGCAGTAATTCTAATAGGAGCGATCAAAAGCATACAACTATATCGAACAAGGAAGAAGAGGAATCGGGATTCGGAGAATATTTAACGAGTAAAACTGTAACTACCGATAGCGTTATCGAATATACCGACAGTTCCGGTTTTTGGGGTATACTTCCTGGTAATCATACGATTCTTCCTTATCTTTTAATTCGAAACAATGGGGATCATTTTACAAAAGGATCCCGTAAGAAACGAACGAGCTCGCTACAGTTTCGAATGTCTCCCTCGGCAACGTAAACAAAAATCACGTTCGTATCATGACGAACGATTGCAAATCAAACGAGTCCTTCTTTTTACAGAACGAAATAGAACCTAAAACGTGATTTTGACCACGTCGTTGTTTTGTTCCAATGTCAAACGCACGTAAAAATCATCGAATAGTTAAAATACATTTTTTCTTATCCTTACACACACACACACACACACACACGCGCGCGCGCGCGCGCGTATATATATATATATGTATATATGTATATTTCGTTTTTTTTGTAATTTATTCGTGACTTTTTGGGAAAAGGTTCGTTAGCGAACGACGAAAGGTTAGAAGAACAAGTGGGAACATCTGGCTTGTGAGAGAAGACTCTTAACTTGATTTATGTATTCTTTCTATAGAAGGATGAACCATTTTAGGAGACGAATTTCTTTTCAAGGAAATTTCAAGGCTTTTTCGAACGAACGAAGCATTCTTCGTTCACTTTGGTGTTAATAATGTACACCAAAGTACTTTTGGCGACTGTACTTGAGAACATCGAACGATATCTAGGATTTCGAATTACGCGGACATCGACGAAATATTAGTTAACGTTAAAATGCGATCAAAACGCTTTTTAAACAAAGAGACAAGGTCGATCCGATCGTTTCGACGGTAGATTCGTAACGTGAGTTTGACCTTTGTCCTTTGAGTTTTCTCTCAGATTCTTCGGCTTAAAAAATTTGTCGTATCGTTCCGCGCGACGAAGGACGTTCTTCTTTTCTCATCTCTCTCTCTCTTTTTCCCCCTCGCAGCTACTCGGACGAAAGTAAACAAAGGACCGTCGTAATAGTCCAGTTAGTTCCATAAAGTGCTGCTAGAGCGCTCGTAACAAGGGGCGGAGCGATCGCATAAACCGAATTAACATTTTTAAAAGAATGGCCCGTGTAGGAGCGGTGGATAAATCTTTATATTCAAGCATAGTTCGCTTCTCCTTATATCTTTAATAACATATATATGTATATATATATATTTATATATATGTATGTGTGTAGTATACATGGTATTTATATATATATATATATATATATATTTCTCAATCACTCACTCGGTCCTCATAATACGCTGCCATCTAAGATCAAGACGGTTTTTTCTCTTTGCATAATACTCGTATTCGGTTCTTCGACGACAGTGATATTAAACCTTTCCATCGAACGTGATAGAACGCGTCGCGTTTGCTTTCATTGCATTTTGAATGCAATGAATAGGATAAAGTCTCGTACGCGAAATGATATACCGATCATTTTTGACAATTACAAATTGAAAAAGTGGCTTTTTCGTGCTGGTCCTTGCCGGCAGGAGTTGCTTCGAAAGGTAAGTAAGGCTTATAAAATCACTTTGGTCGTACGTACGCATGCCTTACGATTATTTTACTTTCCCGCCTTTTTCGCTTCCTTTTCTCTTTCTCAACGAAAATTAGATAGATTTATCCTTTGGTCGACCACGAAGTCCAACTTGATTTATCTTCGAACGTTGCCGTAGTCATTTCTTTTCTTCTCTCTCTCTCTCTCTCTCTCTCTCTCTCTCTCTCTCTCTCTCTCTCTCTCTCTCTCTGTCTCTCCATCGGAGAAATAGTCTCTTGTTTCTGTTACACCGGATGTGACGCTGCTTTTAGATATACCAAATACGTAATATGGATTCAAAGAATAAGAAAGGTTATCGAAAAGCAACTCACGACTACGCAAAGGCTTTAACACTTCGGGGAGAAAGACGAAAGGTACACAATTAAACTTATTATTCATGACGATTCAAGTAGGTACTCGATACTGTCTTTGTAAGCGACGATGCTTTTTGGTTAATAAGTTAGATCATCATTTTTTTTCGTTTTCTTCTTTGTTCTTTCCCCCACTCCCCCTTTCCCCCCGTTTGTTTTCTTTGATCTAGCATTACGAATTATTTAAAAAGGTTGGAATGTTTATTCAGCTTTTCATATAAATTTTCAACTTAAAGTATCTAAATGTCAATTAGAAAAACATTAGCGCTACTAAGATATGTAATAATAACTTATATGTGTATTTGTTTACTGAGAAGGTCAATTTATCTTTATTTACATATGTAATGAGCTTTATAAAGTTCGTATCAATGTCAAGCGTCTATGAAATAGTAGTCCAAGTTATCTACGAGTAGATAATTTATGACACAATAAAATAGAAGCAAATAAATTAGAGAAATAAATGAAATATTACATATGCGTTGCAAAATATCTTACATTTTGATTTTCCATTTTTTTTTTTTTTTTTTCGATTTGTACGTACTTACGACAGAATTTTATACGGACGCGTCATATTGCTGGTGGTAACATTTGAAGGAGCAAAGTTTATTTACAGACAGACGAGACGATAATGAATTAGTTGATTTATTTTGTTTGATCATTTTCCTAGGATTATAATATGTCGACAATTAAACGCCGTTGGCGCGCAATATTCATTCGTTCGAGCATATTATGTTTTTGATTGGTTATTAAGGTTTATCCTATGCTGCTTGGGCGTTATTCTCTCGTAGGAAGGCGAAAGAAAAAATTTTTTGCTCCCTAATCTCATTCTTATCTCTTCGAAGTTGCAAAAAAGGAAATGGGGACTAATCGGGATATATGTATATATGTGTATATATGTATATATGTATATTCCGCAATTTTGTTGCAGTTGAAACACGATCTGGAAAAGCTTAATCTCTCAAAAAGCGGATTACGACGAGCTCTGTTACAATTGACCACCGAATCGTACGTCGTTGTCGATCGATTGTAAGTATCATAGTACGTGTACTGATAATAAGAACCACAGGGCTTCCGAAAGGGCTTTTATTGCTCAATATCGAGGATGAAAAATGACTCTTGACATTTCAATTCCAACTATCACACAGCGTACTTGACAATTCAATGTAATAAATCGACTACTTGGCTTCCGACCCACGCAACAAAAGAGATTTGAAAATCTCTCTTGAAAAACGACGAACTATGTAAATGCAGATAGGTACTTGTGGCCTTTCTAAGGAATGTTATGAGCGGTGTACGAAGGAAATTACGAAGGGTATCGTTTTCAAAATGTATTCCGCTATTGAGGGATCGATTACGAGGGGGCGGTAACGAGTAACGTTCTATATTACGTTCGTTAAGAATAAGGGAATGGGGGCGTGAACGATTCGAAAGGATCGACCAATGACAAGCCTTTCGATCCCAGTCCCAATTATTCAATATCTATGTTAGGTCATTACCGATAAGAAGGAGGAGTATCACGTGTATCGCATGCGTCTCAGAATTTCTTTCCTTGTGTATGGGCCATTGCGTACTCTTTCTTTCCTCTAGCATTACTTACCATTTTCCCCGCTCGTTTCCTAATCGCGAACCTTCGAAGAAGATATGTTTTATATATTTATATTTATGACCGCTTACAACCGCTCTCAAGTTTATCATAATATTTGACATTATCTGCCCTATTATTATTAGCCAGTTGCATTCGTAAAACTCTGATAAATCTGATGTACATTGGATAAATCGTTTTGCACATATTTATTTAGCTTTATCCCTTGTCCATCGCGTCCTTATGTTCTATGGTGACAGTTTAAAAGTATATTGAATGGTGCGAGGGAGTTGGAGGACCTCCTTGTGTCATATAGTCGTCTCTATTTCAAATACTTAAAGTTGCGATCAAGAATTTTTCATCTCCTCAATATAACTTTTTTTCCCTCCTTTTTCTTTTCTTCTTTTTCAATGTGCCCTTCTTAAATTTGTTTGTTTGTTTTTTTCCTTTATCAAATCTCTCTTATCTCTGGCCAAGTATTTGTTCTAATCGATTTGCCAAATATTATCGTCCTTCGAGTACGACCAAAAGAATGACCGACGATTATTGAAGACACGATGAGGTAAGAATTTTGTTTCGTTAAAAGGGACGGCGGGGGAAGAAACGATAATTTTCTTCCTCGATTGTGCTTGTCTTTGCTACGTGTCATTCGGATGCGTCGTTCGGCAATTTGTTTTTCTTGAGATATTTCAAATGTCGATAGAAAGTAAAAGAAAAGAGAAGTAAAAAATATCCAATTAAAAAGCGGCATCAAAATATATGACGACGGACAACGCGAAGAAAATAGAAAAGGAAAAGGACCGCGAAATACGAATCATTTTTGATGTACGAATAATAATTGACTGATCCTATAGAAAGAAACATTTCTTTGTCATAAATATGTTGTGTGGTCTTTCCCCATGTTTTTTTAGTCATTTGAAATAGTACGTGAATAAAAAGTGTGATTTCATTAATAATTTAAATGAAATAAAACGATTCTCTCGTTCAACGAAGTGTAATAATTTAAATATATAAATGAATCGAATAGGGGACAAATTATTGTTCGATTAATTTTGAACTGTTTGAACTGTTTATTGAATGATCGTGTGTTGCCTGCCTTATGAAGCTTTTAAAGTTTTTTTTTGAATGTTTTAAAAACACGAAGTAATTTAATTGGAATTAAATTTGTTTTATTTAATATGTAATATTACTTTCTATTTTAGGTCAAAGGAAATAATAAGCAGTATCAATGACAAGGACAGGGCACAGGGTTTTGCGAGGCGCACCGAAGAATTTATACCATTTTTCCTCGACGATGAATACAATCAAAAGGATAATAGGAATAAGAAAGATTTAAATAATTCCGAAGATATAAGAAAAAGTTCAAAATGTTCTGACGAACGATACGACGAGGAGTTGGACGCAGATAATACGTCGCAGATAATTTCAATGTTGCGTTGCACAAAACCTCGCGTCAATCAAATTAAGATAGACGGGTTTAAATTTAAACATAAATTTGATCATGAAGAAATATCGAAGAGTAGATCGATCGATAAAAAAGTATCGACGCAAAATAATAGAAACGGAATAATACCCAATAATAACGATACAGATGTGATAAAGGTGCCTATTCAAATAAATAGAGAAAGATTAAGAAGGCCCATTTTAGGTGCGTCTAATGAACTGCGCGAGAAAGAATTTACCGATGATAAAGGTTGTTGTTTTTCTACGCGTAAAACCATGGAAGCGGACTCCGATCTTTCAAATGACAAAATAAATGATACATTAAAGGTACATGACAACGACATAGATATAAACGAATTGAAAACAGTTCGCCAGTGTGAACTGCGTGAAACCGTAATTATTGACAAAATTCAAAAGAATTGCAACATATCTGATATTTTTAATCGAACCTATTCAAGTGTAGATATGAGAAAACGAAAAAAGATTCGGGATAAATTTCACGAGATCTTTGATCAGTGCCTTACGTTAAGCGAGGAGGAGGAAGAAGAATTTATAATAAATGCTTGTATACGTACGAGACAAAGAAAGAAGTACAAAAAATTGTCGAATGTTGATAAAAATATCGAATATCCTGTAGTTTTAGATAAGGCAAACAGACAACAAGATATAACATCTGATTTAATAGTGGATACAGCCTGTAGAAAGACTTGTGAGATTTCAAGTATAGAATTGGTAGAAACTTTATTAAATACTAGAAATGTTAGAGAATTCGATGAGGATCAAACTGTCTGTGATAAAGATGTATTTACTATGGAAATTGAACTTTGCGGGGACGATAGCGTTGAAAAAGATAATATTATAAAGTTTCCTTTGCTTTGCGATAATAATAATTGCGATAATAATGAGGAAATAGAAATGAATCTTCCTAATGAATTACCGACTAAAACTTCTAATGTCTCTGTAATAGATGACATTGCTGAAGTAACTCAGGCGGAAGAAGCGCACAATGAGATCGTTGAATCAACAGAATCGATTAAGGTGGAAACAAACGAATCATCTGATTTTAGCATTTACAATCGAAACTTTAATGATACAAATGTTGAAGTATTAACTAATAACGCTATTAAAATAAGAACATTGTGCGAAAGGACTAATAATACTAGTAGTAGCAGTAGTAGCAATAATAATAATAATAATGATAATGATAATGATAATGATAATGATAACGATAATGATAATGATAATGATAATGATAATAATAATAATGGCGACGACGACGACAAAATCACCTGCCATGTATCAAGAAATAGTTATAGCAAAGAAGTGCAATTAGATAGAGATTCTGATGACGCCAGTATTAAAACTACAGTTACAAGTGCAGCTGTTAATTCGGATGTCCCTGTAGAGAAAATATTAGAAAAGTCTAGAGATAGAGAAAATCTGTCAAAGACTTCAAAAGCTGACACATCCTTTGAAACGCCAAAGAAAATAGACGATGCAATGATAGCGAATATTAATTTTACAGAATCCTCCGCAAGAAATATTAATGATAACAATGCGGATATAGAAGTTGAGATAAAACCCACGTATATAGAAACTTGTGAAAATACCCAAAGTAATCCTAAGGTATATGATAAGGAAAACATGATAAATGATGATAATTTAAAATCGTCTAAACAAGACATTAACGAAGATTTAGGTCAACTTTTACGAATGAATATAGATCAAAATTATAGAATAGAATCGATTGGTAATACCATTAGCATTCAGGAAAATGTTGAATCATATAGAAATCAGACTATAATAGTAAAGGACATTTGCAAAAATCAATTGAGCTCTAATAATGATTCAACAAACAACAATGGTGAAATAGAGGTCGTATTAGAGGAATCAACGTTTGGTATTATCGAAGAAAATAACGATACGTCTGTTATAAAAAGGGACAATGAAAAGATTAATGACTCTTCGTTCAATACAATCGATTTCGAACAGCATAGTAAGCTCGACGATTGTCCTTATAATTTTATACAATCAAAAGGAATAAAAGGAAACAAAATAAGGGTTCTTTCTAGCGCAGAATTAGGCTCTAGATGGTGTCCTACTCCCGTAGACACGTCTCTAACTGAACCTATTAACGCATTGGTTAATGAAACAACAGTCCCTAGAAATGTTAATGATACGCCATCTGAGCGTACCACGGATCGTAAACGATCGACCAAGGATGCAATAATACTCGACAACAAGTACCCGTCTCTATCCTATACAGAATATTATTTAATGTCCATTCATAGACGTATAATGCGTATACGTGCGTTAGAAAAGAAATTCTCGTCGAATGATCGTCGAAATGTGTCCGCCAAAGTTAAAGAATTAATAAATAATAATATGCGGTTTAATTCAAATTTTATAGTACTACTCGAGGAATTACTTAATTTAGGTAAGGAATTGAAAATAAAGGATTTAAAGAAAGTTATACGATACGCAGCATCCGTTATCAACAAATCTTTCCTAACGCCCGGATATAAACCTATATCTTTGCAAGAAATAGCCAATTATATGACATTATTCGATAAATCAATCTCTGAAACATTTACATTTACTTCTAATGCTTCATCTAAATCCAATTCTAGTAATGCATCTACATTTACTTTTGACAATGGCTTTACATCTACTTCCAATGACTTATCCGCAACTATTGCACCAGCAATTTCCAAACAATTATCAAACAATACTAATAACGTGGCACAGGTAGTTTTAACGGACGTTCAAAATTTACATGCCCCGGCGGCGTCGGCGGCGGCGGCGGCGGCGGCGGCGGCGGCAGAGGTTCAAGTAATTTACAATGATTTACCAAAGAAAAATGTATACACCTCTATTGGACCGAATCAAAAGCAGGAATGTATCGTTCCGAATTTACAAATATCGAAAAAGTCTAATACATCGATTTTATACGGTCCTCCTCCTCCTCCGGCGGCGACCCAATCGATGCATAGTAACGTGCAATTGTTGAAAGAAAATCGACAATTGTATAAGACGTCCATGCCGTGTTACGGTCAACAATCGATCCAGCAACAATTTATACCAAGAATTACGTTTTATAATCCTGCCAATTCAAATTCCATGCAATCACATAATAACAAATATATTACTCGAAGATTAAATTTAAATGAAAATGTACAATGTTTTATAGGGAACAATGCGAAATACGCATCTCAAATGGCAGGTCAATCAAATACCGTATCGCATAGAATCGATAACCCAAGGGACATGTCCAAGTTGTCATATGCCCGACAGGCGTCGCAACAAATCAACATGTCTTATAATGTACCGCAAAGATTTCCAATTCAAATGGCGCAGGATATTAAAAGCTCACAAATCTCATGCTCTATGACATTGTCTGCCCAACTCCCAATGGTACATTTCAATAATTCAGAAAATTTACTACAAAGAATAAATAAAATTCCATGCGAATTGTTAGTTCAAATATGGGATCAAGTAACCTTTTGCCTCGAAGAAAGTTTCTTTGATTGTAGAGCACACGAGATATACGATAAGGGCACTTGTGTTTTAAAACTATTTCACGTAGGATGGAAAGAGAAAATATATAAATTTATTCGCTACAAATCCCGGCAAAGTAGCACCGAATCTATAACTAATCTAAAAAGTAAACTAGCTAAATATATATATAAAACGGCAACAATGGAAGCTCAGAAGAGCATATGGCAGGTATATCTTCAAAAACAGAAATCTCAACAATTAACAGATACGATGAAGATATTAATTCAAGATATGATAAGTAAAAATCATGTTAATGTAGAATCAAAGTGTGGATCGAAAACCGAAGCGAGCCGATCTTCTAAATCGCAAAAAGAAGAACTGGACAATATAATAAAACTCGAAAAACAATCTGATTTACGTTCGTTAAAAAATCTAACGGAAGATATTAATAAAAGTGACGCTATATCAAATATTTTGCAAAGTACATTGCCCGTTGACAACAAATTTAATAATGAATTAGTTTCGATTAATGAAATGAATCGTAACGAAGGAGACACGGTAGAACCTTTTACAAGCTTACAAAATATATTATCGGAATCGGGTGTTATATTGTCCAATTTAAGAAATAAGGATATTAGAGTTAAAGAGGGGAATATTACGGATAATACTGATCCTCGGCGATTGGATTCGAGAGAAAGTCCAATCTCGTCTGACCCGCCGCATATAATAGACGTACGAAGCATATCTCCAACTTCATTTAATACGATTAAGGAAGTTTTGCCTTTTCCTATTAATGATTTACAATTATCTAATATTAACGACGATACTAAAGAGAATGGAATTGAAATAAAAATTCAGATTCCAGAAGATGTAATCTGTTTGAATTGTTCTAAGATAAGTACAGTTGTCTGCGAAATTTGTTTAGAAGCTCACTATTGTTCTAAAGAATGTGCAGCATCGCATTGGATAGAAAAACATCATAAGTATTGTAAGCCCCATTGTGTAATAGGGGCCATCGAAAGAAAAACTTGTTTAGCCCCGAATAGTTGAAACTTTGATCGGTCTTCATTATATGACCTCCTAATAATCATCCATATAGTATTATTATTTTTCTATCCCTTTTTGCATACATTTTTTCCCCCTTTTTTTTTCTCCCTTCTCCTACTTGCCAAATTATCTGAGATATATAATTTTGTTAAGGATAAAAACAATACTTATAAACTGTCGATAATCGACTTATAATGCTACTTATTTTCAATTGCTATGTATGTTACATAGATACGGCTATATCGAAGATTCCAAAAACGTATAAAGACTTTTTATCTTTTATTACCGTTTTATCTTTGTTAATAAAGAATTATATTTTTTTAACGTAATCCATACAATTCTAAACTGAAGTTTAAACGAACTTTTAATCGATACAATAACTTATCAACTCTCTTGGTTATTATATTATTTTCTAGGTACTTGATATTAAAAATAAAAATAAATCCTCATATGAGAAGATTTTCTTAATTTATTCAAACTGTTCCTTCCAAAGCATAGAACAAAGGATTAATTTATTTATATATACTATCTTTTGAGGAACAATTTATAAATAGTACTAATAGACGCTAATGAATTTCTTATTCTTCATAGCCCGTTGGTAAGGCATTTACATGTGGATTATGAAAAAATGATCGTTGTCCATCTCCCCAAGGAAAACGCTAAATGAAAAGTAAATGATAAAAAAACACAGAAATTTATATATATTAGTCGTGCGAATAACTTTTTATATATATATATATATATATATTTATATAGATACCCTGTTTCTGATTCTTAAATGTTCATAAGGAATAAATTCTGGTTTCTTATGATGTTCATCATTTAGATAACAATTCAATGCAGACAAAATAGTGGCTGGAGCGCCGACGAATATGTATAAATTTCTCCACAAACGCGTGGTATCCCCTGCAAAAAAGAATTATTATGTAATACATGTTATTGCTGATGCGACTAACAATTTTCTCTCTCCGTGTGTATATATATACATATATATATATATATATATACAATATCTACAAATAAGTTTGGAAATATTTAATGCAAAGGTAAATGTGATAGACAAGGTTATATATAAAGATTATAAAACGTATCTGACAATACGTTACGATGACGACAGATCAGTAACAAGGACATATTTAATGACGGACATGGGTTTATTGTATATGACGAGTTGAGTAACGCTTTAATTATATAAATTTATTACCTTTTTCAGAGCTTGCTGCTGCTGCAGTCGCAAAATTTCTCGCAAATTTACGATTAAAGCTTGAAAAAGCCATGCCTAATGTCTTACTTTTCTTCCTTCTATTGACGTAATAAGTCCACTGATTAAGCATTCGCAAGAGGTAATGTATTGTGTTATTTTCCAGATGGTAAAGTTGGTGATCATTTTGCGAACGAAAGTGCGCGAAGCGAACTCTATTATCAGGTTTGTTTTTCTATACATCTTATTAATATAATCTCTCGGTAGATGGCCTTTATAATGTAACGAATCTTGCCACGTGACATCGTCTTCAAAGTTTTTGTAGAACGTGGATCATTCAAACGACATAATATGAAAATAATAATTTTAGTTTTAATATTTCATTCGAAATATTATTTTATCTATAAAGTTGTTTAAAATATTTACCATATATCTTTATTTTTTACAGATTTATATTGATTATCGTATTCTGCTGGTTGATATCTTTTTAATTTTGCAATATTTACGTATACACACACATTCTCACATTCTTCTTTATCACAATATATTCGAACACTTTAATGCCAAATCGTATGCTTTTATCATTTTATAATAATAAGATCAAGTTGGTTTTCAATGAAACAACCGTTCAAATGTTATAGTATAATATTTCTAATCGTAAGATTTGAATTTTCAGCGAATAAATAATGGACGTGCATTCGTGGTATATATATATATATATATATATATACATACATACACACACACACATATACACGCATACATGTTCAGATATTATAATTTCAAAGATGCGCGGGGAAGTGATCCCATTTATTTCTTCCCTATCGATTGTATTTTAAACTGAACAATCGTTATTACTTTTTTGCTGGATGGGCAATTCCAACGTAAAGAAAAAATACCATGACCATCAGAAATATGCTAGTCAGGTATTTACGTGATAATTGTTCTAACCTCTAAATACTGAATAATTTATTTCATAACATAACACGCAAAAGAAAAATAATGACGTTTCATTGGACAATTGCGTTAAATTTGTTAATTAATACACACACACACACACACATATGTATATATCTGTGTGCATACATATTACAGTATAGTCTCATTGACATCATCGGTGGGAGTTGTGCTGGATCAACGAGATCATTTCAAGTAGAAATCAAATCATGGTCACGGGCCTCCTATAGAAGGTAATTTTTACATGTTTATTTTTGTGTTATACATTAATGGAGAAAGCATACTGTGTCGTACACTTGGAGCGAAAGCATATTCCATGATTCTCTTAGTTCTTCTAAAACGGCCTGGCCGATACCTAGGTCTGAAGCTATCTTTCTGCCAGAATTTAAAGTCAGAAAGATGACTTTAAATACAGAATATAGCTTTCTCGACGTCATTGCTAAAGGTGCATATGGAAGAGTTTATAAAGTTCAGAGTCGGGAAAATAGACAAGTTTTTGCTTTGAAAGTTATTAGCAAAGCTAAAATTATCACCGAGAATGCCGTTACTCAAGCAAAACAGGAGGTATTACGTTATCTTTGCACATCTATATTATTATAGATATACAAAACTAAATAATCATATTTTATAGGTAGCTATACAAAGAATGGTCGGGCATCATCCCTTTATAGTAAATTCTACCCATAGATGGCAAAGTAGTAAAACGTTATACATATGTAAGTTTATTTTATGATATACAGTGAACATTTTTTGGCATAACATTTTACATTATTTACATTCTGCAGTAACAGATTACATGTGCGGCGGGGAATTATTTTCATTAGTAGAGAAGTATGGCTGTTTGCCTGAAGAAGTAGTTAGAATATATGTCGCCGAAGTTGCTTTAGCTATTGGTAAAAATCTATAAAACATATTTCAGATTTCATCGTTTAACGCTTAGCATTTCATCATCAAAAAAGTATTGTTTGCTTTAAGATTTTTTACATAATGCTGGAGTGGTGCACAGAGATTTGAAAGCAACAAATATTTTATTGGATGAAGAAGGGCATGCTATGATTATAGATTTTGGTTTATCCAAGTGGTTACATCGTACGCAAAGGACAAATACTTTCTGTGGGACTCCTGAGTACATGGGTAATTCAGAGAGTGCGCGCGTGCGTGTATCATATCTATTTAAAATTTAAACTACACTCTCCATATGCCTTTCCATTTTTTATCAATTTCAGCGCCAGAAATTTTAAAAAGGCAATGTTATGGTCAAGAAGTCGACTGGTGGTCTCTTGGTGTTTTGATGTGCTTTCTACTCACCAATCGGGTATGTAATATAAACTTATTCTTCATTATTCGTATTTGTATATAATTCAAAATAATTTTTAAATAATGAATAATTATGTTTAAGTTTTTAAACATTAATTTCATTCTGTCGTATAACTGGTTTAAAAGCAACTCCGATCGTAAGACTCCGTGGCGCAACGGTAGCGCGTCTGACTCCAGATCAGAAGGTTGCGTGTTCAAATCACGTCGGGGTCAAAATTTCTCATTTTTATTTTTTATCCTTTTACTTAAGCTCACTTTATTTAATAACGCGTATATGTAAAAATAAATTTCATCGTGTAGAGTTTGTTGTTGAAGCAATTATTTTTTATATAAATTTATTTCAACAATACAAGTTTGTTTCGGACGTCGAGAAGGAAAATAGGAACGATTAAACAAATACGATCATAAGTTTCGCAAATATTGGAAATAGAAACGCGTACATATTTTAAAAATTGTCTCCGACGAAATGACGTATTTTGAAATCAACAAAAATTAATAAATAAATTATATACATATATGTGTATAATTTATGTATGTATATATATATATAAAATTTGAAAATGTACGAAATGCTGAGAGCAAAAAGAAATATTATTTCTCTCGCCCCCGGGTGGGCTCGAACCACCAACCTTTCGGTTAACAGCCGAACGCGCTAGCCGATTGCGCCACGGAGGCGATTGAAACTCTGATTTGTTAGAATATCGTGGTATGTTCCACTTGTCTGTCGAACTTATTCATTTTCATTTCTTTAGGGAGATAAACTCTTTCATAATTTTTCGCATAAGAAAAAAAAAAAAAGATATAGAGAATAATCCAAAAATATTGGGCAATATGAAAATATAAATATTTGTTGCGATTTATAAGATACGTATCTTGTTTCTTAGAATACTCTGATAGAGAGTATGACCTCTCAAGATCTCACGGTATTTCAAAAGGCAACTTGTTTTTTCTCGTTGACATTACTAAAATCGTTGATGATCGTAAGTGAAGAGGATGAAAAGAAAAAAGAAATAAGAAATGAAAAATGAAGAAAGAATCAGTCATTTGCGTTAGGACATACTTAAATACGCTATAATTCATTCCATTTAGCCGTGCTCACTCGATTCATTGATACATCAAAGAATCTTGCGATAGATTGCAAAACTTTCTGCGCCTTGACATTTCGTCGAGTACAGCGACCTTATAGATCTTCACTGTTTATACGCCATCGACTTTTCATTCGGCCTTCGATGAGTCGATGCTTTCGCGCATATTACGAATAAATGTCGCGCTCTATCGTTCTTGTCTTGCGCAAAGAAATTCTTCGTGGGAAGGCTAAATTTTTTTTTTCTTTAAGGAAAAAGCACGGGTCTTTATTTTCACTTACGATTAGTCGTCAATTACGACTAATTGTAACTTATGATATTAATATCCAAATGTTAGATAAAATCTCCAAAAAGTAAATCCTCGAATTTACTTTAGGTACACCATAAGAGGTACGTTCTATACAGGACAAATATCGTTGAACTTGATTACTCTCTTTCTTCTTTTTTCTTTTACAGAGGATTGGTATCAGTAACGTCATATTTACGTGAGAGATGACAGTAATAATAATTATTATTATTATTATAACGATGATGACAGCAATAATACAAATAATATTATTAATAATAGTGGAACTGGTACTAAATCGTAATAATAAAATAATAGTAATAGTAGTAGTAGTAGTAGTAGTAATAGTAGTAGTAGTGGTAGTAGTAGTAGTAGTAGTAGTAGTAATAATAATAATAATAATAATAATAATAATAATAATAATAATAATAATAATAATAATAATAATAATAATTGTGGAACTGCTACTAGATCGTAATAATAATAATATTAATATATAATAATAATAATAATAATAATAATAATAATAATAATAATAAAATAATAAAATAATAAAATAATAAAATAATAAAATAATAAAATAATAATAATAATAAAAATAATAATAAGAAGAAGAAGAATGACGCGTTAACTCTAAGAAAACAGACTCGAGAACTAATTGCTAATCTATCGGAATGGGTCTGGTTAGGTGTGGTCGAGTGTTCGTTCGAAAAAAAAAGAAATAATAAAAAGGACATACACACATATATTTCTTTATATATATATATGTATATATAAAATTGCGGGAGTCCCGGGATAAGGATGTTGCAAAAAAAAAAGTAAGAAAGAAAAGAAAAAGTAAAGTCAGGAGAGCAGAAGAGATTCGTCCTCGCGTACCATCCACCGGAAGTAAGAGCCGTGTAGTTGTAGTTGTCGTACGTCAGGACGAACGAGGGTGCAGCTCGGTGTAGAAAAAATTCGCCGAACCGGATCCTCAGGAAGAAGGACGACCATGTGCACTACTTCGGGCTCGTTTTCGAATCGGGTCGCGATTCGTCACGTGGTCATCCTACTTCCCTGGTCCCTCCTTTCTTCCTTTTTTCTATTTTCCTTGCTAAAAAAATTCGTCTCTTGAGATATTCGAAATCGTAGCGCGCCGGGGAATATACACCCTAACACCACTGTCGATCGGATGCGTTTTGTCTCGTTTTCTCTTCTTGCCACCTCATCTCTCGCTCTCTCTCTCTCTCTCTCTCTCTCTCTCTCTCTCTCTCTCTCTCTCGCGCGCGCGCGCTCTCTCTCTCTCTCTCTATCTTTCGACATATACATACGTTCACACACGCGCACACATCCACATTGATGCTCGCACACTCTCTTTATTTTTTTTCTTTTTTCTTTTCTTTTTTTTTTTTTTTTTAATTAATTTGTAATTTTTTTTGTTGTTTAATATCTTTCTTTCCTATAATCTTGACCTGACATTCAGTCGTTCACACTCGGCGATTCTTCCTCTCTCTCTCTCTCTCTCTCTCTCTCTCCCCCCCTCCCCCCCCTCCCTCTTTTCCTCTATCTTGATCGATCTTCCTTCGGGGATGGTCTCGTGCATTTCTTGCCGATCGTGTCAACGAGCATCGTCCCTTTATGAGGCGCTCTTCTCCTCGCTGTTACTCTGGCTGCTGTTCTCCTCGCTCTTTTTGCTGGCGTTACTGCTCTGAAGGAGTGACGGACTATTATCCTCTTGTGCAGAAGAGGAAGATGAGAGAGCCTTCAACTGGGTCGACGAGTCAACGTTCGCGTCCTTTACTTCTTCAGGTTTTGGCAACAACTCTGGCTTTGATTCCTCTATCGCTTTTGACGATTTTTCCTCGGAGGAGGATTTTTTGTCATCCTCATCGTCCTCTTCGCTGCTATTCTTAGCGTCTTCCTTTTCGACCGATTTGTCTTCTTCAGAAGAGGATTCCTTCGAGCGTTCCTTTACATCAGTGGCGATGCCAGGAGCAGCGGCAGGAGCAGCAGCAGGAACGGCAGTGGCGGCTACTTCCGGTTTGGTCTCTTGTTTCAGAGATTCTTCAGTTTTTGATTTCGCCTGTTCCTCTTCCGCCGCAGAAGCATCTCGCTTGATCTGGCTAGATTCCTCTGGTTTTGCGGCAGCGTCGGCCGCACCACTTTGGGATTGTTTCTGTTCCTTTGTCGCTTCCTCGGATTCAGCGCTCTTAGCTTCCTTCTCGGCTTGAGGCAACGCAACCGACTTATCGCCATCTTTAACATCTTCCTTTTGATTGCCATTTGACGAGGAAGAGCTCGCTGGTTCTATCGGTTTTTCGATCTCTGCGGCTGTACTTTCGGATGCTACGCTACCATTCTTTTCCTCAGTTTGATTCTTCTTTTCGCCCTCTTGATCTTTGTTGCCTGCATCATCATTAATCGGAGATTTCTCAAGTATTACAGTTGATACAAATTCCTCGGCATCGCGAGTCACACGATCTGGTTTCTCCTCGGCCTTGACTTCCTCTTTCAATGGCTCCTCGTTCTTATTGGCTTCGTTCGAATTTTCAACCGTCTTCTCGGCTTCTTGAGCCTGACTTTCAACAGATGCTGGCACAGCTCCTGCCTTCAGTAAAGAACTTTCCGCTTGTTCCACGGATTTTTTCTCTTTTTCTTTTGGCTCCTCCTCCTTCGCTGCTACATCTCTCTTCTCTTGGGACTCCTCGCTGGATTCGGCGCTCTTCCCTTCGGCCGGTGCTGCTTGCTCCTGAAATAATGGAACGACGAATTAATAAAGTTAAACACGCAATTGATTTCGACACCGTTCCACTTTTCCCTTTCTTTTCTTTTATTTCGTTTTATTTCCTTTTTCCTCGTTTAGATGCTCCTGACTTACCTTCTTCTCGGACGCTTCAGCTGGTGCTTGTGGTTGTGCCTCGCGTGACGTAGCTTGTACAGTTTCCTTCACTTCGGACGCTGCTTCCTTCAGACTTTCATCCTCCTTCTTAACCTCTCCAGACTGTTGTTGTTGCGGTGGCTGCGGCGCGACTTGTGCTTCGGCATTTTGTTCAGGGAGTTCCTTTTTTTCGTTAGCTTGCTCCAATGATGCCTCGCGAGCTATCGGCTTAGATTCCTCCTCCTTCTTTTCCTGGGATGAGGAGGAGGATTGAGGTTGCTGAGAATTCTCGCTTTTCGGATTCGGTAATTGAGCTTCGGCCGGAAGTTCTGCTTTAGCCTCTGCGCTTTCCACAAGAGCTGGCGCCGATGACGGTTCTGCTGGTGCGATCGAAGACGCGGCAGTATCGGAGGAGACATTAGCGGCTTCTTCGGAATTCGCGGTGGCTGCTTTTTCGAGCGGTACCACGGTCGGAGGTGCTTCTGCTTCGTGATGATTCGCCAAGGGAGCAGCCCTTGCTCCCAGCAAGCACACCATCGATATTAGGACGAGCTTCATCATCTTGATCGATCTGCAACGAATCGCAACGTATCTCTCGTAATGATCTCGTAATTATCGGGTAAAAATAATAATAACCGTGATTATAATTTCCTCTTTCACCGTTGAGAATTTTTATGACGTACGTACACGTATGTACGCTTTCAATGACAATTTCCCGATAGAGAATATGATCGAGACAGTGGAAGAACGAAAAGAAAAGAGAATCGAAGAGAGAGGTCGAAACATTCACGACGTTTATCGACGAATATCGATCGTAGATACTGTTCGTACATACGTGCAACTTCGTATGCACACATATCTATACACGGATATAAATGTTTATATCTATGATGAATGGTCAGTTAAGAACGAGAATAGTTGGGAGCTCTTTTCGCTTTTGAATGGAACGCGAAGGGTAGCGACGAGGAGTATCGGATTTGCTGATGCTGCTAACGTTGCTGGTGCAAGAATCGGCAGGAAGAAGAGGGACGGATGACATTGAGCCGAATGCATTGAATAAGGCGAGCGCGTTATGGAACTAATGACAGGATGCACGCCCCTCACGCTTGTTACGCGTATGACTCTCTCTCTCTCTCTCTCTCTCTCTCGCACATACACATTCTGCGTATTTCTCCTCGCGCACGCGTTTCGCGAGCTGGCGCGTGTCTCTGAATAAAATCCTTGGTCATGGCCGGAAATGGATAATCTTACGATCGAAGAAGACATCTTTTTTTTCTCATCGAAAGGATGTATCGAGTGTTAGCCAATTTTAGGTATTATTTATCTTGGGTAAAGTCGAGTGTCCGGTGTGTCCCCTCGTAATAGTCAACGCGTTAACCTTCTTAACATTCAGGGAAAGCTTCCGTCGAGGAAACGACGTGCAAAAACGGAGAGGGATCATTTTCTCGAAAGTCCTTGAGAATTTACGATACACCATGCGATGTTTTATTATGGTAGATAATCATTTACTTTTGAACGGTATTGTACGGACAAGAGAGCGTGAAAACGAACGCAAATATGCTTCCCATTCAAAAGCATTAAACACACGATCGCGATGACAAAGGCAATCTTTCTCTCTTTCTCTCTCCCCCCCCCTCGACGCGTGTGAATCATCAAATTCAATTTTTTTCGATGTTAAGTTTATCGTAAATAAAAGAAAATCTTGAGATAATTTTGTTCGCTTCGATAAAAAGACACTTTCAAACAAAGTTTGAAACGAAATGGAATGCAAACGTTCGCGATCGAAAAGAATCGAGAAAGGGAAAGACCGCGACGGAGTATGGTACGAAGAGATAGATGGATAGAGAAAGAGAGAGAGAGAGAAAGAGAGAGAGAGAGAGAGAGAGAGAGAGAGAGAGCGCGAGAGAGAGAGAGAAGGGGGAGAGGGAAGGACACACAACGGTCCGTCCAGTTTTTATCTCGACTAGCTTGATTTCGCGTTTGGTAACATACGTAACAACGCCGATAGTCCGCGGCTTGCTCGCGCAACCACGAAGTTCTTACGAAGGCGATCAACTCGGAGAGATCTTTGGCAACGATCGAAGCTTACTCGTACCTACTCTTTCGAATCTTGCTAGCGTTCAGTTAGCGAGGGCGTATACGACATTCCGTAGAAAATCGTTGCTCGTCGATGAAAGGATATTTTCTCGTTGTTTTTCTCTTTTCTATTTTTATTGCCAATAATTTCTTTCAGCTAATAATTTTCGTAATAATTATGAAAACATAAAATAAGTAAAATCTGTATAGGTTCACTGTAGTTGTAGAGTTTAAGCTATAATTCATTTCAGATCGTTCACCTTGCTTCTATGTTAAGAGTAGTATTATATGATTGATTCTACGATTGAAGGTAAATTGGAAAATGAGATTCGAGAACTGAATTCGATTATCGGATTTCGAAGGAAGAGCGTTGATTATTTCTCTCTCTCTCTCTCTCTCTCTCTCTCTCTCTCTCTCTCTCTCTCTCTCTCTTTCATCATAGAATCGGACAAATGCGATGCGAGCTCGCATCGGCTCGATAGGGAGAGAGGAAATGCCTGTGAAAGATGATGGACACCCATTACCTCATCAAGATCATCAGAGTTGTAATAATGGTAGCGCTTACAAAAGAAGAATGCGGGGAACGATCGAGTGATCCAACGTCAATGACGTTGACGTTCCTCTTGTTCTTCTTTATGCTCTTTTCCGCTTTGAATTTTGCGCAAATTTTCGAAGGATCAAAAATAATCGACGACGTTCGATAGCATCGACTTTGTTATCGTTTATTATCGAAAAGTACACATTTATCATTGTGCTCAAACTTTTGCCCTTTCGTTGATTAAACGAAACGCGTTGAAAAGAGGAAGTCGCGACAGGTCGTACGCCGACGTTGATTGCAATGTTAGAAGATTAATGAAAGAGAATAATTAGGTATCGCACAAGTTCTTGAGAGAGAGAGAGAGAGAGAGAGAGAGAGAGAGAGAGAGAGAGAGAGAGAGAGGAGAGAAAGAGAGAGGTAAAAGTGAAGAAACAGAAAATGAGACGAGAGTGTTACATCGAAGCGAATGAGCAAGTGAGAGAGAAAATTACACAAAAGAACCATTGAGAAATCGGCACGATTTAGACTAATTATATGTCCTGTCGATGATTTTTTTAACGCGTTTGACTTACTCTTTTTCTTTTCTTCTCGCTCTAATTTCGCGATTCGGGACGTAAATTACCGCTCGTTGTAGTCTCTCTCTCTCTCTTCTCTTTTTTTATCTCTTGTCATTTTAAAAGAAGAGCGGCACGATTCGTGAAATCGTCAGTCGCTCATTTCGTCTTCTTGCAAAATTTCTTTCGCAAGTCTAACAATCCAACTGTAATCGCAGACTCTCTCCCATTCTCTCTTTCTCTCTCTCTCTCTCTCACTCTCTCATTGTCTCTATAATTGAAAGCAATATTTTTAATCATATTTATAAGTATTGTTTCTTCGATTGAAAATAACACTAGAGATCACTCGAAAGATAAATCGATAGATGGAACAAGAGAGAAAGAAAGGGAGATAATTAAATGAGAAGAAAAATGCTGTAATTGTTTAATTCGGTACTCACGTTATTTTAATCTTCCTCTATCGTCAAACTCGTTACAACGGACGTGGGGAAAAGCACCAACAACCAACGGCAATAAGCGAGTCTTCTTCCTCTTTGCTCCTTTGATTCGACGCGAAAAACTCCACGAGAACCGATAGAATACCGATTGTATGTATCTCCCTCTTTCTCTTTATTTCTCTCTACGATATGATTTGGCTATCTAATACATATATATGTATATATATATACATATATATATATATATATATATATATATATACTCGCGAATGGTCGTCGCGCGCGTGCGATAACGCTCGTTTGCAAAGTACCGTGGTGATCGGGATGAAGGTTGGGTCGTGTGTCGAGATGGAATCGTCCGGGCCTTGCTTATATACCCATTTACCCACTCGACGAGCCGACAGGATCGCGCAGGGGCCCCTCTGCTGTCCTCCTCCACGAGGGAGGGGCCCCTCTCCTCTTACTCTTTTCTCTCTCTGTCCTTCTTTTCTCTTTCTTCACTCTTCTCGTCTCTTCCCTTCCTTTGCCCCCCCCTCTCTCTCTTTCTTTCCTCCAATGTTTCCGCGTCTTTTACTCTCCCTCCTTTCTCCCCCACATCCTCCGTCTTCGTTCCAAGCTTTTTCTTCCCTCCTCCCTGTCCCTCTCCTATTATACAGCGTGTTCTCCGATTCAACTTCTTTTCGTTCTCCGGCCCACGCCGTCTACCAAGAGACAACCAAGATACACACCATCGTCGTAGTAAATGACAAAAAAAAGATCGAGAGAAAGAACGATCTCTGAAGATTTTCGTGTCTCCCTATGAATTTCTCGCTCTCTTCTTTGTCTTCTTTTTATTTATTAAGCTCATCCGGTGTGTGCGCCTGTGCTCGTGCCTCTGTCCGTCTCTTCTCTTTCTCTGGTTCCTTTTGAATATAAGCTAAATTCGAGCAGTTAAGGGAAGTATCGTTTCCTCTTATGGGTCATTACGGTCTATCACGAGGACCTCCCAGTTGCTTAAACGTTATCGGTGATAACATCTCTCTTGATCTTTATCGCTTTATTCTCGTTGAATTTTTTTTTCTTCTTATTTTTTTTTCTTTTTTTTTTTTTTTTTTATTTAACAGTCACAAACCTGAACAGGTATCGGAAACAGAAATATTGCTTTTATTTTAATCAACACGGAGAACTTTGTCTCGATCGATGGACATTTCTTCTTATTTACGATCGATTCAAATCGATAGATTTTTTTCTTTTAATTTTTTTTCCTGTCTTCTGCTTCATCGATCTACATACCTACTCACCTTTTACATAAGTCTTCGACAAAGTTCCGTTTCGAATCGAAACGAACGGACGTGGTCTGTCACATCTCTGCATCCGCGTACGTGCGTACTTGGACGCGCGTATACATCGTCCGGAAAGTCTGCTCGTCGTATAGGAAAGCTCGTAAAAATTTTCTGGAGCCAATGTAAATTTGACCGGACGAGTTGTCGACGCGTTGTCAACGAGTATCGACGAGCCTTCGACGATGACGTGATTCATCGTTGAAGAAGGGTTCTCATCCTCTGCGCTTGCACGCACGTGTCATAATTTACGCATACGCCCTCGATTTGCGAGTTACACGCGCGTGTGCGCCCGCGTGTCGTGTCATTATGTAAACATCCAGTGAACGCGTGCGTAGAGCAAAATCTTTCGCTCGAATCGTTCCATGCAAAATGAACTATCAACCATCTGCTTTTTTCTTTTTTTCTTTTTTAACAGACAAGTTGGCATTTTTGTACGCAGGTTTTTTTTTCTTTCGGTAAGAAAAAAAAAAAAAAAAAATATTTTTACGCACGGACGAATTCCTTCCTACGATAATCATGAAAATATCGTATCGAGTTCCGATTCAGATATAAATTCGAATTTTAAATATTAACCTTTAACGCGTGCCTTTCGCGTAATTTTCTCATAAACTTTGATTTTGCGCGTTCGTTCTAGGATATCTTCCACTGAGAGGTCTATCCTACGCATACCTATTATAAAATGAGAATCCAAAAGATTTTACTTAAAATAAGAATTTTATCGAAATATATATACGTATTCTATCTTTATGTATTCTACATATATATGTAGGTACATGTATGTGTTTTCCTTCGGGCGAAGGTCGATCGAAGTCGACGATACCATGCGTCTCATCGACGGTCAAAATGTACCTATACGGATTGACTTTTCTCTCTCTCTCTCTCTCTCTCTCTCTTTCTATTTTATGCGTTGAGAATCCGCTCGGAGAGTAACCTCTCTCTTCGAATTCCTCGAGAACGAGAGGCTAAAAGAGAGGTTCGTGTGTGTGTTTTTATGTACCTAACAAAGCTATGCATGATTTATCGAGCGAGCTATTACCTTTTTGGAGACGCATCGCTAACACATCTACGTTGATAGGATATTTTCTATCTTCTAAGGATTGCTAATTCGTTGTACATTTCGATACGTCGTGATAATTAACGACGAGACACGAGTATATAAATATTGTAGGCTATTCGTTATCGTAGACTGCTAGTATTTTTCTAATTCTACCTCCTGCAAATTAATGCTTTTGAAATTTTGCGGTTATTTCATTTCTGTTATATCGCCGATAGAATCCACTTGTAGATTTGGACGCATCGGAAGATGTCATTTCTGCGACGCCATATCGAAGGCATTACTAAGAAAAGTCTATCGTTAAAGAAAATCACATTTCCTGTGTCGAAATTGTACATTCCTCCCTTGATCTTACGCCTATTGGACTATAAAACTGACTAGTATTACCAAGAAACGTTTGTGAGCTAAGAATAGATTGTAAGTTTGCCCGAGGGAAAGACTTCCTCTTTTTCCCCTTTCATCATCATCATCTTCTTCTTCTTCTTCTTCTTCTTCTTCTGTTTCTTTATCCATATTCTTCGCGAATCCCTTTTCTTCCTGGTTCTGCTTTCAGCTTCTACGTTGTTTCGAGTAAACGCTTTACAACCGGCGATTGCTAACCGTTACGTACCGTTAGAGACGTCGCCATAATCCATATCGACTACTCGCTATATATGTGCGTGTGTATATATATATATATATTTTTTTTTTTTGTCTCTTTTTGCTCATAGTCAATCGTATCCTATCGAAAACCTCGAGGTTGAAAGAAAATGACAGACGCAAAAAGAATGAAAAAAGGAAAAAGAAAAGAAAAGAGTGATCTCTAACGATCGAAGATTGGCAAAATACTATAAATAGATATAGTTTGCGTCCTCGCAATCTAGAGTTACATAAAGGTGACTCGAGCTAGTTTGCGCTTAATTAGCGGAAAATCGATCGACCATGGCACTTTTCGTTTCCTCATCCTCGTACTTTTCTCTCTTTCTTAAATACGATGTTTCGCAGTATTCCATGATCAGCATCAAGGCCGAAAGAGCTCAACGAGCCCCGTTAACGAAATAAAAAGTTTAACGCGCGTGAAAAGGAAACGTGTTGTCGTCGTCGTCGTCGTCGTCGTCGTCGTCGTCGTCGTCGTCGTCGTCGTCGTCGTCGCCGCCGTCGTCGTCGTCGTCGTCGTGTCACGTCGCGACGAGATGTAATTCTCGGAAACAATAATTAGCTATGCTTAAGAAGCGAACGAGAGCTCCAAGATACCCAAGTTTTTTTTTTTCAAATGTTTAATAAAAATATTTACTCTTTTCGCGATCGAGATCTTCATTTCAAGGATCGACGGAAACGTATCGTGGAAATCTAGTAAATGAATAATCGACGCGTAAGAATCTTTTTTCCCTCTCATTATCATTTTTTTTCATTTCCGCTTGAAATAACGAGAATGTTAGGAAATTTACAGAAATTAAATTTGTTTTCCTTATGTAGAACCATTTAGTTGGCTCGTGAACGTTATATGTTACATAATTTGTAATATTTAGTTAGCTCTTTCTATCATTATTATTAAGATTTATTGACAAACGACATTCCTCGAGTCAATCATTTTAATTATTTGATTAATCGCAAGTACGACCAAGATCTTTAGATCGAATATGTGTTTTTTTACCGACGATAAACAAGTGTTCTTCGTGTCATTTGTCACTTCACTCTTCATATCTTGTAGGATGCAATAACGCTCATGGCATTAACCTCTATCGATCTACGAGGTAATCATCATCCGATGAATCATTATTCATGATATTTCTGTGCATCGCGTTGGATTAGCCGAGCGTTGTCCTTCGAAAGAAGCTATGACCTATCTATCTAATTTATGAGAGATTATTATGTGCGAAACGAGAACTTTGATTCTTTCAAAATAGCCGTGGCCTCCTTGGGTTTGAAGGTTTCCTTCTTTTTTCTTCTTTTTTTTTTTTTTATTTATGTGCGTCTCTCGCGTACTAATCGAGATGATGCCTTCGATCGTTAATGTCGTAACTTTTTTATATGTCTTTATTAAAGTTTTCTTTTTAAATCGTGATTAATATAGCGATAAGACATAAAAAAGAGTATATTCAATTTTTTACAAAGAACAATAACAAAGAAAAAGGCGTATCGAATACGCGTATGGAAAATCGAAGAGAAGGAAGATTCGAAAGGGCTTACGAGGTGGATCTCGCGTTTAGGCATATCTAGTCGACCTTGAATGCTCAACTTCTAATTTTAACCCAAACTGGATCCGGTTTTTGTCACGATGCGTTCGGTATCAGGGTTTGCCAGCAACCAAGCAACCGGCTTCGCCCGCTCTCGCTTATCCCTCTCCCCCTCTTTCTCTCTCCCTCTCTTTCTCTGATCGATTAAATAATTAATATTCCAGGTCATTTATGTGCGGTATAATTCTTCTTATTCTCCTTCTACATCTCCTTCTTCATTTCTAGTTATGCTTTTACGTTTTTCGTCTCATATCATTACGTGGAATTTCTTCTCTCCTACGACGAATCTCCCCTTTGGAATTTCTACGTTTGATTTTCATTTTCGAACTTATCGAAATCATTCTGATGGTCAAGTATCGTTATAATTTTTATATCGAGAGATGCCAATTTCTTTCCTTCTTTCTTCTTCTTCTTCTTCTTCTTCTTCTTCTTCTTCTTCTTCTTCTTCTTCTTCTTCTTCTTCTTCTTCTTCTTCTTCTTCTTCTTCTTCTTCTTCTTCTTCTTCTTCTTCTTCTTCTTCTTCTTCTTCTTCTTCTTCTTCTTCTTCTTCTTCTTCTTCTTCTTCTTCTTCTTCTTCTTCTTCTTCTTCTTCTTCTTGTTCTAACGACGGAAACGTTATTAACGAACGAACTGCGACGACGTGAACTTTGTTGACCCGAAACGCTGGAGCGTGAAGGAACCTACGCCGTGGTAGTAGAACATCCTAGAAAGTAACCATAACCAAGCAATACCCCTCACCTTTTGCTTAGCTAGCTCCGTGGGTAAATATCGTAGAAGAGCGTCGGAAAATTTGATGGATTCGACGATATCTTTCAAGCGATTTCCTTCGTTCGAAGGTGTTTTCACAAATACAAGAAAAAGAAAGGAAAAAAAAATCAAGAAGAATGAGAAATATTGTCCCTCCGATTCAAACGAACGTCATTAGTTCGTTGGTACGTTGATTCTAAAAGTCTTGGATAGAGAGAAAGAAAAGATCTTTCACGAGAGAGGGAGAGGAAGAGGGAAATAGAGTCGTCTCTTCTTTTAGAACTGCCTTTGCAAATAGGCTCGCTACTCGTGCAATGTACATCGTGCCGTAGACATTACACGGCATTACGACGCGGATCGTGTAACGTTATGATTATCTCGCAAGGAGCCCAAGGTCCGTCTCCGCTTCTCTCATCCTTTCCAGGCCCCGTAATTGTTCTTTCGTTTGACGCGCGTGCGCCACCACCACTTTCAGATTATTCATCTCCGAAAGAAGCGAAAAGAATCTTTCTTTTTCTTTTTCTATCTTCTTTTATCTTCTTCCTCTCGTCGACTTATTCTTTTCATTTCTCTTCTTCGCCATTTTACTCCGTCGAAGATGCGCACGAAACTAAATTTCACGGGTGAAACTCGAGAAAGCAGGAAATCCTGCGTTTCCGTGCGTGTCCGTTCTTTTGATTCTACATTATTTTCATACACTACGATATTATTCGCAATGAAGTCTTTGCTCTTTTTTCTTTACTTATTTCCACGCACCATTTGTTTCGTTAGCGTTAAAATTACCAGCTTATTTCGGTAAAATATTCGTCGATTTAACGATTACTTGGGGAAATTCCGTTATTACTGTCCTTCCTCTAATCTAACAACAAAAGTAACCTTTGATTATTTCGTTCAATATATATATATACATATATATTGTATGTATATATATGTATATATTAAATGGTAAGAAATACTTGATATATTAGCAAAATAATCTATCCATTTTTATCTCAAGTAACATTTGCAGTAAATTAAAAATATTTCACATCTTATCTAAACCTTTTTGTAATTACTGTCAAAGAATATTCCTCTTTACTCGGAGAGAAATAGAAAGAGAAAGCGTCGCGTGTCTCCGCTTGCCTCCTTTTATTTCATCCTGGTCGGTCCAAAAGAGAAGAAAGAAAGAAAGAAAGAAGAGAGGAATATGCATTCAATTACCATTCTAATGAGATTTCTACGAGCATAAGTAATTTTCTTACTGGTACAGAGTCGGGAACCTTGAATCCGAGCCGGACGACTAGTCTTTCGAGGACGCTTAGGGCTGCCGTTCTTGGCATGGAAGCTTATAGCAACGTGATGTTGTTTCACTGTGGTACGGAGGGAAAAGGAAAAAGAGGGTGGAAGAAAGGACGAGAAGAGGAGGAGGAGGAGGAGGAGGAGGAGAAGAAGAAGAAGAAGAAGTGGAAGAAGAAGAAATGAAAGAAGAAGAAAAAGAAGAAGAAGGAGGAGGAGGAGGAGGAGGAGGAGGTGGAGGGTTGAACAGGCGAGTCGAGCGAGTCGTGGATACGTCGTGCTGCTAAAGCTAAGTTAGGATGAGGATAGCAGCGATTATCTTAACGATCCCCTGCGGCAAAACCTGAACGGCAACCCGTTCGTACCCCCTGCTCCGCATACAATCCCCCCCTCTCTTTCTCTGTCTCTCTCTCTCTCTCTCTCTCTCTCGCTCTCCCTCTCGTTCTCGCTCTCGCTCTCTCTCTCTCTCTCTCCTCCTCCTCTTTCTGTGCTGTGTTTAAGCTAGCGTCGCTCGGAGACTGTTGCTGAAGCAGCCGTTTCTGCTGCCGTTCCTATCGGCCGTTGTTGTTGGCCAAGCAAAAGGAAGACATCGGGTCCATCGAGCCAACTGAAAATAGCCTACTGTAGCCTTTGAGAAGAACTTGGAACCAGAACTCCTTGCTTCTTCTTCTTTCTCATTATTTTTTCTTATTCTTTCCTTCTTTATAGTTTGTACTTTCGAGTTTCACAAATCAACGGTAGTTTAAAATCGTTGCTCTTCTAACATTCTAATAATTAAATTATTTTTTTTTACGTTGTAGGCGATTGTACGTATAAAATTATACGTATAAATGTATAATTATACGTTGTACGTATAAATTTATCATCTTAATAATTAATATATTTTATGCTAATTGTTAGGAATACAAGAAAGAGCTATGTGATACGTTCGGTCGTTATGGTTATTCGGGATAGATTGATAGATAAGGAAAAACTAAGATGACCGCTTTATCGTTTGTCTCTTTTCTTCAGGCTCTTGCCTCTTTGTTCTCGGAATTGCGTTTCTATAATGTTTCAGCTTGTTTATTTGTTTCTTTGTTTATCAGATTGCTACAGATTGCACCAACATCGTTAATAATTAGTCTTTGAACGATCAAGGTCGAAGGCAGATGATTTCTGGATCGATCTGTCGTTGCTGGAAAAGGAAGAAATGGTAGGAGCGAAAGAGAGAGAGAGAGAGAGAGAGAGAGAGAGAGAGAGAGAGAGAGAGAGAGAGAGAGAAACGTAGAGGGGAGTCGTGGATCATAAGGACGGGGTGGAGAACAACGGTCGTCGGCTGGCCGTACGCTGATGTTACACAGGTATTACAGGTATTATCTGTATTACACGTATTACGAGTATTATACGGACGTACGTGACCGACCTCGAGAGAACAGGCTGGTTCTCTTGTCCCGCCAACTCAACCTACTCACTCTCCCTCTCTTTCTCTTTCTCTTTCTCTTTCTCTTTTCCATCCCCCTCTCTTTCTCTTGCTCACCAATAGACTCTTTTCTTTTTTTCCTTTTTTGTAGTTGTCATCCTGTTTCTTCTTTTGAACTTTTATTCCATTGATTTTTCTTTTTTCACTTTTCTCTTTTATTTTATATGTTTAAACAGACGATTAATATAATAATAACGAGGAGAGGTAGAGAGAATTAGCTCGATTTATCGAAATTTTCAGAACTTTATCGAAGAAAAAAGATTAAGGGATATTCTTGAGGTGCGACATAGCAAAAAGGACCCTCTGAAAGGCGTGCAAAGGCGACCTTTACGAACCGGTCTGCTGCCGAGTGCGTTTGTATGTCGAAACAGGTGCAACGAGCGTTGCACGATCGTTCTGCATCCTGAAGCTTCCCTCACACCGATGAAATTCCTTTTAATGCCTTTCGAAAGATCGTTCGGAAAGTATCGATATCTCGATTTTTATATCTAAGTGAATCGGTTTATGCAAAGAAAGACATGAATAAATAAATAAAAATATTATTAGATCGAATTAGAAGGAGGAAGAGGAAGAAGAACGAGAAGAAGGATGAGGGCTTTGATCGCGTATCGAGATACCCTAAGAACTCGTGTTACGTTAAGAACTCGAGCAGTACGATGTCGCATTGAGAATGATCTCGTTATGTAGTGCATGACCTTAACGAAACCGGTTGTAGGAATCGATTTGCATGACCAACTTGTTGCACACTGCACGATGAATTACGTCGCGATCGTTTTGCTTGTCGTTGTAGTCGTTATCGTCGTCGTAGTCTTAGCTTCCTACGTCTTGATCGAGAAAGAGAAAGAGAGAGGGACGGGAAGAGATAGAGGGAGGGAGAGAGAGAGAGAGAGAGAGAGAGAGAGAGAGAGAGAGAGAGAGAGAGAAAATCGTAACTCGAATTATTACGAAGACATAGGCGAAGCTTTCAAGTTTCCGCCATTTATTATCAATCGTTGATCAATGATTAACGCGTTGTTATCGCTAGTGGCGCCCATTCACGCAAGGTCTGTATTTGCAATGCCAAACGATTCGTAGAATACCAGTTGCCATAATCGATATGCCTCTTACTACGCAAATCCAACTTAATCCTTTCGATAGGTATGAGAGTTTATTTTTTTTACTCGAGTATATTTCATTCTATTTCGAGCGATCGATAATCGTTTGATAAATAGTCGACGATTGAGCTAATCACGTGGACTTTTTTTTTCTTTTTCCTTAAACGTTTCGATTTATAATCGAAACCGATCTGACATAAAAAAGAAAAAATAATAAATGATGTAATCATTCGAATGATTTCAATATATAGTATGTATATATAATAAGATGTATATCGTTTGAATGTTTCAAGATTTCGTAGAATGAGATTCGTGATGGTCGGAAATGTGAAAAGAGGAAGACCGCTGAAAGAGGGGGGGAAGAGAGAGAGAGAGAGAGAGAAAGAGTGAGAGAGAGAAAGAGTGAGAGAGAGAGAGAGAGAGAGAGAGAGAGAGAAGAGGAAGGGGAATCAGATCTTACGTTCATGCTACATAAGCATATTTATATGCTTGTCACGTGCGAGACAAGGTGGAATGAAGACGAGGATTGACACGATGGTGCTTCGATATGCTCCATTCATATTTTCCCGTCACAACTGACGGCGGCGATCACTATCGCTCGATGAATCCTCGAGTGTGTCTTACCGATTGTCCTAGTCTGTCTTCCTTCTTCCTTCCGCTACGTCTATTGATTGTCCACTTTCGTTCACTTCCTTCATCTTATTTATTTTCAACTCATTGATGTCTAATCTTACGTAATTTGATAAGGTTATTGGAGATAAAAGGATATCGTTTCTCTTGATTTTAGCTTAAAAAGAATCACGTCAAAAAGACGTTTATAACATCATCGTGATTGTCTTTGTAATCAACCTCGTTCTCTTGCCCGATCACGAAATACGCGGCGGACTTCGGCCGCGAACTTGCGCATACTTGGCTTCTTTGTATTCAGGGTCATTGGCGGTGATTCGATGATGTCGTCGATGAACGATCGATTAATATATCCGGTTTTAAGTAAGTATTTATCGACGTTAGTTGTTCCATCCAGTCGTACGTCATCTCGTTAAAATCGAGCTGGCTATAAATGTGAATAAAATTGATCTTGAAATTATTCTTCGGAATTGAATAACTTTACTCTTTTTTTCTTTTTTTTTTCCTTTTTTTAATAATGTTTAACATTTCTATAGATATTTAGTATGTAAGTACATTTATCGAGCTCTCGTTCGTCATTTTTTCCTTATGCACACCAAACTTTCAACGCTTTATTACGTAAGAACGACAAAGTGTACCGCGACGACTGACTTGGTCAAATATTTAATTCTCCGTTATAAGTGTCTTGTATTATGCAAAATGACGCGAGTCTCAAAAGTAAGATCTCATGTTGTCCGTCTCTGTTTTGTCAACTTACTTGTCGAGAAGACGGACGTTCGATCGAACACGTTACGACGAATTCGTACGACGCATATTGCTGCGTCAACGTTTGCCAAGGATCGTGCCAATAAGACGAAGAGAGGGACAGAGAGAGAGAGAGAGAGAGAGAGAGAGAGAGAGAGAGAGAGAGAGAGAGAGAGAGAGAGAGAGAATGGGGTGGGGGAGAGAAAAATATATAGAATTCTTTTTACGTAATATTTATATTTCTTACTTTTCAAATCTCACCAACGAAGACTGAACTCGAATGTCTAGCTCAAATAATAAAAAATCCTTTTTCTTTGCCACGTCTTGTTATCTCGAGTATATTGCGTGAGTACAATAAAAGTCATTAGAAAGCGGTTATTAGATTTTTGAGATCCGGTATTATTCCACTTTTTGATACAATAGTTTCTTTCTCCGTGGAAAACTTTTTTCCCAGTCGTTCTCTTCGTGGGAATAAACTCTATATTCTTACTATCGTTCTAGTACTGTTCCACTGATGATACTCCAGACCCTTCGTTCACGACAAATGTAAACCTTTGATAATATCGCTTTCCCCTCTCACGCGTGTAATCATCCCTATTCGATGTTGGGAGGGTCTTCAGTGGTGTCAACAAATTAACCAATAGGGACCCATAATCTTTTGAACAACGACAAACAAGGACTATGCTACGGATTATACAGAGTGCTAAGTTTTCTTTCTTCTATTCTTTTTTACAAATTATAAAATCATATTTTTCTATTATCTCCCTATCTATTAGCATCATTTTATTTCAGTTTATAAACAAAATTACGAATAAGTATGATGAAATATTATTACATTTTCGTCAAACATTTTTTATGAGATTAATTTATTGATATTAATTGAAAAATTCTGTCTCGTCTTTATCGCATCTTGGTTTAATAACCTGGACAATTTATTTTTGTTAGAAATTTAAAAGAGACGCTACTATATATATATATATATATATATATATATATATATATATATATATATAAGACTAGAATCTGGTCTCTCTTCTTAAAAAGCAAGTATCATCAGGAAAATAAAACAAACTATATTAAACACTTTGAACTATCGTTCCATTATCATCATGTTTATTTTATTCTCATTTCCATCGATCGTTTTTTTTTCTTTTTGTTCTGTGGCTCGATAAAACGAGTCATGAATAATCTCGAACGTTTCTCGCATATTCTCGTGAAAAAAGATTCTTCGGAAAGATTCACGTGCGTGCGCGTATCGTGCACGCACGAGATCGTTAATATTTTTAGTGTGACTCGTCGAGGAGAACACGAAGAAGAGAGTTAGGTCATCATTGTCGTCGGGAAACGATATTCCATGCGCGATGTCCTTTAACGAAGGCCGCTTGTTACGGTCGATAAGTGGGCTTGCGATCGTGAATGGAATCGTATCGCTTCGTTTTTCAAATTTATCGATACCGATCGACCGATTCATGGCTAAATAAATAAAAGTATATATTTTTTCTTCTCTTTTTAATCGAAAAAAAAACAAAACAAAACGAAAAAAGTAATTATCGATCGAGCGAGTTTTTTTTATTAATCTATTATATAAATAATCTCATTGAGATATCCTGTCTTCCTTCTTGCTTGTACATAGGAGCAACTCGTCGAAGGCGTAGAGACGAGTCAAAGTTGTTCAACCAATGGTCAAATAATAATTGAAAAAAGTGACGACGAAGAACTGCGAAGGTTTCGTTTCCTACCGTTCAACCTTGCGTAGTGTCAATTATGAAAAGCGTGCTAATTGCGTAACACCTGTTTCTCTAACGCCCGACTAAGGACGACGATTTACAATTAGACTTGCAAAACTTATAGAGCAGAAGATTGTAAAGAAGAAAGGGGAAAAAACGAAAATGTAGAAAAAGGGATAGAGGAAAATGAAAAATAAGCCTAGCCCACGTACATATCTATGTTATATTCTATAGATATTACGTATGTCCTAGTCGTAATAAAATTCGTTGTAATAAAATCGAAATAAGTGCCAATGTCGGGGACGTTTTCAAAAACGCGAAAAGCAGCATTATCATGCTTGTATCATCATCGATGTATTAAGAAAATTGAAAGCGCATATAACGCCGATCTTTCTCCTTTTATGGTAATCTATAATTATGCAAATATTTTTTTTGATCGAGAATTCCTACATAATTCCAACGTTTTTCGCTCTGATCATTTTTCCATTTTTTTTTTATTCTTAATTTGTTTTCCTTTTTTCTTATGATCATCGTAATCACGTCTAAGACTATTTTAAACAGTTCAATCACGATGATCGTACGCTGATATAAGTATACCTACTTTACATATGTATGAATGGTACTTTTTTTTATATCTTCCTCCTTCCCTCCTTTAAATATAAAATTGATTTTAGACGTTCGATTAGCTCGAAATCATCTCTTACTTTCTTTTTTATTCCTTCGTAAGTAATCCGAAAGGATCTCTCCTTCTTTCGAATTCATTTCGTTCTTTCGTAATTCGTGTCGATCGATCATTATACACGGACCGCAGTGCCCCAGGCTGTTAAAACTTAATTATCGAATGATAATCTAACCATAAGTTACATATATTTTCTATCATGGTATTATAATGACCTGTACGATTACGAGTACTTAAAAAGAAGAAGAAAGAGCCTAACGGACGAACGTTAACGACGACGTCATGTCAATAGCGATTTTAACACTTTGGTCTTTACTTTTTCATCTATCTTTATCGTACCATCATAAAAAAAATCGGACGTACCACGTAGCTCTTCATTTTATTTCTTACAATTAGTATAAAATACATCGATCATTAAGACGAATGCATTAATATTTCGATCACCTCACACTATGTTCTTATCTCGATTATCTGAATCAATTGTCAAGTAGATGATTGTATGGTATGACTTTTTCTCTAATCGAATTTTATAATCTCTTAATCGCATTAGAAATCTTTTCTTCCTCGTTTGAATTTTCAAGGATTGTTGTTAATGAACGACGTAGGTAGGTACAGACTCGACTAGGCTTTAAGACTTTATTGGTAGTCCAAGTGCGAAGTACGAAATACAATGGACGACGTTTCCAATTCTTGACGATTCTCTTCAATGTCAGTGATCGCGCACGCTTCTGTGTTGTCGGAAAAAGGAAAAAAAAAAAAAAAAAAAAGAAAAAAAAAAGAAAAAAAAACATAAGGAAGAGAGAAACACACTGATCGACGAGGATTGCTGCATTTTCGTCTTCGTCATCTTTGTCGTCGTCGTCGTCGTCGTCGTCGTTTTCATCGTCTACTCTTTTATCGATAATACGTGATGAGGGTACGTCAATTCAGGGAAAAATAATGTGATGAGCCAACTAATCGTAGAAGAGAAAGAGAATATACTCTTCGTAAACAAAACTGAGAGATAAATACAAATTAGTAAGCATATTTAATTAAAACAATAATGATTGTTCAAACGAAAAAATTGTTCTACGTTTACCATTATAACTACTGTTGTACTAACTATTATCTTGAAGTAAACAATCGTTGATCAAGTTTAATTTGTAATTAAAAAGTTTCATTTGAAAAATAAAGAACATAAATATCTAATTTGCATCGATATGCAATTGCTAAAATTACTTTTATAAAGAATAATTATTACCGAAAGCGTACTCTCAAAGTAACATTTTTCGGCTTCCTTTCATTCTCACCTTCTCTTTTCTCTTTCTCTTTCTTCGAGTTCGGCGGAAGTAGTGTCTGTCCAACGAGACGGATGCCCGAAAGAAAGTTCTCGAAGTCAATTCCGTAATGGTCCGAGGTAGCATTGAATTCAATTGAATAATGGCCTCGACGAAGCATGACGATGTCGGTGACGAGGAGGAGTCGTGTGATGGGACGAATGGGGGGCTCGTCGAAGGGGTTGCCGAAGGGGGAGTGGGGTCAGAGGGTTGCTCAAGCGGGCGCGAAAGGCAGCCGCGCCGATCATTATCCATCATTCGGACGATTACCGTGATATTCCCGCGGCATTCGTCTTTAACGCCGTTATTCAACGCGTCGCCCTGCCTGAAGAATCAACAGTGAAGAAGAAAAATAGAGAGAGGGAGAGAGAGAGAGAGAGAGAGAGAGAGAGAGAGAGAGAGAGAGGGAGAGAGAAAAAGATGTTTTGAGACGGCGAACTTGAAGAACACGACGAGGTAATGACGGGGAGATGAAACAGAAGAGTTTAAGAATTATTGGTATCTTTTTCTTTATCTCTTTTTCTCCTCTTTGGTTTTGTCTTTTTTTTTTTTTTTTTTAACAATTGTAACAAGGATGTCAATACTTGTATGAAATCCTTGGCTTTCTCGGAACTAATGGACCATTTACTAAACCATTATTTATATCTTACAATACTATACGTAATGTATAAAATGTGATTTAGTCAGATCTTACTATATTTCTTATGCGTTGCTCTTTTTCTCTCTCTCCATCTTAATTATTCTCGTTTCTCGCGTTTTAGCGTGATTCACTTTCCTTAGAATTTGATGACTCGTCAGGAGGAAGCCAATCGTCGATTCTCAACGAGATGTACGTACGTTCTTATTATGCGCAAGATACGACGAGCTAGCTATCGGTACGTAAAACACGAGAGGACGTTCGTAAAGCAGCCGGATAGAGACTCGTTACGACTAGTTTATTCCTCGTTGTTATTACGCATTTCATGGAATTTATTTTTAATAAATTTTACTTTGATTATTGCATTCCTTTGAAAGAAAAAAGAAAAAGCCAAAAGAACTCGAAAAAGATCGATCGATTTATGCGGATCGAAATATTATATCGTGATACGTTAGAATCATTCGATATAATCGAATTATATTTTTTCGAGGTTTCGTTTCTTTCCTTCATTTCAATTAAACTATATCCTCGTTTAATATATTTGAATTTAAATGAACAAGAATCGTTCTGGCAAACGAACTATTCTTTTTGCAAGATGCAATGATAGTCTCAAGTTGTTCATTGCTTTTGTGATAATATAAAAATAAAACAAAATTTGTATAAATTTGAATGGTAGTTGACAAAGTGAGTTTTACTATTTTCCTAGCGAATAGACCGTGGAATTAAAGTGGATATGCGGAACGAGCTTCCCATGTTCGTTGCTGGAATCGCGAAGAGCACAAACTGGGAGTGCCGGTGTACTTCTCTCTTTCTAGATGAAGGAGGAATAGGAAGAAAAATAAGAGGACGGCCTGCCGCGGCCGGCAGGATTAACGGGTGCTCGCACGAACGACCGAAGAACCTGGCGCCAGTCTCTAAATTAGCTGCTTCGACGTGTCTCGGGAACGTCGACGATCTTTTCTCCCTTCTCCGATTTTCATCTTTCCTTTTCTACCATCTTCTAATGCTTCGACAGCATGTCACGAGTTTTGCCTCGATAAATTCCAAGGGATTATATCTACCATTGATTTAACGTTTTCATAAATACGCCAGTGTTTCTGGTAAGAACGGTAAAAATCATTGATTCGTATGTTTTCTTTAATTATAGATAAGCTAATTACGACAAATATGCAAATTTTATAAAAAAAAAAAAAAGAAAAAAAAAGAATCCGTAAGCATTGTCCATCAAATATTTGATAATTCACGCTAATTCACGAAAAGTAACGGGAATGGATTGGAATAAGAATTTTCCACAAAAGTAGGCTAGAGATACGTCGGATCTTTCATGGACGTTGTTCGCACGAAGTATGTACTTTCAAGGTCTGGGGCAATGATATTAATAATAATAATAATAATAATAATAATAATAATAATAATAATAATAATAATAATAATAATAATAGTAATAATAATAATAATAATAATAGTAATAATAATAATAATAAGAAGAAGAAGAAGAAGAAGACGAAGGAGTAGAGAAGTAGTAAGGGAAGGTAATGACAAGACTCTGGAGGATGAAGCCAGTCGAGAGAGCATTGGAAGAGAAAAAGGACCAAGGAAGAAGAAGACGAAGAAGAAGAAGAAAATAGAGGATGAGGAGATGGAGGTTCCTCTCTCGGCCGGTGAAGCAGGTTTGGCTTTTTGCGTGGCGTTCAGCAACCGTATCGACGCGAATCCCCGTATATGGAGGCAAGCGAGCAAGAGGACGAGAGGATCAAGAAGAGGATGGGTTAAAAGCGGCCTGGTAGGGCTGGAAGGGACGAGAACGAATGAACAACGAAGACGACCAAGAGGAGGATTGTGCTCGTAGCAGCGTGTCCAGAAGCTTCGTCCTTCGAGGTTTTGCCTCTTTCGAGTCAAGTTCACCGACCTATTCCCGCTTCCCTTCGTTCCCTTCTCTCTTTATGTCCCTTTCGTGGCAACGATCGAAGACGAAGGTACTTCGAAGCAACCGGCCAGAAAAAAGGATTACTTAAGAATAGTCTCGGAGCATTTATTTATCACGTCTAATCGTATTCGAAACGATTCTTTTTTTTTCCTTTTTTGTGTTTTCTTTCGGCTTTCTTCAGTCTGCATCTTTCTTACTTTCTTTCTCTCTCTCTCTCTCTCTCTCTCTTTTTTCTTTCTTTTTATACAAGTCTACTCTTGGTCAAGATTCTTTCTCGTTCTCTCTTTCTACGGACAGTTAACGAGTTTTCGGAGCCTTGGGGTCCAAAGGTACGATTGAAGAAGAAGAATAAGAAGAAGAAGAAGAAGAAGAAGAAGGAGAAGAAGAAGAAGAAGAAGAAGAAGAAGAAGAAGAAGAAGAAGAAGAAGAAGAAGAAGAAGGTCCTAAACCAATAATAACTTGAAAACCCTCCGATGGTCCATGATATAGTGCTCGGCACAGACTCGAACGTTGTTGCTGTTGTTGATGTTGTTAGATCTCTAAAAATACAATTTAGTTCGTGCAAGCCCTCCGAAAGATCCTTTCATGTAGAGAAGTCTGCCTGGTTTCTCGGTTATTGCTATTAAATGGTTAGATCTCGATCTTCGATAGTGTCGATCATGCCGAATAGAGGAAGAAGAAGAGAGGGCAATCGTTCAACTTCTCGCGTATTGAACGTATAAATAAATTTGCATCCGATGATCGTGGAGGGAAAAGAAGTGATATCTCCCGTAATGATGTCCACGGACAAGGTGCGCCTCTTCAAGGGAAGAAACAACGCACGTTGGACGTATGTTGAATGCACAAATCCGTGCAAACCTCGATACGTACTTAAGTTTGTTTCTATCTTAAGGTCGGAACGATCGTCTTTGTTGGAACTATCTTGTTTCGATTTCGTTCCGATTCCGAGGATCTCTTTACGATAATGGAAGTTCTACAAAAAAAAAGGAAGAGGAGAAGAAGGAGAAGAAAAAAAGAAGAAGGAAACTTGTCTGGAGAGAAAAAATGAGAGAGGGAGAGAGATTGTTCTTGAGATTTCGAGAGTGATACGTTCGCATCTTCGGTATCGGAGGCTTAGTAGAAGAAAATAATGTTCGCAAGGCGAACCAGCTCTCTGTTTCTTTTTACGCTCGTTATGTCCATGTCTTTGTCGTGTCTCTACGTGTACGAAAGAGAGAAAGAGAGAGAGAAAGAGAGAGAGAGAGAGAGAGAGAGAGAGAGAGAGAGAGAGAGAGAGAGAGAGAGAGAGAGAGAGAAAGTAAACCCGGTTACCAAGTAATAAGCAAGGACTCAAGCCTTCTCGTAATCGATGTTGAAACGCCATTTTGGTATCAGAATTCTTCTCCCTTAGAGATCAAAGAGAATTCTCCAGAGTTTTGTAAGATTCCTCGATGATAAAATTTTAAAAATTCTCTACAGATAACAAATAACTTAATTTAACCGGTGCCGATCGATTTGGTTTTCCTCTTGACAGACCTTTTCTTCGATATTTTAAGATTCGATCGGATCTAGAGACCAAGAAAAGCGCAATATCCTATTATTCCCTACGCGTATCTCCTTCGACATTGCAAAAACTCGATGGCGATGCTCGTGAAGGCATCCAACTCGAACCAGTCCATCCTCCTTGCCTTCTTTTTTCTTTCTTTTCTCTCTCTCTCTCTGCCTTCCTCCCTCTTTCTATCTCTCTTCCTAACGCAGGGACGAAAGACGGCTCGCGTGCTACGAGCTTCGCGCCAGACCCCTTCGGTAATACCTTCGCCACCGCTCTTTACCACCACCTCTCCAAGCAGATCCATTTATAGATCGCGTGCATTAATCGCAACGTGCGTGCCTATGTCCATGCACCTCCTGCGTATCCGTAGGGCTACGATAGCCAATCGAGTTATTATGACATTTGTTACCTTGTTTCCTCGAGAGGAAGAAAATATCTTTGGAGATATTTACTTGATTGATATTTTTTCATATTCCTTACTCTCCTAAATTGCAATTTTGTTTTCTTCTTTTTTCTCTTCCTGCAGCGTGCAAATAAAATTGAATTTCTCGATGACGACCATTCGATAGAGAAAGAGAGAGAGAAAGAGAGAGAGAGAGAGAGAGAGAGAGAGAGAGAGAGAGGGAGAGAGAGGGAGAGAGAGGGAGAGAGGAAGGGAGATAATACCAATGCGAACGTGTATATTTTAAATATTATTCAGGCCGCGAGATGCCGTGTCTCGTGAAACAGGTACGCTCGTTACATCTTCTCACGAACAGTATTAGCGAGGAAAGCACGAGATAACCGCTATCTTCTCTTCGGTGTAATTACCCTAAGCCTGCTTCTCTATGTTCTCTCATTGGATATATGTATCTACGTAGCTACGAATGAGCTCGTTTCATCACCTAGCTATCCGAGCAAGCTATTTATATATCTTAGATTACTATGCGTACAAGAGTTTTATAATATTAGATATAAATCGTCAACATCAATCTTGAGCTCGAGATTATATTGCAGGTTTTGCTCGAAACAAACGGTCATCGTCGTTCCGGTCATCACCATACATTCCGGTCAGCATCATCGAGATCGATCGAGATTATTATTTTCAATGTTTCCAAGATTAGAATTAACTCCTTTCGAATAATTGTCATCCTTTCTATGTCGAATTTTATATCAAGGTAGAATACGATATCGATGATGATTGGAGAAAAACAATATACATTATTTTCATCCATATTTCAGTATTTATGTATCACAATGATATATAAATATATGGATCCTGAATGATCTGTCTCTCTCAAGAAAGATAAAAATTAAAGGTAAAACGATCGGTCAGGACATTTCATCGCGGCAAACGAATTCAAAAGGGATTTCACCCTAGCTCGAAGCAACATTCTGAGTTTACCTGCAGCTACAGGGCAGGTTTATAAATAGCAGCAGGAGGAGGAATCGTTGCAGCATGAGGATTGCACGAGCAGCTAATACGTGATGGCGATTACTACTGGCGCCAGCAAAGTCGGCTCTTTGTACCGGATTTCTCTCTAATGGCAAACCCTATGGTTAATGGGAAGTTAATATCTGCCATGTGCTGGCTACAGACTACAGTCTTCTTCCTCTTTCCACGCCTTCTTCCTTACCTTCTTATTTTTTTTATCCTTTTCTTATAGCTCGATCGTCCTTTTAATAGAAAGACGAAATCTTATAAACTGCGTTCTCTTTGCTCTATTTTTATACGGTTTGTATACTTTATACACGTTATTCTCTATGTTAATTTCCCATTTAATAAAATCGAAGAAGAAGATAATAATTCGACTCGATACACACACCACATAAACACACTTTATAGTTTTTCAAGAAAAGGAACACCTTTGAGTGTCATTAAATAGGAGACAAATCAATCTACATGGAATCATTATAGAACCATTCTAGACAAAGGTTCATTGTTGGTATAGATCGTGTTAAATGAAGTTAACACAAGAAAAAATATATCCCGTAACGATGGTCATGGAAGTTGTCCAAAGTACAAGCTCGTTATTATACTTTACTTCGTTAGCTTGACGCTAACCTGTCGAGAGAATCTGTTAATTTTGTTCGAGTTTATGTGTTCGCAAGAAATAAATCTTCCTCTCTCTCTCTCTCTCTCTCTCTCTCTCTCTCCCTTTATGCCATATCTATAAGATCTGAATTGTAAATTCTCTTAAATTTATGAATCAAGAGATTTGCCGTTATTTCGATTAACGTTGATCAGATCTCGATAGAGAAGTCATCGTCCTCATTCTCGTCTTTACTTTTTCGTTCGCTCGCGTCCGATCGATCGTGTGCTCGAGAGAATTCCTGACAAGGACTCCGCCTTCGGCGCCAACGTCGTTGATGGATTCGTAATCGTCGATCGCTATTTGTAGATTCTAGCTCGATGTCGTCGATCCTACGACTTCTTGAAAAAGCTCGTCATCGTGCCAGGAATAGAACCGGACGGTGCCTTCTCTGGTCGATGCACCGCAACAAGAAACGAGTTTGCGAACGTCGTAACACAACCGATCGACCGTTTCTTCTTCTTTTTCATCTTTTTCTTCTTCTTCTTCTTCTTCTTCTTCTTCTTCTTCTTCTTCTTCTTCTTCTTCTTCTTCTTCTTCTTCTATCTGCTTTTATATATCTGAGAAATCTCTTTCGAATTATTTCAAAGGATATGTTTATTATTATCTCTTGAATTATCAAGTTTCACAATTTCATTTCAATTACGAGATCTTTTTCGATTTTTATACATTTTCAGAGATTTTATACAAACTCGATGGTAGGCCTTTTTTCTAGCTTATTCTTCTTCTGTCTTTGTTCACGTATCTCATTCGGAACTTTACAAGGAATAGAATTTATGTAATAGCATTTATATAGGAGATAATTTGAAAAATATCGTATTTATCGAATTTGATAATTTCTATTTGAAATGCGAAGCAATATCAAAAGTTTTCTTCAATATCTTTATGTTTTCGAACAGAGGTCTTACACAATTGTTAAGATTTGCGTGCGTGACGAGCAAGGCGCTTCTAAAAGTCCTTGTCGCATTTATCGTCGAGCGAGTATCCTCGCGAGTGGAAAAGAAACGGCACGGATAGACGATAAATGTGCGAGAGTGAGCGCACAAGTCTATCTTGGGGCTTCCTTTTTGTTTCGTGACATCCGTTTCGTTCGTCTCTTTAAAGTCTTCAATCGTTTATCTCAAAATTAAGACCTATTAAGTCGAAGTACGTTGACTACTAAAGGTAAAGTTAATAAGTGTTCTTCTTTACAGGTTTTAATAAAAGACGACGACAGTGAAGTTTATTTATATATTTTATTTCGAAAAAATTATATAAGATTAATATTATATATTGATAGAAGTCTTATTAGTTTACCCCATACTTACTTATCACCATTTAACAATCACTTTGATATTCTCTAAAAAAATTCTAACAAACAAAATAGACATAAATGAGTATAAAGGAAGTTGGATTCGATAAATACTTGGTAATTTAACTTTTTTATTTGTTTCCTCTTCTACGTACTAAGGAAACTGGTAGATTTATATTTTCAAAAATGAGAACCTTATATATCGCGTAAGAGAGTCAGCCGAGCAGAAAGCTTCAAGCTTCAGAATTTCCTGAAGGACACGCGGGCTCTCGTAAAGTTGTACTCTTAGCTAGTGCACACAAATTGTATGCGCTTTGGGAGGGACACACGCATTTCTATACGTTTTTACGCACATATGTGTCGATGTTAATGAAAGGTCCCGCGGATAGTCGCGCAGTACGGTTCGCACCGACAAGTTGAACTTTGAGTTTGAGTTTACTCAGCAATTAGCTGCTGCACTTTGCTATTTCTCTCTCTCTCTCTCTCTCTCTCTCTCTCTTTCTACTTCTACTTCTTTCTTTTCTTCTTTTAGCAACGGATAGAAAGAAGAGAAAAAACGATCGGTTCGAAGAAGACGAGTTCGACGACACGAATTTTTCGCGTCTCGAGAAGCTTTCTTTCGCTTCGTCTAGACGTCGTTCCTTTCGAGAGATTCTTCGTAATATATCCGGTCTTTTATTAGTCGAAATTTTATATGTCCAAATTGATTTGTTAAATCATTACAATTTTCGATTAGTTAACGCGTAGATATATACGAAATTTATTTTGATTGAAAATTAAACGGATCGTAGAAAAAATATTAATGTGTTCCTCATAGGACAAACAAACGAATATTACTTATTTATTCTTGTAGAAGTCTTTGTGAAGAGTTAAAACCCTTGCAACTCCTATGTCAAGCGTAAGTCGACATAGTATATTATTATTATGATTATATTATTATTATTATTATTATTATTATTATTACTATGATATTTATTGAAATTAGACATCCTGTATAAGAACAGATTAGTTTAATAATTTAAGGAAATTAAACAAAGAGTACAAAGAATTAATTCGTCTTATCCTAATTAACAGGTTAAAATATCTACATGATCGTGTCAGGTGATCTCAAGATAGTAGCAATTGGTGGCGCGCATGCACACACATTTTTCGTTGCAATTATATAGGTCCGATCGTACTGATTATCAACGTGTGCGTTGCGTTACTCCGTAAAACAGATACTTGAATCTTGATTTCAACACTATGTATTTTGGTATTCGTTGTTTTTTCGACAAACGTGCAATCCAACTGACTGTATAATAGAAGCTAACTGGGATTAGCTATTTAACGTATGTCTCTCGTTTTTACCTCGTTTCTCGTGGCTTTCCATATTGCGACAATGCAACGAGCATAATTCTTGGTCGTAGAAAGCATCCTTATCGCGTTCCTTGCGCATTTCATCCTTTTCGCTTCGACACGAAAGATCGAAAATGGCGAACGAACATATTCACGAGAATCTCATCGGAATCTTTTCATCATGGTACACGTATCCCTGATTCATGATGATAATCGATGATAAATAGACAAATCATACATCATTCAGACGAGAATAGCTTCGAGATATATTATAGATATATCTATAAATTAGTGTGACGCCATTAAATCTACATTCTTTCGTGATTTACGTTGAGATCAAAGAAAAAAGAAATAGAAAAGAGAAAAAAATACGAAGAAGAAATATAAAATCGTTCTAAAAGATTCGTATCTATAATATCTGATCGATCGTACGCTTATACCGTTATTCTCGGTCAAGGTCCTCGTCGAGATAGAAATTGAAATGTCCCGTTCACCGTTGAGTATCGAATCTTCTTCCTGCCTTTTTTCTTCTTCACCTTTTCTCTCTCTCTCTCTCTCTCTCTCTCTCTCTCTCTCTCTCTATCTATCTATCTATCTATCTATCTATCTATCTATCTCTCATTATATCGTTGTCGAGGTTGATTGTAAACACACGTTCAAGTAAAAGATGATAAAGTCATAGTGACTAATGAGGGATTAGTTCGTAGCGTTCGGTGAACGTACCACGAGAGGAGAATGCGTGCTGGTGTATTCTCAAAGATCTAGGATGATATTTATCCGAGAGGGCCGACGGTCTTTCGTTTAATATCACGCGTTCTCTCGTACAAGCCATTTAAGATGGCGTTATGAGATAAAATGATACTTACTACAGGGTAGCGTGTAAAAAAAGAAAAGATAAAGATAAAATTCATTGAATCGTTGAAGAGACGTTTCGTGACAATGAAATTATTTGATTCACTCAAAGGATTAATTATACCGCGGTTAATTTTACATACTACCAGATTTCTATTTTTCTTTCTAAAAGATTCTACGGTGAATGTTTTTTTTTTTTATTTCAGTCAAAATTATATTAATTAAAAAAAAAATCAAATGTACACTTATGTGTCAATGTCCTTGAAGAGGTTAACGTACAAGAATGACTCTACTTCTCTCTTTCTACGATTGACTTGAAGATTTAAGGGAAAAAAAAGAAAAAAAACGAACTACTCGCTCCGTTATTTCTACTTCCTTCTTAATTATACGCAATTCTGATGCGGCGTATTTACGATCGTTTCTAAGTTCCTCGATCGGCTATTCAATTTCCCGCGATTGATTAGGATCGATCGTCATTTTATTTTTATTTTCAAAATAGTCGCCTTGAAAGGTGCGAGCTTTCGATAAAAATGACTGTACGTGGTATAATGAAAGAAATCCGTAGGCCAGCATAGGATCGCGTGAGATTGTAGCATAGGTTGCGTGTACTATAGGAGAGGCCGGAGGGACACGAACGTGCGAATAGGTTGAGGGTCGCGAGTGGCCGTTGACCCTCCTCGTATGTATGTGCTAGTCGCGTAATATCGTAGCGAACGTAAATACATACGAACACGTTGTCTCTCTGTAGATGCGATAGAATCCACATTGGTAATAGCTTCGCTAGTTTACCGACATTCTCTCTTTCTCTCTCTCTCTCTCTCTCTCTCTCTCTCTCTCTCTCCTTTTCTATAACTCGCGTGCGCAAATATTTATGTACGTGCCCGCAAAAAGAGAGGAGGACAGAGCGAGAGAGAGCGAGAGAGACCTTGGCCCTTGAATGTCTCGAAGGAGAGTCGAACACGCTTTTGTTCGTTCGATTGAAAATCCGACTTCGATCATATTGAATTGAAAAAATTCCCTATCCTATTGCAATCTCTCTATCGATTATTCTATTGTCTTTTTTTTACATTCTCAAAGCTTTTTGTACAAAATAATGATTAAAAGAGAAATATATATACGTATTATTATTTTTTTTAATTGTTTCAGTATCCATCCAATGTACCCTGCGAACTTTTCTCAGATCGCATCGAGCAGAATTTTCCTGTCCCACCGGGGACTCTACCAGCCGGTACCAATCTCTCTCACGCAGCAACGGATCTTCTCAAGCGATTATTGCAGCCGGATCCATTGTTGAGACTTCGATCGATATTAACCCTTCAAACGCTTGCTTTTTATATGGGCCATAGCGTGCAGAGTTATATGTATAAAAAAGTAAATAGAAAAAGAACATGTTTCTTATACAAATGAAATGAGTATTGTTGATTATATCAATTTCTTTCTTTTTTCATTTATTTATTTTATTATTAATATTATTATTATTTTTTATTTATAGGAATCTCCATTTAAGTTATTGGGCCGGTCGAAAGAGCCAATGAAGAATTCTTTGAATGCACAAATGCGCTTTGACTTCGCCGACTTCGACTCCTTCGTTGTTAGGGATCGTTGTTGAACGTATAGGGTAATGCTGAGAGAGAAATCCGCACGATAGTAAAAAATGCAGCGTCTATGTTATATCTCCATTAAATTAATGGCCTAAAGTGATAAATTGTGCAGTATATTTGTTAAACCGAACATGTCCAAGTCAAACAGTAAACATACAGCATTTAAACGTTATGTTCACATATGTACCTGCTGACCAGCTAAGAGCAAAACTAAAATAAGTGAAATAAGTTAAAATAAGTGAAAAGATAATGTTGATTGGTTATGAGAATAATATTGGGTTGGCCAATAAGTAATGTCAGAAGTTTTATTAGTTTATAACTTATAAGTAAATAACACTGGTGTTGTTTATTCATAAGATGTTTGTGTGATATTTTATATCAGAATATGTAACATTGTAGTATTTTTTTATTAAAGAATTTATTACAAAATATTTAGAATTTTGCATGTAAACGAAAAAAAAAATATTACAATAAATGACATTAATATTTTTTTTTTTTAATTCCGACATTATTTATCGGACATCTCCAATAATTGCTGGATTGCTTGTTGTGATTTGTTATTAAAATAAATACAATTAAAGTCTCCGGAAATGTGATTTTTGATGGAACTAAAGTGTTGAAAGTTAAACAAAATATTACAGAAATATTTATAGAAAATGAAAATCATTCCGAATTGAATGTGCCATCACCTTAGGAGCTATCTTCCTAGAAAAATATTAATATCTTATAATTAAATGAGGAGCAATCAGAATAGATCAATTTTATATAAAAAAAAAATCAGCAGATAATTGTGAGCATAAAAAATTTACAACTTTATAACTATCTAAAAATAATAAATGATTTTCGATTAAACATATAAAAATTAATTATTTCATTCACGCATGAAAATAATAATAACGAAATGACAGATTAGAATAAGTGGCATCGAATCTTGTCAATTTAGACGATATTTCGTGTATTCAACATATAAATGCAAAAATATGTTTCTATTGAAATCTAATATGATATAAAATAATATTAATAATTCATAAATGATTAAATCAAACTTATAAAACATTATATATAATATAAATGAGAAGCTATTTACGAACCGGAATTAACGAAGCGAGAACAGGCCTGAACACGTCTGTCAAGCTGCTTGTGCGAATGAGAACTGCGTAACATATTAGTAAGAACGAACGAAGGAAAGTCATGTAAAGGTTTTCAATCGTCCTTTGATTGTTTACATCTGCTTTAACCGGTATACTTCTCTGAGTGATATATATATATACAACACATACATAGCGATTGCTTCTTGTTTTTATCATTGTCGGAGACTGGATCGTTCGTAAACATTATTAGTGGGGGAACTTTCAAGCTATTATTTATATTTTAATACTATCTCTCTCTCTCTCCCTCTGTTAAGAGCACCACTGTATCTATTTTGAAAACGGATAAACTTACGTGTGCCTGCAGGATGATTGCGTTTCAAATGTTATTTCCATTTTACTATGTAGTTTTCTTAGTTTCTACGCTACTCGGAAAGCTGACAAATATTAAATGGATATTAGTACAGTAGAAAATTAATTTCATGCGAATGTATATGCGTGGATGTATTAGCGATATTTGTATCTCTCCGTAAGAAAGATATCTGTATGTATATGAAAATCGTATATCCGACGAAATAAAATCGAACATGACTAATTAACGAAGTATTATTAATAAGAGGATCGTTAAAAGACAAGAAAAGTATCGATAAGCAGCGAAAATAAAGCTGGAAAATCCGAGAAATAAGTATAGTTCCACAGGAGAAGCCAAAACGCCAAAATATTATTATCACGGATATCTTTTAAACAAGACGATACCACGGCTTTCCGAATATGCATGCGTGGAAATCAGATTTTGGAAAATCGATTGATATATAAAATAAAGATGTAGGTTAAAAAAGAATATACTAATAACCTGTAATTAACGAGACGACGAGAAGGTTTGCTGCGACTGATACGAGGAAATAATTCTAAATGGCGGAATCACCAATAGCGAGAAGATGGACGTAAGCGCAAGCGTAGTATGTCGCTTTTCACCATCCTATTCCCACGAAGCACGTAAATTTTCAATTTATCATATGAACATCATTGAAACATCAAAAGTATGATATAGAAATTTAAAAATTACCTAAACATATACTGTGTTAGCCCAAATAAAAAAATTTAAACATTAAAATTCGACAGCTATGGAGATATAACTCAAATAAACGAGAAGAAATTTAAATAACTTATACTTTCGATAACTTTATAATTATTTAAATAATGTATAATGAATATGGGATACAATGGATCAATATTTCAATGATAGATAATGCATTCGCATTAATATTACATTGCTCGTAACACGCTCGTAACATAAAATAATTTTAACTTAATATTAAATTCATTTCAATTAATGATCATAGAGTTGTTGGCAATACGTGATATCGATAAAAACGAACGATAGATTGACTTTGACGAATATCGAAATAGTTTTCTTTTGCCTTCCGAAGGATAAACATCGAAACTCTCTCTTTCCATACAGTTAAACTTAAATAAATCATTATTTCGGTAATTTTAAAATTATTTAAAGAAATTGAAACATACGCGGATTATAACTAATTAGAATTTAAACTAATAGCAAATTCATTTAAACATTACGTAGTTCAGAACAAAAATATTTTTAAAAATGTAAATGAATATTTAAATAGAGTTAAATTTTCAATATAATATTACATATTTTTATGATGCATTCAACTTGAAATATTTCCCTTTCAGCGTGCGTTGATGATTTAATGACAACAAGACGAAGGACCTTTGGAAGGACAATGCGAGTTTCTACATCAGTCCGCTTTCATAATCCGAGGAATAAACGTCTAAATACATTCTCACTGTACCGCTAGATTTAATCTTCTTATAGATACGACTATTATCTAATCATACAAACAGTGTACAAAGTACGCGAAATGCGATAATGCAATATTTAAGCAATAATATATTTCATTAAAGATTATATAGATATTAAAAACCGTCCATTATTGAAACCGATATAGAATAAAGTAATATAAAAACAATAATACATTAGTTTAATTATTAAAAAGATGGAAACGAACGAGAAATTTTTAATAATTATAATATAAAGTAATAAATAAAAGTTTTAGTCACCTAGTAGTTGGCATAATGTAAAAATAAACACATTTCTTCTAGACCAAGAATAATTTTTATTTAATATTACGATACTTAACAATTTCAATTTCGGAGTAGTTGCGTCAGTCGTGTAATATAAACGTGAACGCCTTTTTCTTCACTTTGACAGTCCGCGACTTATTTTTCTCTTGCACTTCGACCTGTGCACATCGTAATTCTATTTTCTAAACGATAAAGCTTATAAATTAATATAATCGGTAATTTTATAATTATTTAAACGAATTTTTCTTGCACGCGGGATAGAATATAATAATATTTATACAATAGTTCATTTATTTAAACATTAAAAGATCAGAATTGCGCGCGGTACTTAAATAATTTTATTATAAACTTCTATTACTTTAAATTTTTAATTTCGGAGTAGTTGCCTCGAGTAATATAAACATAAACGCACTTTTTCACGACTTTGACAGTTCGCGAGTTAGTTTCGTATTGCCCTCCGACCTGTGCACAACGCGATTAACTTTTCTTAACACAAAATTTTGTAAATTAACGATTATCGATAATTTTATAATTATTTAAACGATTTTTATTGCACGCGGGATAGAATAGAGTAATATTTAAACAATAGTACATTTATTTAAACATTAAAAAGTCTGAAACGCGCGCGGGACTTAAAATAATTTTCAGATAAACTTCTATTACTTAAAAATTTTAATTTCGGAGTAGTTGCCTCGTGTAATATAAACATAAACTCACTTTATCACGACTTTGAGAGTTCGCGACTTAGTTTACTCTTGCTCTTCGACCTGGGCACATCGTGATTCTCTTTTCTAAACGCTAAAGCTTATAAATTAATATTTTCGGTAATTTTATAATTAATTAAACGATTTTTATTGCAGGCGGGATAGAATAAAGTAATATTTAAACAATAGTACAATAAATTAAACATTAACAAGACTGTATCGCGCGCGGGACTTAAAATAATTTTATTATAAACTTTTATTAGTTAATTTCGGAGTAGTTGCCTCGTGTAATATCAACATAATTGTACTTTTCACGACATTGACAGTTCGCAAATTAATTTCCTCTTGCCCTCCGTCCTGTGCACATCAGGATTCACTTTTCTAAACGCTAAAGCTTATAAATAAATTTTTTTCGGTAATTTTATAATTATTTAAACGACTTTTATTGATCGTGGAATAGAGTAGAATAATATTTAAACAATAGTACAATAAATTAAACATTAAAAAGTCTGTATCGCGCGTGGGACTTAAAATAATATTAATATAAACTTCTATTACTTTAAAATTTTAATTTCGGAGTAGTTGCCTTGAGTAATATAAACATAAACGCACTTTTTCACGACTTTGACAGTTCGCGAGTTAGTTTCGTATTGCTCTCCGACCTGTGCACAACGCGATTAACTTTTCTTAACACAAAATTTTATAAATTAACGATTGTCGATAATTTTATAATTATTTAAACGATTTTTATTGCACGCGGGATAGAATAGAGTAATATTTAAACAATAGTAAATTTATTTAAACATTAAATATTCTGAATCGCGCGCGGGACTTAAAATAATTTTATTATAAGCTTCTATTACTTTAGAATTTTAATTTCGGAGCAGTTGCCTCGTGTAATATAAACATAAACTCACTTTTTCATGACTTTGACAGTTCGCGACTTAGTTTCCTCTTGCTCTTCGAGCTGGGCACATCGTGATTCTCTTTTCTAAACGCTAAAGCTTATAAATTAATATTATCGATAATTTTATAATTATTTAAACGATTTTTATTGTACTCGCGATAGAATATAGTAATATTTAAACAATTGTACAATAAATTAAACATTAAAAAGTCTGTATCGCGCGTGGGACTTAAAATAATTTTATTATAAGCTTCTATTACTTTAGAATTTTAATTTCGGAGCAGTTGCCTCGTATAATATAAACATAAACTCACTTTTTCATGACTTTGACAGTTCGCGACTTAGTTTCCTCTTGCTCTTCGAGCTGGGCACATCGTGATTCTCTTTTCTAAACGCTAAAGCTTATAAATTAATATTTTCGGTAATTTTATAATTAATTAAACGATTTTTATTGCAGGCGGGATAGAATAAAGTAATATTTAAACAATAGTACAATAAATTAAACATTAACAAGACTGTATCGCGCGCGGGACTTAAAATAATTTTATTATAAACTTTTATTACTTAATTTCGGAGTAGTTGCCTCGTGTAATATAAACATAAACTCACTTTTTCACGACTCTGACAGTTCGCGACTTAGTTTGCTCTTACTCTCCGACCTGTGCACACCGTGATTCTAATTTCTAAACGCTAAAGCTTATAAATTAATATTTTCGGTAATTTCGTAATTATTGAAACGATATTTATTGTACGCGGAATAGAATAGAGTAATATTTAAACAATAGTACATTTATTTAAACATTAAAAATTCGAAATCGCGCTCGGAACTTAAAATAATTTTAATATAAACTTCTGGTACTTAAAAATTTTAATTTCGGAGTAGTTGCCTCGTGTAATATAAACATAAACACATTTTTGGACGACTTTGACAGTTCGGGATTCAGTTTTCTCTTACTCTCCGACCCGTGCAGATCGTGATTCTAATTTCTAAACGCTAAAGCTGATAAATTAATATTATCGATAATTTTATAATTATTTAAACGATATTTATTGCACGCGAGAAAGAATAGAGTAATATTTAAACAATAGTACATTTATTTAAACATTAAAATGTCTGAATCGCGCGCGTGACTTAAAATAATTTTATTATAAGCTTCTATTACTTTAAAATATTAATTTCGGAGTAGTTGCCGTGAGTAATATAAACATAAACTCACTTTTTCACGACTTTGACAGTTCGCGACTTAGTTTGCTCTTACTCTCTGACCTGTGCACACCGTGATTCCAATTTCTAAACGCTAAAGCTTATAAATTAATATTATCGCTAATTTTATAATTATTTAAACGACTAATATTGATCGTGGAATAGAGTAGAATAATATTTAAACAATAGTACAATAAATTAAACATTAAAAAGTCTGTATCGCGCGTGGGACTTAAAATAATTTTAATATAAACTTCTATTACTTAAAAATTTTAATTTCGGAGTAGTTGCCTCGTGTAATATAAACATAAACTCACTTTTTCACGACTTTGACAGTTCGCGACTTAGTTTGCTCTTACTCTCTGACCTGTGCACACCGTGATTCCAATTTCTAAACGCTAAAGCTTATAAATTAATATTATCGCTAATTTTATAATTATTTAAACGACTAATATTGATCGTGGAATAGAGTAGAATAATATTTAAACAATAGTACAATAAATTAAACATTAAAAAGTCTGTATCGCGCGTGGGACTTAAAATAATTTTAATATAAACTTCTATTACTTAAAAATTTTAATTTCGGAGTAGTTGCCTCGTGTAATATAAACATAAACTCACTTTTTCACGACTTTGACAGTTCGCGACTTAGTTTGCTCTTACTCTCTGACCTGTGCACACCGTGATTCTAATTTCTAAACGCTAAAGCTTATAAATTAATATTATCGATAATTTTATAATTATTTAAACGATTTTTGTTGTACGCGGGATAGAATAAAGTAATATTTAAAGAATAGTTCATTTATTTAAACATTAAAAATTCTAAATCGCGATTACCGATTCATTTCTCTTTTTTGTTTTGACGAATAGACATCTCAAGTGTCTCAGGACACTTCTCTTCGCTGTAAGTATCTACGAATATTAAGGTAAATATATTTTTATATTTTACGTTTCTTCAATAATTTATACAGTTTCTTGTTTTAACGGTGATATTAATAATTTTGTTTTTATTTTGTTGTTTCAGAAAGTCATTGCGATTGCTCGGGAACCAATGTTGTAGTCGAATATTTGTATCTCTTAAATATGAATATCGCGAAATAGAAGCAGTGTTCGTTCGTTCGCGTTTCGCGATTTAAAATGCAAAAGTTTTTGCAACGTCTGCGTGCAATGCAGTCGTTAGAGTCAGTGTTTGTTCGCAAACTTTATTAACTTTTTAACAGTCGCATAGGCTGTATTTATAAAATACAGTAGCGTTTCGCGAAGTAAATTCAGTGACCGTCCGTTAAAAAATAACTATCGCGATATAGAGTCAGTGCATCATTGAAGAAATTTTTGATCAACTTCGATGTCGACCTACCTAATTTTCAACCACATACGAATCGTCCACTTTCAATTTCGATTTGAACGAGTGTTTTGGAGCCATCGCAGAACTTCTTAAGTAGTGAGTGAATTTTTAAGTCCCTCCAATCACTCAATCATGTCGAGGACGAAAGGTCCGAATCGGCACGGTTGATTGGTTGTAATTAATTAGTAGAAGAGCATTGAGTGACCACGAGTAAATTTCTTCGGAGATTTACTCGTGAATGGTTTCTTATTTTTTCATTTATTTATTAGATTAGGATAGGATCTTCTTGCTCAAACGCGTTTATAATTATTTGAGATTTTGAATATTTTAATACATTTTTAAATATTTTATTCGCGCGGAAATAAGTAAAGAATCGATATTCATAAGTTCTAATATGGAACGAGTAAGAAGACACTCGCGATGGATACTCTCTGGATTACAAACGAAACTGTGGATGATTTTATTACAATAATTAAAATATTCGTTTGTAAGAAGGAACGTCCAAGGGTTTGCTTTATATTTTTAAATAATTATTAATTAAATATTTAATCAATTTAAATTGATACAAAAAAAGTCTCGATAGAGTCATTGGTTTTGAAAGAGAAAAATCGAGTAGAATGATTGCTAAAAACAAAGAGACGTAGCCCGTAAGCCTAGATGATAAATTAATTATTTTTTAGCTCAGGATTTTCAGCAATTAATACACTATTATCTAATTTCTAATTTTTTTATAATTAATATCTAATTTCTCCCACGTAGCGAAAAAGTATCTTTCGAAAGGATATTAATAAGTTTTCAGATTCGTTAGGGTTGTATTAGGGTTTTCTTTCATATCTTATAATTTGAAATCAAATTTTGTCGTTACAGTTTTAGAGTGATAATCGATTAGATTGAGGCACGAAGCAAAGAAGTGGCTATATGCCGAAGACAACATGTGGCTCAAGAGGACAACTATTAGGCTATTGAGTTATTTTCGAAGGTTCACTAAGGAACTTTCGAGAATGGCTCTTAGTTTTACTATATTAGTATTTTAATTTTACCATGTTGTCACTCAAAATGCTCTTATGGTGATGGGTGTAGGGGTGTAAATTTAAAAAACTGAGAAGGAGTAACTTTCCGTAAATAATATTCCCACATTGCCACGCGTACGCGAATAGAATTATTTCATATTTTATGCCTTTTTAATATTAAACTTTTTTTTAAAACTTAATTGAATTTATGATTCTAGTTTAATAAAATCAAATTTTACGTTAAAGTCGATTGATAAATTTAGCACATTTTTTCTTTTCTAAAGTTCAATTCAATTCATAATTTTATTTTAATAAAATCGAGTTCTATATTAAAATCGCATATCTATGAAATGTAAAAGTAATATAATATATCTTTAGATCAGTATTCAAAATTTTTCATTCTTTTTTAATAAATATTTTTTTTTCTTAGCTTTTAAGTTTAATTAAATTAAATTCCGAATTTTATCGTTCGTATAATTAATATACATATATACATATTCTTTCTTTTTCCTTATTTCTTTTCAGCTAGGTCTAAGTCATGAGATCGCGAACACGAGAAGGAATAATTAATAAATAGGATTATCTTAACATTTAAACAATGTACGATATATGTAAAGTATAATTAATTAATATTTAAACAATAAGATGTTCTTTACAACGTTATAAAAATCATATACATGTATTGTCATATATCGATTAATAGATATAATAATATTTCTTTCAGAGAGAATAATATTTATTTATATTAATCGTTTATTCTTCATAAGTTTAATCAAAATAAATTTAGCATCTTATCGTTCGTATAATTAATATACATATATACTAATTCTTTTTTCTTTTCTTAGTTCTTTTCAGCTAGGTCCGGGTCGTGGGATCGCGAACACATGAGGGAATAATTAATTAATATTTAAACAATAGTATATTCTTAGCAACGTTATAGACAACATGTATATATATAATCGTATATTATCGATTAATAAATATAATATTTATTTCAGAGAGAATAATATTTATTTATATCTGTGTTCAGAATATTTCATTTCTTTTTAATTAATCTTTTATTTTTTTTAAGTTTAATCAAATTAAATTCAGCATTTTATCGTTCGTATAATTACTGTCATTTCTATTTTTTCTTATTTACTGTCATTAATTACTCTCGATATATATCTCGGGTGGGACCCATGGGATGGAGACATGGGTGTGGGCCTCTGTGCGGGTTGCTTTCTCAGCATCTTATAGAGCTGCTTCTCTTTTCTTCTCTTTTTGGGACACTCTTTTCTATTTCACATTTTTCATTGTTATTTGCTCCTATTAATTATGATTTATAAGTCTCGGGTGGGACCCATGGGATGGGGACATGGGTGTGGGCCTCTGTGCGGGTTGTTCTCTTAGCATCGTGTAGGGCTGCTTCTCTTTTCTTTTCTTTTCTTCACTTTTTGGGGCTCTCTTTTCCATTTCATATTTATCTTATTTAATTATGTTTTTAATTATTTTATTAATATGTTATTTCTTTTCATTATGTCTTTTCAGATTTTTATTATGTTATATCTTCTTAATTATGTTTTTATGGTTTTAATTATGTTTTTAATATATTCTTATTAATTATGATTTACAGATTTAGGAACCATTAGATGAAGCGGACTTGTTTCAGCAGCATGCAGAGCTACTTCAATTTTCTTATTTTTCAGCAGCTATCTTTTATTACTCATATTTTTCTTCTTTAATTATGTTTTTAATTATGTTTTTAATTGTGTTATTAATATGTTATTTCTTTTTATTATGTCTTTTCAGATTTTTATTATGTTATTTCCTTTTAATTATGTTTTTTTAATATTTATTTATGTTATTTCTTTTTAATTATGTTTTTATGTTTTTAGGTTTGTTATTAATATATTCTAATTAATTTTAATTTTTAAGCATTAGGTAGGACCCATGAGATGAAGCGGACTGTTGGTTTAGCAGCGTGCAGAGCTATTTCTATTTTCTTATCTTTCTTTTATTAATTTTCTTTTTTTCTTTTTCAGGGATGATCCAGTAATCATGCAGTGATATTCAATATCTCTTTTTTTTTCTTTTTCTTATTTTTTCCTTATCTTTTTCTTTTTCAGGATAGGTCATCAAGGCATAGGTTCATTTCTGGTCGAATGCGTCATCGCCTGGCACGATTCTTCATCGATTTTTACACGCGGTTACGGGCAGGATAGGAGAACACTGGCGTGCGTGTCGGCGTGCACAAGCGTTGGTGTTCTCGGGCGCGATTAAACATCGTTTGACTGCTCGTATCGAAAACGCGAATTTAGAGTAGATTCATCGTTTTTCTAACACTCACGTGAATGAACGCGGGCGCGACTTAAAAGTCCTACCGGGGACTTCGTTTAAATTTTTGCTCGAATATTCGATTAGATTACCTCGCGAACGCGTTTTTTTAGAGTAGAGTCACCGTTTTCCGAACACTTGCGTGGGTGTCCGGGCGCGATTAAAAGTCCTACCATGGACTTCGTTTAGTGTTGAAATTCGGGGTGCGCGAACGGTTTACCTTGTAGTGCTGTACATAGCTGGCTGATGTTATGACCATCCTAATGTTTGGTAGCGGGGCGGAAATCCCGACAAATATCATGGAAAGTCTAAATACCGGTTAGCATATGTCACTTTGGATTTCAACTTAGAGTCATCGTTATTCTAACACCCGCGTGGGTGTTCGCGTGCGCGATTAAAAGTCCTACCGGGGACTTCGTTTTGTTTGCTCGAATATTCGATTAGTTTATTTAGAGTAGAGTCACCGATTTTCGAACACTTGCGTGGGTGTCCGGGCGCGGTTAAAAGTCCTATCATGGACTTCGCTTTAGTGTTGAAATTCGGCGTGCGCTTCGGATTTCAACTTAGAGTCACCGTTATTCTAACACTCACGTAAGAGTTCGCTTGCGCGATTGAAAGTCCTACCGGGGACTTCGTTTTATTTCTTCGACATATCGATTAGATTACTTCGCGAATTTGGATAGAACAGTAGAATCTACGTAACTATAACACACGTGAGTGTCACGAACGCGATTAATGCGCTTTGATTGTTCGAAATTCGGATGCACGAATTCAGATGTGCTTAATAATCCGTTATGCCTGAGGCGGAGGGTGTCGAACGGTTAAGCTTTCTGTAAGTGGAGTCCCTGTAGCTAAGGCTAGATACTTCCTGTTAGCTTTGTCCCATGCCCAAGATATCCGAAGCGGAAGGCATGAGGGATCGGTATCGCGGTACGCGGATTTTAGAGTAAAGTAGAGTCACCGTTAGCTCGTGGGTCTCCACATGCAGCAACTTCCACGTAGTGAGACCTGGGTCGTTAATACTTGCAAAGTTTAATTGTAAACTTTTAAATGCAAGTATTACCGAGCGAATGGCTGCATATTGTATTACTTTTCCAATATCTTTTCAAACTAATTCCAACTAAACATTAATATATTTCCATCTTATATAGCTAATAATTCTTCGAAAGAAGAAATATAACAGAATTTATTCTACAGTAATTTCTTACGGAACGACAAGGAAATTTTTCTTCAATCACACTTTTTTGTTCGCTGTTACTTCTATTCTTTTTTATTTATTATAATTAATTATTCTTTATAAGTCTCGGGTGGGACCCACAGGAGGGGCCTGTGGGCGAGGGCTTCTGTGCGGGCTGCTGTCTCAGCATCATATAGAACTGTTTCTCTTGTCTTATCTTTTTGGGGCTCTCTATTCCTCTCTTTCTGGGGCTCTCTTTTTTTTCTTCGGCTCTCGTTTCTATCCCAAATTTTTCTTTTTCAATTATGTTTTCAGTTGTGTTATTAGTATGTTATTTCCTTTTAATTGTGTTTTTAATTATATCTTTAATTATATTTTTGATTATGTTCTTAATTATGTTTTTAATATATTCTATTAATTATGATTTAGTTGCTTTAAGTACGATCCATAGGATGGTGCATGCTGCTTCTCTTTTCGTTTCTTTTTCTAGTTCTCTTATCGATTTATATATATTTATTTTCTATTTGTATTTTATATATGTATATATATATATTATTTCCTCTTTATCTTTTTCTTTTACAGGATAGGTCATCGAGGGATAGGTTCATCTGCGAACGGATGCATCGTCGCCTGGATGGATTCATCATCGATTTTTACACGCGAATACGGGAAGGATAGGAAGAACACTGGCGCGCGTGTCGGCGGGCACAGGCGTGGGTGTTCTCGGGCGCGATTACATTACGTTTGATTGTTCGAATCGAAAACGCGAATTGTAGAGTAGAGTCATCGTTTTTCTAACACTCGCGTGGGTGTTCGGGCGCGATTAAAGGTCCTACCGTGGACTTCGTTTGATTTCTTCCAAATTTCGATGGGGGTACTTCGCGAATTTCGGCCTAACAGTAGAATCTACGTAATTACAACACACACGTGAGTGTCGCGACGCGATTAGTATTTCTAAGGAGTGCGCTTTGTTTGTTCGAAATTCGGAAAGCACAAATTCAGATGTGCTTAATTATCCGTTATATCTGAAGTGGACGGTGCAAACGGTGGAGCTATCTGTAAGAGGTGTGCAGTAGCTAAAGCTACGCATACCCTGTTAGTTATGAAGCCAGTGCATTGAAGCGGAAAGGTATAGCGGATCGGTAACGCGGAACGCGGATTTTAGAGTAGAGTCTCCGTCAGTCCGTGGGTCTCCACATGCAGCAACTTCCACGTAGTGAGACCTGGGTCGGTATTACTTGCATACTCTAATTCTAAATCATATTACGCAAGTACTACCGAGCGAATGGCTGCATATTTTATTACTTTTCCAATATCTTTTCGAACTAATTCCAACTAAACATTAATATATTTCCATCTTATATAGCTAATAATTCTTCGAAAAAAGAAATATAACAGAATTTATTGTACAATAATTTCTTACGGAACGACAAGGAAATTTATCTATCACAATTTTATATCCGTTGTCATTTCTATTTATTCTTATTTACTCTCATTAATTTTCCTTTATATATCTCGGGTGGGACCCACAGGAGGGGCCTGTGGGCGAGGGCTTCTGTGCGGGCTGCTGTCTCAGCATCATACAGAACTGTTTCTCTTGTTTTATCTTTTTGGGGCACTCTATTCCTCTCATTCTGGTGCTCTCTTTTCTATCTCCGGCTCTCGTTTCTATCTCATATTTTTCATTTTTAATTATGTGTTTAATTATGTGTTTATGTTTTTAATTATGTTTTTAATTATGTTCATTTTCTGTTTATATTATATATATATGGTTTTCTGTTTTATATATTCATTTGTTCTTTTATTTCCTCTTTACCTTTTTCTTTTACAGGATAGGTCATCGAGGGATAGATTCATCTGTGAACGGATACATCGTCGCCTGGCTGGATTTATCCTCGATTTTTACGCGTGAATACGGGAAGGATAGGAAGAACACTGGCGCGCGTGTCGGCGGGCACAGGCGTGGGTGTTCTCGGGCGCGATTACATTACGTTTGATTGTTCGAATCGAAAACGCGAATTGTAGAGTAGAGTCATCGTTTTTCTAACACTCGCGTGGGTGTTCGGGCGCGATTAAAGGTCCTACCGTGGACTTCGTTTGATTTCTTCCAAATTTCGATGGGGGTACTTCGCGAATTTCGGCCTAACAGTAGAATCTACGTAATTACAACACACACGTGAGTGTCGCGACGCGATTAGTATTTCTAAGGAGTGCGCTTTGTTTGTTCGAAATTCGGAAAGCACAAATTCAGATGTGCTTAATTATCCGTTATATCTGAAGTGGACGGTGCAAACGGTGGAGCTATCTGTAAGAGGTGTGCAGTAGCTAAAGCTACGCATACCCTGTTAGTTAAGAAGCCAGTGCATTGAAGCGGAAAGGTATAGCGGATCGGTAACGCGGAACGCGGATTTTAGAGTAGAGTCACCGTCAGTCCGTGGGTCTCCACATGCAGCAACCTCCACGTGGTGAGACCTGGGTCGGTATTACTTGCATACTCATAAATTCTTTAACGCAAGTACTACTGAGCGAATGGCTGCATATTGCATTACTTTTCCAATATCTTTTCAAATAAATTCTAACTAACTAAACATTAACATATATCTACTTTATAACGTTAATAATACTTCAAAACGAGAAATATGGCAGAATTCTATTGTACAATAATTTCTCAGAGAAACGAAAAGGAAATTTTTCTATCACACTTTTATGTCCACTGCCATTTCTATTTATTCTTATTTACTCTCACTAATTATCTTTTATATATCTCGGGTGGGACCCATGGGAGGGGCCCATGGGTGAGGGCCTCTGTGCGGGTTGCTGTCTTAGCATCATGTAGAGCTCCTTCTATTCATTTATCTTTCTGGGGCTCTCTTTCTTAAGTCATATTTTTCTTGTTTCTATTTTCTATATCATTAATATACACTTATTAATTATGATTTATAGTCTCGGGTGGGACCCATGAGATGGGGACATGGGTGTGGGCCTCTGTGCGGGATGCTCTCTCAACATAATGTAAAGCTGCTTCTATTTTCTTATCTTTCTGCAGCTTTCTTTTCTATCTCTTATTTTTCTCCTTTAATAATGTCTTTAATTATGTTGTTAATATGTTATTTCTTTTTATTATGTCTTTTCAGATTTTTATTATGTTATTTCTTTTTAATTATGTTTCTTTAATATTTATTTGTTATATCTTTTTAATTATGTTTTTATGTTTTTAGGTTTATTATTAATATATTCTTATTAATTTTAATTTTTAAGCATTAGGTAGGAGCCACGAAATGAAGCGGTTTCAGCATCGTGCAGTGCTACTTCTATTTTCTTATTTTTCAGCAGCTATCTTTTATTACTCATATTTTTCTTCTTTAATTATGTTTTTAATTATGTTTTTAATTGTGTTATTAATATGTTATTTCTTTTTATTATGTCTTTTCAGATTTTTATTATGTTATCCCCTTTTAATTAGGTTTTTTTAATAATTATTTATGTTATTTCTTCTTAATTATGTTTTTATGTTTTTAGGTTTGTTATTAATATATTCTAATTAATTTTAATTTTTAAGCATTAGGTAGGACCCATGAGATGAAGCGGACTGTTGGTTTAGCAGCGTGCAGAGCTATTTCTATTTTCTTATCTTTCTTTTATTAATTTTCTTTTTTTCTTTTTCAGGGATGATCCAGTAATCATGCAGTGATATTCAATATCTCTTTTTTTTTCTTTTTCTTATTTTTTCCTTATCTTTTTCTTTTTCAGGATAGGTCATCAAGGCATAGGTTCATTTCTGGTCGAATGCGTCATCGCCTGGCACGATTCTTCATCGATTTTTACTCGCGGTTACGGGAAGGATAGGAAGAACACTGGCGTGCGTGTCTGTGTGCACAAGCATGGGTGTTCTCGGGCGCGATTATACTTCGTTTGATAGTTCGAATCGAAAACGCGAATTTAGAGTAGAGTCACAGTTTTTCTAACACTCACGTGAATGAACGCGAGCGCGACATAAAAGTCCTACCGGGGACTTCGTTTAAATTTTTGCTCGAATATTCGATTAGATTACCTCGCGAACGCGTTTTTTTAGAGTAGAGTCACCGTTTTCCGAACACTTGCGTGGGTGTCCGGGCGCGATTAAAAGTCCTACCATGGACTTCGTTTAATGTTGAAATTCGGGGTGCGCGAACGGTTTACCTTGTAGTGCTGTACATAGCTGGCTGATGTTATGACCATCCTAATGTTTGGTAGCGGGGCGGAAATCCCGACAAATATCATGGAAAGTCTAAATACCGGTTAGCATATGTCACTTTGGATTTCAACTTAGAGTCATCGTTATTCTAACACCCGCGTGGGTGTTCGCGTGCGCGATTAAAAGTCCTACCGGGGACTTCGTTTTGTTTGCTCGAATATTCGATTAGTTTATTTAGAGTAGAGTCACCGATTTTCGAACACTTGCGTGGGTGTCCGGGCGCGATTAAAAGTCCTATCATGGACTTCGCTTTAGTGTTGAAATTCGGCGTGCGCTTCGGATTTCAACTTAGAGTCACCGTTATTCTAACACTCACGTAAGAGTTCGCTTGCGCGATTGAAAGTCCTACCGGGGACTTCGTTTTATTTCTTCGACATATCGATTAGATTACTTCGCGAATTTGGATAGAACAGTAGAATCTACGTAACTATAACACACGTGAGTGTCACGAACGCGATTAATGCGCTTTGATTGTTCGAAATTCGGATGCACGAATTCAGATGTGCTTAATAATCCGTTATGCCTGAGGCGGAGGGTGTCGAACGGTTAAGCTTTCTGTAAGTGGAGTCCCTGTAGCTAAGGCTAGATACTTCCTGTTAGCTTTGTCCCATGCCCAAGATATCCGAAGCGGAAGGCATGAGGGATCGGTATCGCGGTACGCGGATTTTAGAGTAAAGTAGAGTCACCGTTAGCTCGTGGGTCTCCACATGCAGCAACTTCCACGTAGTGAGACCTGGGTCGGTATTACTTGCATACTCTAATTCTAAATCATATTACGCAAGTACTACCGAGCGAATGGCTGCATATTTTATTACTTTTCCAATATCTTTTCGAACTAATTCCAACTAAACATTAATATATTTCCATCTTATATAGCTAATAATTCTTCGAAAAAAGAAATATAACAGAATTTATTGTACAATAATTTCTTACGGAACGACAAGGAAATTTATCTATCACAATTTTATATCCGTTGTCATTTCTATTTATTCTTATTTACTTTCATTAATTTTCCTTTATATATCTCGGGTGGGACCCACAGGAGGGGCCTGTGGGCGAGGGCTTCTGTGCGGGCTGCTGTCTCAGCATCATACAGAACTGTTTCTCTTGTTTTATCTTTTTGGGGCACTCTATTCCTCTCATTCTGGTGCTCTCTTTTCTATCTCCGGCTCTCGTTTCTATCTCATATTTTTCATTTTTAATTATGTGTTTAATTATGTGTTTATGTTTTTAATTATGTTTTTAATTATGTTCATTTTCTGTTTATATTATATATATATGGTTTTCTGTTTTATATATTCATTTGTTCTTTTATTTCCTCTTTACCTTTTTCTTTTACAGGATAGGTCATCGAGGGATAGATTCATCTGTGAACGGATACATCGTCGCCTGGCTGGATTTATCCTCGATTTTTACGCGTGAATACGGGAAGGATAGGAAGAACACTGGCGCGCGTGTCGGCGGGCACAGGCGTGGGTGTTCTCGGGCGCGATTACATTACGTTTGATTGTTCGAATCGAAAACGCGAATTGTAGAGTAGAGTCATCGTTTTTCTAACACTCGCGTGGGTGTTCGGGCGCGATTAAAGGTCCTACCGTGGACTTCGTTTGATTTCTTCCAAATTTCGATGGGGGTACTTCGCGAATTTCGGCCTAACAGTAGAATCTACGTAATTACAACACACACGTGAGTGTCGCGACGCGATTAGTATTTCTAAGGAGTGCGCTTTGTTTGTTCGAAATTCGGAAAGCACAAATTCAGATGTGCTTAATTATCCGTTATATCTGAAGTGGACGGTGCAAACGGTGGAGCTATCTGTAAGAGGTGTGCAGTAGCTAAAGCTACGCATACCCTGTTAGTTAAGAAGCCAGTGCATTGAAGCGGAAAGGTATAGCGGATCGGTATCGCGGAACGCGAATTTTAGAGTAGAGTCACCGACAGTCCGTGGGTCTCCACATGCAGCAACTTCCACGTAGTGAGACCTGGGTCGGTATTACTTGCATACTCTAATTATAGAATCTTTAATGCAAGTATTACCGAGCGAATGGCTGCATATTGCATTACTTTTCCAATATCTTTTCGAACTAATTCCAACTAATCATTAACATATTTTCATTCTATATAGCTAATAATACTTCAAAAGATGGAATATGAGAGAATTCTGTTGTGCAATAATTTCTTAGAGAAACGAAAAGGAAATTATTCTATCTCTCTTTTATGTTCGCTGTCATTTCTATTTATTCTCATTTACTCTCATTAATTGTTCTTTAATCTCGGGTGGGACCCATGGGAGGGGCCTGTGGGCGAGGGCTTCTGAGCGGGCTGCTGTCTCTGCATCTTGTAGAAATGCGTCACTTTTCCTTTCTTCGGCTCTTTTCCTATTACGGCTCTTTTTTCTATTTTTACTCCGGTTCTTTTATATGATCTTATTCCGGCTCTTTTTCCTATTCTTATTCCAGCCCTTTTTTTTTCTTCCTGCGCCTCTCTTTCCTTTTCTTTCAATAGGATCATCGCATGATCATAAGGATCATCGAGGGGATTATTGAGGGATCAAGAAGAGAACAGGAAGGGATCATTAAAGGATCATGGAGGGGTCATGGAGGAATCATTAAGGGATCATCGAAGAATCAACTAGGTATCGTTAAGAGACATTGAGGCATCATCGAGCGATTTTCAATATGTGAACCTTATGTTTCGAGTTTCATAGTTTTCATGTGCACGTACGTCTCGTCTCTTTTCTTCTCCTTCCCTTATTTCCTCTTTATCTTCTTCTTTCTCTACTCATCGAAGAATCATTGAATGGTAGATCTGCTTTTCTCCAAGAAACGTATTAGTTGATGGTTAGTTACCCCTTACGTACTATTTTCCATGTTTTCCTTTTTTTTTTTTTTTTTTTTTTTTTAGTATCGCTTGTTAGCACCTTCGGCTACTACCCCGCACCGTATTGTCCTCCCCGGTAGTTGCCACTCCTAACGTCCCTTTCGCATCTTAGTTGCATTTCACTTGTGTTATATTTGCCTTTCACCAATATCTTCATACGTTAGATTTGCAATTACGTGCCACTTATATAATCTATTGTGATAGTGGTTTCGCCAAAGTTGCGTCACTACTGTGTCAATGTTTCGACAAAGTTACGTATGAAGTTGCGTAAAAGATTCTCTAAGTCGGGTCTAAATTTGTGTCAGAGTTGTGTTTGGTTGCGATCGTATTTGCGACTGCTTACGTCCGTAGTTGCGACAGGTTCCGTCCGTAGTTGCGATTGCTTACATCCGTAATTCCGACTGGTTACGTTTGTAGTTGCGACTGGTTACGTACGTAATAGGGACTGGTTACGTTCGTAGTTGCAACTTGTTACGTTCGCAGTTATGACTGGTTACGTTTACAGTTGCGACTGGTTCCGTTCATAGTTGCGACTGGTTACACTCGCAGTTGCGACTGGATATATTCGCAGTTGCGACTGCTTACGTTCGTAGTTGAGACTGGTTACATTCGCAGTTCCGACTGGTTACTTTTGTAGTTGCGACTGCTAACGTTCGTAGTTGAGACTGGTTACATTCGCAGTTCCGACTGGTTACTTTTGTAGTTGCGACAGGTTTCGTTCGTAGCTTAGACTGATTACACTCGCAGTTGAGACTGGATATATTCGCAGTTGCGACTGCTTACGTTCGTAGTTGAGACAGGTTACATTCGCAGTTGCGACTGGATACATTCGCATTTGTGACTGGTTACTTTGGTAGTTGCGACTGGTTTCGTTCGTAGTTGAGACTGGTTACATTCGCAGTTGCGATTGGATACATTCGCAGTTGCGACTGCTTACGTTCGTAGTTGAGACTGGATAAGTTTGTAGTTGCGACTGGTTACGTTTGTAGTTGCGACTTGTTACGTTCTTAGTAGAGACTGGTTTCGTTCGTAGTTGCGACTGCTTACGTTCGTAGTTGAGACTGGTTACATTCGCAGTTCCGACTGGTTACTTTTGTAGTTGCGACTGCTAACGTTCGTAGTTGAGTCTGGTTACATTCGCAGTTCCGACTGGTTACTTTTGTAGTTGCGACAGGTTTCGTTCGTAGCTTAGACTGATTACACTCGCAGTTGCGACTGGATATATTCGCAGTTGCGACTGCTTACGTTTGTAGTTCAGACTGGTTACATTCGCAGTTCCGACTGGTTACATTCGCAGTTGCGATTGGTTACATTCGCAGTTCCGACTGGTTACATTCGCAGTTGCGACTGCTTACGTTCGTACTTGAGACTGGTTACGTCCGTAGTTGAGATTGGTTATGTTTGTTGTTGAGACTGGTTAGGTTTCTAGTTGCTACTGGTTTAGTTTGTAGTTAAGACTGGTTACGTTCGTAGATGTGACTGGTTATGTTTGTAGTTGTGTCTGGTTCCCTTTGTAGTGGCGACTTCTTACATCCGTAGTAGCGACAGGTTACGTTTGTAGTTGCGACTGGTTATGTTTGTAGTTGAAACTGGTTACGTCCGTAGTTGCGACTGGTTACGTCCGTAGTTGCGACTGGTTATGTTTGTAGTTGCGACTGGTTCCCTTTGTAGTTGCGACTTCTTTCATCCGTAGTAGCGGCTGGTCACATTTGTAGTTGCAGCTGGTTATGTTTGTAGTTGCTCCTGGTTTAGTTTGTAGTTGTAACTGGTTACGTCCGTAGTTGAGACTGTTACCGTTTGTAGTTGCGACTGATAATGTTTGTAGTTGTTACTGTTTTAGTTTGTAATTGAGTCTGGTTACGATTGTAGTTGCGACCGATTACGTTTGTAGTTGCGACTAGTTATGTTCGTAGTTGCTGCTGGTATAGTTTGTAGTTGTGACTGTTTACGTTTGGTGTTGTGACTGGTAATGTTTGTAGTTGCGACTGGTTTAGTTTGTAGTTGAAACTGGATTCGTTCGTATAAGAGACCGGTTGCGTCCCTAGTTTCGACTGGTTATTTTCGAAGTTGCGACTGGATCCCTTTGTAGTTGCGACTTCTTACATCCGTAGTAGCGTCTGGTCACGATTGTAGTTACGACTGGTTATGTTTGTAGTTGCTACTTGTATAGTTTGTAGTTGAGACTGGTTACGTTCGTAGTTGAGACTGCTTACTTTCGTTGTTGAGACTGGTTCCGTTTGTAGTTAGGACTGGTTATGTTTGTAGTTGCTACTTGTATAGTTTGTAATTGAGACTGGTTACGTTCGTAGTTGAGACTGCTTACTTTCGTTGTTGAGACTGGTTCCGTTTGTAGTTGCGACTGGTTCTGTTTGTAGTTGTTACTGGTTTTGTTTCGTAGTTGTGACTGGATCCGTTCATATTTGAGACTGGTTACGTCCCAAGTTTCGACTGGTTATGTTTGTAGTTGCGACTGGTTCCCTTTGTAGTTGCGACTTCTTTCATCCGTAGTAGCGACTGTTCACGTTTGTAGTTGCGACTGGTTATGTTTGTAGTTGCTACTGGTATAGTTTCTAGCTGTGACTGGATACGTTCGTAGTTGAGACTGGTTCCGTTTGTAGTTAGGACTAGTTATGTTTGTAGTTGCTACTTGCATAGTTTGTAGTTGAGACTGGTTACGTTCGTAGTTGAGACTGGTGCCGTTTGTAGTTGCGACTGGTTATGTTTGTAGTTGTTACTGGTTTTGTTTCGTAGTTGTGACTCGTTTCGTTCGTATTTGAGACTGGTTACGTCCGTAGTTTCGACTGGTTATGTTTGTAGTTGCGACTGTTTCCCATTGTAGTTGCGACTTCTTACATCCGTAGTAGCGACTGGTTCGGTTTGTAGTTGTGACTGAATATGTTTGTAGTTGCTACTGGTTTAGTTTGTAGTTGCGACTGGTTCCCTTTGTAGTTGTGACTTCCTACATCCGTAGTAGCGACTGGTTACGTTTGTAGTTGCGACTGGATATGTTTGTAGTTGCTACTGGTATAGTTTGTAGCTGTGACTGGATACGGTCGTAGTTGAGACTGGTTCCGTTTGTAGTTATGACTGGTTATGCTTGTAGTTGCTACTTGTATAGTTTGTAGTTGAGACTGGTTACGTTCGTAGTTGAGACTGGTTCCGTTTGTAGTTGCGACTGGTTATGTTTGTAGCTGCTACTGGTTTAGTTTGTGGTTAAGACTGGTTACGTTCGTAGTTGAGACTGGTTCCGTTTGTAGTTACGACTGGTTATGTTTGTTGCTACTGGCTTAGTTTGTAGTTGCGACTAGTTAAGTACGTAGTTCCGACTTATTACATCCGTAGTAGCGACTGGTTTCGTTTGTAGTTGTGACTGAATATGTTTGTAGTGGCTACTTGTATAGTTTGTAGTTGTGACTGGTTTCTTTCGTAATTGAGACTGGTACCGTTTATAGTTGCGTCTGGTCATGTTTATAGTTGTTACTGGTTTTGTTTCGTAGTTGTGACTGGATTCGTTCGTATAAGAGACTGGTTGCGTCCCTAGTTTCGACTGGTTATGTTCGAAGTTGCGACTGGATCCCTTTGTAGTTGCGACTTCTTACATCCGTAGTAGCGACTGGTCACGATCGTAGTTACGACTGGTTATGTTTGTAGTTGCTACTGGTATAGTTTCTAGCCGTGACTGGATACGTTCGTAGTTGAAACTGGTTCCGTTTGTAGTTAGGACTGGTTATGTTTGTAGTTGCTACTTGTATAGTTTGTAGTTGAGACTGGTTACGTTTGTAGTTGAGACTGGTTACGTCCGTAGTTTCGACTGGTTATGTGTGTAGTTGCGACTGTTTCCCTTTGTAGTTGCGACTTCTTACATTCGTAGTAGCGACTGTTCACGTTTGTAGTTGCGACTGGTTACGTTTGTAGTTGCTACTGGTATAGTTTCTAGCTGTGACTGGATACGTTCGTAGTTGGGACTGGTTCCGTTTGTAGTTGCTACTTGTATAGTTTGTAGTTGAGACTGGTTACGTTCGTAGTTGAGACTGGTTCCGTTTGTAGTTGCGCTTGGTTATGTTTGTAGTTGTTACTGGTTTTGGTTCGTAGTTCTGACTCGTTCCGTTCGTATTTGAGACTGGTTACGTCCGTAGTTTCGACTGGTTATGTTTGTAGTTGCGACTGTTTCCTTTTGTAGTTGCGACTTCTTACATCCGTAGTAGCGACAGGTCACGTTTGTAGTTGCGACTGGTTCTGTTTGTAGTTGTTACTGGTTTTGGTTCGTAGTTGTGTCTGGTTTCGTTCGTATTTGAGACTGGTTACGTCCCTAGTTTCGACTGGTTATGTTTGTAGTTGCGACTGGTTCCCTTTGTAGTTGCGACTTCTTACATCCGTAGTAGCGACTGGTTACGTTTGTAGTTGCGACTGGATATGTTTGTAGTTGCTACTGGTATAGTTTGTAGCTGTGACTGGATACGTTCGTAGTTGAGACTGGTTCCGTTTGTAGTTATGACTGGTTATGTTTGTAGTTGCTACTTGTATAGTTTGTAGTTGAGACTGGTTACGTTCGTAGTTGAGACTGGTTCCGTTTGTAGTTGCGACTGGTTATGTTTGTAGCTGCTACTGGTTTAGTTTGTGGTTAAGACTGGTTACGTTCGTAGTTGAGACTGGTTTCGTTTGTAGTTACGACTGGTTATGTTTGTAGTTGCTACTGGCTTAGTTTGTAGTTGCGACTAGTTAAGTACGTAGTTCCGACTTATTACATCCTTAGTAGCGACTGGTTTCGTTTGTAGTTGTGACTGGATATGTTTGTAGTGGCTACTTGTATAGTTTGTAGTTGTGACTGGTTTCTTTCGTAATTGAGACTGGTACCGTTTATAGTTGCGTCTGGTCATGTTTATAGTTGTTACTGGTTTTGTTTCGTCGTTGTGACTGGATTCGTTCGTATAAGAGACTGGTTGCGTCCCTAGTTTCGACTGGTTATGTTCGAAGTTGCGACTGAATCACTTTGTAGTTGCGACTTCTTACATCCGTAGTAGCGACTGGTCACGATTGTAGTTACGACTGGTTATGTTTGTAGTTGCTACTGGTATATTTTCTAGCTGTGACTGGATACGTTCGTAGTTGAAACTGGTTCCGTTTGTAGTTAGGACTGGTTATGTTTGTAGTTGCTACTTGTATAGTTTGTAGTTGAGACTGGTTACGTTCGTAGTTGAGACTGGTTACGTCCGTAGTTTCGACTGGTTATGTGTGTAGTTGCGACTGTTTCCCTTTGTAGTTGCGACTTCTTACATTCGTAGTAGCGACTGTTCACGTTTGTAGTTGCGACTGGTTACGTTTGTAGTTGCTACTGGTATAGTTTCTAGCTGTGACTGGATACGTTCGTAGTTGGGACTGGTTCCGTCTGTAGTTGCTACTTGTATAGTTTGTAGTTGAGACTGATTACGTTCGTAGTTGAGACTGGTTCCGTTTGTAGTTGCGACTGGTTATGTTTGTGGTTGTTACTGGTTTTGGTTCGTAGTTCTGACTCGTTCCGTTCGTATTTGAGACTGGTTACGTCCGTAGTTTCGACTGGTTATGTTTGTAGTTGCGACTGTTTCCCTTTGTAGTTGCGACTTCTCTCATCCGTAGTAGCGACTGTTCACGTTTGTAGTTGCGACTGGTTATGTTTGTAGTTGCTACTGGTATAATTTCTAGCTGTGACTGGATATGTTCGTAGTTGAGACTGGTTCCGTTTGTAGTTAGGACTGGTTATGTTTGTAGTTGCTACTTGTATAGTTTGTAGTTGAGTCTGGTTACGTTCGTAGTTGAGACTGGTTCCGTTTGTAGTTGCGACTGGTTATGTTTGTAGTTGTTACTGGTTTTGGTTCGTAGTTGTGACTCGTTTCGTTCGTATTTGAGACTGGTTACGTCCGTAGTTTCGACTGGTTATGTTTGTAGTTGCGACTGTTTCCCTTTGTAGTTGCGACTTCTTACATCCGTAGTAGCGACTGGTCACGTTTGTAGTTGCGACTGGTTCTGTTTGTAGTTGTTACTGGTTTTGGTTCGTAGTTGTGTCTGGTTTCGTTCGTATTTGAGACTGGTTACGTCCTTAGTTTCGACTGGTTATGTTTGTAGTTGCGACTGGTTCCCTTTGTAGTTGCGACTTCTTACATCCATAGTAGCTACTGGTCACGTTTGTAGTTGCGATTGGTTATGTTTGTAGTTGCTACTGGTATAGTCTGTAGTTGTGTCTGGATATGTTTGTAGTTGCGACTGGTTTAGTTTGTAGTTGAAACTGGATTCGTTCGTATAAGAGACCGGTTGCGTCCCTAGTTTCGACTGGTTATGTTCGAAGTTGCGACTGGATCCCTTTGTAGTTGCGACTTCTTACATCCGTAGTAGCGTCTGGTCACGATTGTAGTTACGACTGGTTATGTTTGTAGTTGCTACTTGTATAGTTTGTAGTTGAGACTGGTTACGTTCGTAGTTGCGACTGCTTACTTTCGTTGTTGAGACTGGTTCCGTTTGTAGTTAGGACTGGTTATGTTTGTAGTTGCTACTTGTATAGTTTGTAGTTGAGACTGGTTACGTTCGTAGTTGAGACTGCTTACTTTCGTTGTTGAGACTGGTTCCGTTTGTAGTTGCGACTGGTTCTGTTTGTAGTTGTTACTGGTTTTGTTTCGTAGTTGTGACTGGATCCGTTCATATTTGAGACTGGTTACGTCCCAAGTTTCGACTGGTTATGTTTGTAGTTGCGACTGGTTCCCTTTGTAGTTGCGACTTCTTTCATCCGTAGTAGCGACTGTTCACGTTTGTAGTTGCGACTGGTTATGTTTGTAGTTGCTACTGGTATAGTTTATAGCTGTGACTGGATACGTTCGTAGTTGAGACTGGTTCCGTTTGTAGTTAGGACTAGTTATGTTTGTAGTTGCTACTTGCATAGTTTGTAGTTGAGACTGGTTACGTTCGTAGTTGAGACTGGTGCCGTTTGTAGTTGCGACTGGTTATGTTTGTAGTTGTTACTGGTTTTGTTTCGTAGTTGTGACTCGTTTCGTTCGTATTTGAGAATGGTTACGTCCGTAGTTTCGACTGGTTATGTTTGTAGTTGCGACTGTTTCCCATTGTAGTTGCGACTTCTTACATCCGTAGTAGCGACTGGTTCGGTTTGTAGTTGTGACTGAATATGTTTGTAGTTGCTACTGGTTTAGTTTGTAGTTGCGACTGGTTCCCTTTGTAGTTGTGACTTCCTACATCCGTAGTAGCGACTGGTTACGTTTGTAGTTGCGACTGGATATGTTTGTAGTTGCTACTGGTATAGTTTGTAGCTGTGACTGGATACGGTCGTAGTTGAGACTGGTTCCGTTTGTAGTTATGACTGGTTATGTTTGTAGTTGCTACTTGTATAGTTTGTAGTTGAGACTGGTTACGTTCGTAGTTGAGACTGGTTCCGTTTGTAGTTGCGACTGGTTATGTTTGTAGCTGCTACTGGTTTAGTTTGTGGTTAAGACTGGTTACGTTCGTAGTTGAGACTGGTTCCGTTTGTAGTTACGACTGGTTATGTTTGTTGCTACTGGCTTAGTTTGTAGTTGCGACTAGTTAAGTACGTAGTTCCGACTTATTACATCCGTAGTAGCGACTGGTTTCGTTTGTAGTTGTGACTGAATATGTTTGTAGTGGCTACTTGTATAGTTTGTAGTTGTGACTGGTTTCTTTCGTAATTGAGACTGGTACCGTTTATAGTTGCGTCTGGTCATGTTTATAGTTGTTACTGGTTTTGTTTCGTAGTTGTGACTGGATTCGTTCGTATAAGAGACTGGTTGCGTCCCTAGTTACGACTGGTTATGTTCGAAGTTGCGACTGGATCCCTTTGTAGTTGCGACTTCTTACATCCGTAGTAGCGACTGGTCACGATCGTAGTTACGACTGGTTATGTTTGTAGTTGCTACTGGTATAGTTTCTAGCCGTGACTGGATACGTTCGTAGTTGAAACTGGTTCCGTTTGTAGTTAGGACTGGTTATGTTTGTAGTTGCTACTTGTATAGTTTGTAGTTGAGACTGGTTACGTTTGTAGTTGAGACTGGTTACGTCCGTAGTTTCGACTGGTTATGTGTGTAGTTGCGACTGTTTCCCTTTGTAGTTGCGACTTCTTACATTCGTAGTAGCGACTGTTCACGTTTGTAGTTGCGACTGGTTACGTTTGTAGTTGCTACTGGTATAGTTTCTAGCTGTGACTGGATACGTTCGTAGTTGGGACTGGTTCCGTTTGTAGTTGCTACTTGTATAGTTTGTAGTTGAGACTGGTTACGTTCGTAGTTGAGACTGATTCCGTTTGTAGTTGCGCTTGGTTATGTTTGTAGTTGTTACTGGTTTTGGTTCGTAGTTCTGACTCGTTCCGTTCGTATTTGAGACTGGTTACGTCCGTAGTTTCGACTGGTTATGTTTGTAGTTGCGACTGTTTCCTTTTGTAGTTGCGACTTCTTACATCCGTAGTAGCGACAGATCACGTTTGTAGTTGCGACTGGTTCTGTTTGTAGTTGTTACTGGTTTTGGTTCGTAGTTGTGTCTGGTTTCGTTCGTATTTGAGACTGGTTACGTCCCTAGTTTCGACTGGTTATGTTTGTAGTTGCGACTGGTTCCCTTTGTAGTTGCGACTTCTTACATCCGTAGTAGCGACTGGTTACGTTTGTAGTTGCGACTGGATATGTTTGTAGTTGCTACTGGTATAGTTTGTAGCTGTGACTGGATACGTTCGTAGTTGAGACTGGTTCCGTTTGTAGTTATGACTGGTTATGTTTGTAGTTGCTACTTGTATAGTTTGTAGTTGAGTCTGGTTACGTTCGTAGTTGAGACTGGTTCCGTTTGTAGTTGCGACTGGTTCTGTTTGTAGTTGTTACTGGGTTTGCTTCGTAGTTGTGTCTGGTTTCGTTCGTATTTGAGTCTAGTTATGTCCCTAGATTCGACTGGTTATGTTTGTAGTTGCGACTGGATCCCTTTGTAGTTGCGACTTCCTACATCCGTAGTAGCGACTGGTTACGTTTGTAGTTGCGACTGGTTATGTTTGTAGCTGCTACTGGTTTAGTTTGTGGTTAAGACTGGTTACGTTCGTAGTTGAGACTGGTTTCGTTTGTAGTTACGACTGCTTATGTTTGTAGTTGCTACTGGCTTAGTTTGTAGTTGCGACTGGTTTCTTTCGTAATTGAGACTGGTACCGTTTATAGTTGCGTCTGGTCATGTTTATAGTTGTTACTGATTTTGTTTCGTAGTTGTGACTGGATTCGTTCGTATAAGAGACTGGTTGCGTCCCTAGTTTCGACTGGTTATGTTCGAAGTTGCGACTGGATCCCTTTGTAGTTGCGACTTCTTACATCCGTAGTAGCGACTGGTCACGATTGTAGTTACGACTGGTTATGTTTGTAGTTGCTACTGGTATAGTTTCTAGCCGTGACTGGATACGTTCGTAGTTGAAACTGGTTCCGTTTGTAGTTAGGACTGGTTATGTTTGTAGTTGCTACTTGTATAGTTTGTAGTTGAGACTGGATACGTTCGTAGTTGGGACTGGTTCCGTTTGTAGTTGCTACTTGTATAGTTTGTAGTTGAGACTGGTTACGTTCGTAGTTGAGACTGGTTCCGTTTGTAGTTGCGACTGGTTATGTTTGTGGGTGTTACTGGTTTTGGTTCGTAGTTCTGACTCGTTCCGTTCGTATTTGAGACTGGTTACGTCCGTAGTTTCGACTGGTTATGTTTGTAGTTGCGACTGTTTCCCTTTGTAGTTGCGACTTCTCTCATCCGTAGTAGCGACTGTTCACGTTTGTAGTTGCGACTGGTTATGTTTGTAGTTGCTACTGGTATAATTTCTAGCTGTGACTGGATATGTTCGTAGTTGAGACTGGTTCCGTTTGTAGTTAGGACTGGTTATGTTTGTAGTTGCTACTTGTATAGTTTGTAGTTGAGTCTGGTTACGTTCGTAGTTGAGACTGGTTCCGTTTGTAGTTGCGACTGGTTATGTTTGTAGTTGTTACTGGTTTTGGTTCGTAGTTGTGACTCGTTTCGTTCGTATTTGAGACTGGTTACGTCCGTAGTTTCGACTGGTTATGTTTGTAGTTGCGACTGTTTCCCTTTGTAGTTGCGACTTCTTACATCCGTAGTAGCGACTGTTCACGTTTGTAGTTGCGACTGGTTATGTTTGTAGTTGCTACTGGTATAATTTCTAGCTGTGACTGGATATGTTCGTAGTTGAGACTGGTTCCGTTTGTAGGTAGGACTGGTTATGTTTGTAGTTGCTACTGGTATAGTTTGTAGTTGTGACTGGTTGTGTTTGTAGTTGCTACTGGTTTAGTTTGTAGTTGCGACTAGTTAAGTACGTAGTTCCGACTTCTTACATCCGTAGTAGCGACTGGTTTCGTTTGTAGTTGCGACTGGTTATGTTCGTAGTTGCTACTGGTATATTTCTAGCTGTGACTGGATACGTTCGTAGTTGAGACTGGTTCCGTTTGTAGTTAGGACTGGTTATGTTTGTAGTTGCTACTTGTATAGTTTGTAGTAGAGACTGGTTACGTTCGTAGTTGGGACTGGTTACGTCCGTAGTTTCGACTGGTTATGTGTGTAGTTGCGACTGTTTCCCTTTGTAGTTGCGACTTCTTACATTCGTAGTAGCGACTGTTCACGTTTGTAGTTGCGACTGGTTACGTTTGTAGTTGCTACTGGTATAGTTTCTAGCTGTGACTGGATACGTTCGTAGTTGGGACTGGTTCCGTTTGTAGTTGCTACTTGTATAGTTTGTAGTTGAGACTGGTTACGTTCGTAGTTGAGACTGGTTCCGTTTGTAGTTGCGCTTGGTTATGTTTGTAGTTGTTACTGGTTTTGGTTCGTAGTTCTGACTCGTTCCGTTCGTATTTGAGACTGGTTACGTCCGTAGTTTCGACTGGTTATGTTTGTAGTTGCGACTGTTTCCTTTTGTAGTTGCGACTTCTTACATCCGTAGTAGCGACAGGTCACGTTTGTAGTTGCGACTGGTTCTGTTTGTAGTTGTTACTGGTTTTGGTTCGTAGTTGTGTCTGGTTTCGTTCGTATTTGAGACTGGTTACGTCCCTAGTTTCGACTGGTTATGTTTGTAGTTGCGACTGGTTCCCTTTGTAGTTGCGACTTCTTACATCCGTAGTAGCGACTGGTTACGTTTGTAGTTGCGACTGGATATGTTTGTAGTTGCTACTGGTATAGTTTGTAGCTGTGACTGGATACGTTCGTAGTTGAGACTGGTTCCGTTTGTAGTTATGACTGGTTATGTTTGTAGTTGCTACTTGTATAGTTTGTAGTTGAGTCTGGTTACGTTCGTAGTTGAGACTGGTTCCGTTTGTAGTTGCGACTGGTTCTGTTTGTAGTTGTTACTGGGTTTGCTTCGTAGTTGTGTCTGGTTTCGTTCGTATTTGAGTCTAGTTATGTCCCTAGATTCGACTGGTTATGTTTGTAGTTGCGACTGGATCCCTTTGTAGTTGCGACTTCCTACATCCGTAGTAGCGACTGGTTACGTTTGTAGTTGCGACTGGTTATGTTTGTAGCTGCTACTGGTTTAGTTTGTGGTTAAGACTGGTTACGTTCGTAGTTGAGACTGGTTTCGTTTGTAGTTACGACTGCTTATGTTTGTAGTTGCTACTGGCTTAGTTTGTAGTTGCGACTAGTTAAGTACGTAGTTCCGACTTATTACATCCGTAGTAGCGACTGGTTTCGTTTGTAGTTGTGACTGGATATGTTTGTGGTGGCTACTTGTATAGTTTGTAGTTGTGACTGGTTTCTTTCGTAATTGAGACTGGTACCGTTTATAGTTGCGTCTGGTCATGTTTATAGTTGTTACTGATTTTGTTTCGTAGTTGTGACTGGATTCGTTCGTATAAGAGACTGGTTGCGTCCCTAGTTTCGACTGGTTATGTTCGAAGTTGCGACTGGATCCCTTTGTAGTTGCGACTTCTTACATCCGTAGTAGCGACTGGTCACGATTGTAGTTACGACTGGTTATGTTTGTAGTTGCTACTGGTATAGTTTCTAGCCGTGACTGGATACGTTCGTAGTTGAAACTGGTTCCGTTTGTAGTTAGGACTGGTTATGTTTGTAGTTGCTACTTGTATAGTTTGTAGTTGAGACTGGATACGTTCGTAGTTGGGACTGGTTCCGTTTGTAGTTGCTACTTGTATAGTTTGTAGTTGAGACTGGTTACGTTCGTAGTTGAGACTGGTTCCGTTTGTAGTTGCGACTGGTTATGTTTGTGGGTGTTACTGGTTTTGGTTCGTAGTTCTGACTCGTTCCGTTCGTATTTGAGACTGGTTACGTCCGTAGTTTCGACTGGTTATGTTTGTAGTTGCGACTGTTTCCCTTTGTAGTTGCGACTTCTCTCATACGTAGTAGCGACTGTTCACGTTTGTAGTTGCGACTGGTTATGTTTGTAGTTGCTACTGGTATAATTTCTAGCTGTGACTGGATATGTTCGTAGTTGAGACTGGTTCCGTTTGTAGTTAGGACTGATTATGTTTGTAGTTGCTACTTGTATAGTTTGTAGTTGAGTCTGGTTACGTTCGTAGTTGAGACTGTTTCCGTTTGTAGTTGCGACTGGTTATGTTTGTAGTTGTTACTGGTTTTGGTTCGTAGTTGTGTCTGGTTTCGTTCGTATTTGAGACTGGTTACGTCCCTAGTTTCGACTGGTTATGTTTGTAGTTGCGACTGGTTCCCTTTGTAGTTGCGACTTCTTACATCCGTAGTAGCGACTGGTCACGTTTGTAGTTGCGACTGGTTCTGTTTGTAGTTGTTACTGGTTTTGGTTCGTAGTTGTGTCTGGTTTCGTTCGTATTTGAGACTGGTTACGTCCCTAGTTTCGACTGGTTATGTTTGTAGTTGCGACTGGTTCCCTTTGTAGTTGCGACTTCTTACATCCGTAGTAGCGACTGGTCACGTTTGTAGTTGCGACTGGTTCTGTTTGTAGTTGTTACTGGTTTTGGTTCGTAGTTGTGTCTGGTTTCGTTCGTATTTGAGACTGGTTACGTCCCTAGTTTCGACTGGTTATGTTTGTAGTTGCGACTGGTTCCCTTTGTAGTTGCGACTTCCTACATCCGTAGTAGCGACTGGTCACGTTTGTAGTTGCGACTGGTTCTGTTTGTAGTTGTTACTGGTTTTGGTTCGTAGTTGTGTCTGGTTTCGTTCGTATTTGAGACTGGTTACGTCCCTAGTTTCGACTGGTTATGTTTGTAGTTGCGACTGGTTCCCTTTGTAGTTGCGACTTCTTACATCCATAGTAGCTACTGGTCACGTTTGTAGTTGCGATTGGTTATGTTTGTAGTTGCTACTGGTATAGTTTGTAGTTGTGTCTGGATATGTTCGTAGTTGAGACTGGTTCCGTTTGTAGGTAGGACTGGTTATGTTTGTAGTTGCTACTGGTATAGTTTGTAGTTGTGACTGGTTGTGTTTGTAGTTGCTACTGGTTTAGTTTGTAGTTGCGACTAGTTAAGTACGTAGTTCCGACTTCTTACATCCGTAGTAGCGACTGGTTTCGTTTGTAGTTGCGACTGGTTATGTTCGTAGTTGCTACTGGTATATTTCTAGCTGTGACTGGATACGTTCGTAGTTGAGACTGGTTCCGTTTGTAGTTAGGACTGGTTATGTTTGTAGTTGCTACTTGTATAGTTTGTAGTAGAGACTGGTTACGTTCGTAGTTGGGACTGGTTCCGTTTGTAGTTGCGACTGGTTATGTTTGTAGTTGTTACTGGTTTTGGTTCGTAGTTGTGACTCGTTTCGTTCGTATTTGAGACTGGTTACGTCCGTAGTTTCGACTGGTTATGTTTGTAGTTGCGACTGTTTCCCTTTGTAGTTGCGACTTCTTACATCCGTAGTAGCGACTGGTCACATTTGTAGTTGCGACTGGTTATGTTTGTAGTTGCTACTGGTATATTCAGTAGTTGTGACTGGATACGTTCGTACTTGAGACTGGTTCCGTTTGTAGTTACAATTGGTTATGTTTGTAGTTGCTACTGGTTTAGTTTGTAGTTGCGACTAATTAAGTACGTAGTTCCGACTTCTTACATCCGTAGTAGCGACTTGTTTCGTTTGTAGTTGTGACTGGTTATGTTTGTAGTTGCTACTGGTTTTGGTTCGTGGTTGTGAGTGGTTTCGTTCGTAGTTGAGACTGGTTCCGTTTGTAGTTACGACTGGTTATGTTTGTAGTTGCTACTGGTTTAGTCTGTAGTTGCGGCTAGTTAAGTACGTAGTTCCGACTTCTTATATGTAGTAGCGACTGGTTTCGTTTGTAGTTGTGACTGAATATGTTTGTTGTTGCTACTGGTTTAGTTTGTAGTTGAGACTGGTTACGTTCGTAGTTGTGACTGGTTACGTTTGTAGTTGAGACTGGTTCCGTTTGTAATTGCGACTGGTTCTGTTTGTAGTTGTTACTGCTTTTGGTTCGTAGTTGTGTCTGGTTTCGTTCGTATTTTACACTGGTTACGTCCCTAGTTTCGACTGGTTATGTTTGTAGTTGCGACTGGTTCCCTTTGTAGTTGCGACTTCTTACATCCATAGTAGCTACTGGTCACGTTTGTTGTTGCGATTGGTTATGTTTGTAGTTGCTACTGGTATAGTTTGTAGTTGTGTATGGATATGTTCGTAGTTGAGACTGTTTATGTCTGCAGTTGCGACTGCTTCCCTGTGTAGTTGCCACTTCTTACACCTGTAGTAGCGACTGGTTACGTTTGTAGTTGCGACTGGTTATGTTTGTGGTTGCTACTGGTTAAGTTTGTAATGGAGACTGGTTACGTCCGTAGTTGAGACTGGTTCCGTTTGTAGTTGCGACTGGTTATGTTTGCAGTTGCTACTGGTACAGTTTGCCGTTGTGACTGGTTACGTTCGTAGTTAAGACTGGTTCCGTTTGCAGTTACGACTGGTTATGTTTGTAGTTGCCATTGGTTTAGTCTGTAATTGCGACTTGTTACGTTCGTAATTCCGACTTCTTACATCCGTAGTAGCGACTGGTTACGTTTCTAGTTGTGACTGGTTATGTTTGTAGTTGCTACTGGTTTAGTTTGTAGTTGAAACCGGTTACGTCTGTAGTTGAGACTGTTTCCGTTAGTAGTTGCGATTGGTTATGTTTGCAGTTGCTACTGGTACAGCTTGCCGTTGTGACTGGTTACGTTCGTAGTTAAGACTGGTTCCGTTTGCAGTTACGACTGGTTATGTTTGTATTTGCCACTGGTTTAGTCTGTAATTGCGACTTGTAACGTTCGTAATTCCGACTTCTTACATCCGTAGTAGCGACTGGTTACGTTTGTTGTTGTGACTGGTTATGTTTGTAGTTGCTACTGGTTTAGTTTGTAGTTGAAACTGGTTACGTCTGTAGTTGAGACTGTTTCCGTTAGTAGTTGCGACTGGTTATGTTTCTAGTTGCTACTGGTTTAGTTTGCAGTTGTGTCTGGTTACGTCCGTAGTTGTGACTGGTTTCGTGTGTAGTTGTGACTGGTAATGTTTCTAGTTGCTACTGGTTTAGTTTGCAGTTGTGACTGGTTACGTCCGTAGTTGTGACTGGTAATGTTTGCAGTTGCTACTGGTTTAGTTTGTAGTTGCGATTGGTACCTTTTATAGTTGTGACTTCTTACGTCTGTGATAGCGATTGGTTACGTATGTAGTTGGGACTGGTTATGTTTGTAGTTGCGTCAGGGTTGCGTCAGGGTTGCGTCAGGGTTGCGTCAGGGTTGCGTCAGGGTTGCGTCAGGGTTGCGTCAGGGTTGCGTCAGGGTTGCGTCAGGGTTGCGTCAGGGTTGCGTCAGGGTTGCGTCAGGGTTGCGTCAGGGTTGCGTCAGGGTTGCGTCAGGGTTGCGTCAGGGTTGCGTCAGGGTTGCGTCAGGGTTGCGTCAGGGTTGCGTCAGGGTTGCGTCAGGGTTGCGTCAGGGTTGCGTCAGGGTTGCGTCAGGGTTGCGTCAGGGTTGCGTCAGGGTTGCGTCAGGGTTGCGTCAGGGTTGCGTCAGGGTTGCGTCAGGGTTGCGTCAGGGTTGCGTCAGGGTTGCGTCAGGGTTGCGTCAGGGTTGCGTCAGGGTTGCGTCAGGGTTGCGTCAGGGTTGCGTCAGGGTTGCGTCAGGGTTGCGTCAGGGTTGCGTCAGGGTTGCGTCAGGGTTGCGTCAGGGTTGCGTCAGGGTTGCGTCAGGGTTGCGTCAGGGTTGCGTCAGGGTTGCGTCAGGGTTGCGTCAGGGTTGCGTCAGGGTTGCGTCAGGGTTGCGTCAGGGTTGCGTCAGGGTTGCGTCAGGGTTGCGTCAGGGTTGCGTCAGGGTTGCGTCAGGGTTGCGTCAGGGTTGCGTCAGGGTTGCGTCAGGGTTGCGTCAGGGTTGCGTCAGGGTTGCGTCAGGGTTGCGTCAGGGTTGCGTCAGGGTTGCGTCAGGGTTGCGTCAGGGTTGCGTCAGGGTTGCGTCAGGGTTGCGTCAGGGTTGCGTCAGGGTTGCGTCAGGGTTGCGTCAGGGTTGCGTCAGGGTTGCGTCAGGGTTGCGTCAGGGTTGCGTCAGGGTTGCGTCAGGGTTGCGTCAGGGTTGCGTCAGGGTTGCGTCAGGGTTGCGTCAGGGTTGCGTCAGGGTTGCGTCAGGGTTGCGTCAGGGTTGCGTCAGGGTTGCGTCAGGGTTGCGTCAGGGTTGCGTCAGGGTTGCGTCAGGGTTGCGTCAGGGTTGCGTCAGGGTTGCGTCAGGGTTGCGTCAGGGTTGCGTCAGGGTTGCGTCAGGGTTGCGTCAGGGTTGCGTCAGGGTTGCGTCAGGGTTGCGTCAGGGTTGCGTCAGGGTTGCGTCAGGGTTGCGTCAGGGTTGCGTCAGGGTTGCGTCAGGGTTGCGTCAGGGTTGCGTCAGGGTTGCGTCAGGGTTGCGTCAGGGTTGCGTCAGGGTTGCGTCAGGGTTGCGTCAGGGTTGCGTCAGGGTTGCGTCAGGGTTGCGTCAGGGTTGCGTCAGGGTTGCGTCAGGGTTGCGTCAGGGTTGCGTCAGGGTTGCGTCAGGGTTGCGTCAGGGTTGCGTCAGGGTTGCGTCAGGGTTGCGTCAGGGTTGCGTCAGGGTTGCGTCAGGGTTGCGTCAGGGTTGCGTCAGGGTTGCGTCAGGGTTGCGTCAGGGTTGCGTCAGGGTTGCGTCAGGGTTGCGTCAGGGTTGCGTCAGGGTTGCGTCAGGGTTGCGTCAGGGTTGCGTCAGGGTTGCGTCAGGGTTGCGTCAGGGTTGCGTCAGGGTTGCGTCAGGGTTGCGTCAGGGTTGCGTCAGGGTTGCGTCAGGGTTGCGTCAGGGTTGCGTCAGGGTTGCGTCAGGGTTGCGTCAGGGTTGCGTCAGGGTTGCGTCAGGGTTGCGTCAGGGTTGCGTCAGGGTTGCGTCAGGGTTGCGTCAGGGTTGCGTCAGGGTTGCGTCAGGGTTGCGTCAGGGTTGCGTCAGGGTTGCGTCAGGGTTGCGTCAGGGTTGCGTCAGGGTTGCGTCAGGGTTGCGTCAGGGTTGCGTCAGGGTTGCGTCAGGGTTGCGTCAGGGTTGCGTCAGGGTTGCGTCAGGGTTGCGTCAGGGTTGCGTCAGGGTTGCGTCAGGGTTGCGTCAGGGTTGCGTCAGGGTTGCGTCAGGGTTGCGTCAGGGTTGCGTCAGGGTTGCGTCAGGGTTGCGTCAGGGTTGCGTCAGGGTTGCGTCAGGGTTGCGTCAGGGTTGCGTCAGGGTTGCGTCAGGGTTGCGTCAGGGTTGCGTCAGGGTTGCGTCAGGGTTGCGTCAGGGTTGCGTCAGGGTTGCGTCAGGGTTGCGTCAGGGTTGCGTCAGGGTTGCGTCAGGGTTGCGTCAGGGTTGCGTCAGGGTTGCGTCAGGGTTGCGTCAGGGTTGCGTCAGGGTTGCGTCAGGGTTGCGTCAGGGTTGCGTCAGGGTTGCGTCAGGGTTGCGTCAGGGTTGCGTCAGGGTTGCGTCAGGGTTGCGTCAGGGTTGCGTCAGGGTTGCGTCAGGGTTGCGTCAGGGTTGCGTCAGGGTTGCGTCAGGGTTGCGTCAGGGTTGCGTCAGGGTTGCGTCAGGGTTGCGTCAGGGTTGCGTCAGGGTTGCGTCAGGGTTGCGTCAGGGTTGCGTCAGGGTTGCGTCAGGGTTGCGTCAGGGTTGCGTCAGGGTTGCGTCAGGGTTGCGTCAGGGTTGCGTCAGGGTTGCGTCAGGGTTGCGTCAGGGTTGCGTCAGGGTTGCGTCAGGGTTGCGTCAGGGTTGCGTCAGGGTTGCGTCAGGGTTGCGTCAGGGTTGCGTCAGGGTTGCGTCAGGGTTGCGTCAGGGTTGCGTCAGGGTTGCGTCAGGGTTGCGTCAGGGTTGCGTCAGGGTTGCGTCAGGGTTGCGTCAGGGTTGCGTCAGGGTTGCGTCAGGGTTGCGTCAGGGTTGCGTCAGGGTTGCGTCAGGGTTGCGTCAGGGTTGCGTCAGGGTTGCGTCAGGGTTGCGTCAGGGTTGCGTCAGGGTTGCGTCAGGGTTGCGTCAGGGTTGCGTCAGGGTTGCGTCAGGGTTGCGTCAGGGTTGCGTCAGGGTTGCGTCAGGGTTGCGTCAGGGTTGCGTCAGGGTTGCGTCAGGGTTGCGTCAGGGTTGCGTCAGGGTTGCGTCAGGGTTGCGTCAGGGTTGCGTCAGGGTTGCGTCAGGGTTGCGTCAGGGTTGCGTCAGGGTTGCGTCAGGGTTGCGTCAGGGTTGCGTCAGGGTTGCGTCAGGGTTGCGTCAGGGTTGCGTCAGGGTTGCGTCAGGGTTGCGTCAGGGTTGCGTCAGGGTTGCGTCAGGGTTGCGTCAGGGTTGCGTCAGGGTTGCGTCAGGGTTGCGTCAGGGTTGCGTCAGGGTTGCGTCAGGGTTGCGTCAGGGTTGCGTCAGGGTTGCGTCAGGGTTGCGTCAGGGTTGCGTCAGGGTTGCGTCAGGGTTGCGTCAGGGTTGCGTCAGGGTTGCGTCAGGGTTGCGTCAGGGTTGCGTCAGGGTTGCGTCAGGGTTGCGTCAGGGTTGCGTCAGGGTTGCGTCAGGGTTGCGTCAGGGTTGCGTCAGGGTTGCGTCAGGGTTGCGTCAGGGTTGCGTCAGGGTTGCGTCAGGGTTGCGTCAGGGTTGCGTCAGGGTTGCGTCAGGGTTGCGTCAGGGTTGCGTCAGGGTTGCGTCAGGGTTGCGTCAGGGTTGCGTCAGGGTTGCGTCAGGGTTGCGTCAGGGTTGCGTCAGGGTTGCGTCAGGGTTGCGTCAGGGTTGCGTCAGGGTTGCGTCAGGGTTGCGTCAGGGTTGCGTCAGGGTTGCGTCAGGGTTGCGTCAGGGTTGCGTCAGGGTTGCGTCAGGGTTGCGTCAGGGTTGCGTCAGGGTTGCGTCAGGGTTGCGTCAGGGTTGCGTCAGGGTTGCGTCAGGGTTGCGTCAGGGTTGCGTCAGGGTTGCGTCAGGGTTGCGTCAGGGTTGCGTCAGGGTTGCGTCAGGGTTGCGTCAGGGTTGCGTCAGGGTTGCGTCAGGGTTGCGTCAGGGTTGCGTCAGGGTTGCGTCAGGGTTGCGTCAGGGTTGCGTCAGGGTTGCGTCAGGGTTGCGTCAGGGTTGCGTCAGGGTTGCGTCAGGGTTGCGTCAGGGTTGCGTCAGGGTTGCGTCAGGGTTGCGTCAGGGTTGCGTCAGGGTTGCGTCAGGGTTGCGTCAGGGTTGCGTCAGGGTTGCGTCAGGGTTGCGTCAGGGTTGCGTCAGGGTTGCGTCAGGGTTGCGTCAGGGTTGCGTCAGGGTTGCGTCAGGGTTGCGTCAGGGTTGCGTCAGGGTTGCGTCAGGGTTGCGTCAGGGTTGCGTCAGGGTTGCGTCAGGGTTGCGTCAGGGTTGCGTCAGGGTTGCGTCAGGGTTGCGTCAGGGTTGCGTCAGGGTTGCGTCAGGGTTGCGTCAGGGTTGCGTCAGGGTTGCGTCAGGGTTGCGTCAGGGTTGCGTCAGGGTTGCGTCAGGGTTGCGTCAGGGTTGCGTCAGGGTTGCGTCAGGGTTGCGTCAGGGTTGCGTCAGGGTTGCGTCAGGGTTGCGTCAGGGTTGCGTCAGGGTTGCGTCAGGGTTGCGTCAGGGTTGCGTCAGGGTTGCGTCAGGGTTGCGTCAGGGTTGCGTCAGGGTTGCGTCAGGGTTGCGTCAGGGTTGCGTCAGGGTTGCGTCAGGGTTGCGTCAGGGTTGCGTCAGGGTTGCGTCAGGGTTGCGTCAGGGTTGCGTCAGGGTTGCGTCAGGGTTGCGTCAGGGTTGCGTCAGGGTTGCGTCAGGGTTGCGTCAGGGTTGCGTCAGGGTTGCGTCAGGGTTGCGTCAGGGTTGCGTCAGGGTTGCGTCAGGGTTGCGTCAGGGTTGCGTCAGGGTTGCGTCAGGGTTGCGTCAGGGTTGCGTCAGGGTTGCGTCAGGGTTGCGTCAGGGTTGCGTCAGGGTTGCGTCAGGGTTGCGTCAGGGTTGCGTCAGGGTTGCGTCAGGGTTGCGTCAGGGTTGCGTCAGGGTTGCGTCAGGGTTGCGTCAGGGTTGCGTCAGGGTTGCGTCAGGGTTGCGTCAGGGTTGCGTCAGGGTTGCGTCAGGGTTGCGTCAGGGTTGCGTCAGGGTTGCGTCAGGGTTGCGTCAGGGTTGCGTCAGGGTTGCGTCAGGGTTGCGTCAGGGTTGCGTCAGGGTTGCGTCAGGGTTGCGTCAGGGTTGCGTCAGGGTTGCGTCAGGGTTGCGTCAGGGTTGCGTCAGGGTTGCGTCAGGGTTGCGTCAGGGTTGCGTCAGGGTTGCGTCAGGGTTGCGTCAGGGTTGCGTCAGGGTTGCGTCAGGGTTGGGTCAGGGTTGCGTCAGGGTTGCGTCAGGGCTGCGTCAGGGTTGCGTCAGGGTTGCGTCAGGGTTGCGTCAGGGTTGCGTCAGGGTTGCGTCAGGGTTGCGTCAGGGTTGCGTCAGGGTTGCGTCAGGGTTGCGTCAGGGTTGCGTCAGGGTTGCGTCAGGGTTGCGTCAGGGTTGCGTCAGGGTTGCGTCAGGGTTGCGTCAGGGTTGCGTCAGGGTTGCGTCAGGGTTGCGTCAGGGTTGCGTCAGGGTTGCGTCAGGGTTGCGTCAGGGTTGCGTCAGGGTTGCGTCAGGGTTGCGTCAGGGTTGCGTCAGGGTTGCGTCAGTGTTGCGTCAGGGTTGCGTCAGGGTTGCGTCAGGGTTGCGTCAGGGTTGCGTCAGGGTTGCGTCAGGGTTGCGTCAGGGTTGGGTCAGGGTTGCGTCAGGGTTGCGTCAGGGTTGCGTCAGGGTTGCGTCAGGGTTGCGTCAGGGTTGCGTCAGGGTTGCGTCAGGGTTGCGTCAGGGTTGCGTCAGGGTTGCGTCAGGGTTGCGTCAGGGTTGCGTCAGGGTTGCGTCAGGGTTGCGTCAGGGTTGCGTCAGGGTTGCGTCAGGGTTGCGTCAGGGTTGCGTCAGGGTTGCGTCAGGGTTGCGTCAGGGTTGCGTCAGGGTTGCGTCAGGGTTGCGTCAGGGTTGCGTCAGGGTTGCGTCAGGGTTGCGTCAGGGTTGCGTCAGGGTTGCGTCAGGGTTGCGTCAGGGTTGCGTCAGGGTTGCGTCAGGGTTGCGTCAGGGTTGCGTCAGGGTTGCGTCAGGGTTGCGTCAGGGTTGCGTCAGGGTTGCGTCAGGGTTGCGCCAGGGTTGCGTCAGGGTTGCGTCAGGGTTGCGTCAGGGTTGCGTCAGGGTTGCGTCAGGGTTGCGTCAGGGGTGTCAGGTTGCGTCAGGGTTGCGTCAGGGTTGCGTCAGGGTTGCGTCAGGGTGGCGTCAGGGTTGCGTCAGGGTTGCGTCAGGGTTGCGTCAGGGTTGCGTCAGGGTTGCGTCAGGGTTGCGTCAGGGTTGCGTCAGGGTTGCGTCAGGGTTGCGTCAGGGTTGCGTCAGGGTTGCGTCAGGGTTGCGTCAGGGTTGCGTCAGGGTTGCGTCAGGGTTGCGTCAGGGTTGCGTCAGGGTTGCGTCAGGGTTGCGCCAGGGTTGCGTCAGGGTTGCGTCAGGGTTGCGTCAGGGTTGCGTCAGGGTTGCGTCAGGGTTGCGGCAGGGTTGCGTCAGGGTTGCGTCAGGGTTGCGTCAGGGTTGCGTCAGGGTTGCGTCAGGGTTGCGTCAGGGTTGCGTCAGGGTTGCGTCAGGGTTGCGTCTGCGCTGCGTCAGGGTTGCGTCAGGGTTGCGTCAGGGTTGCGTCAGGTTGCGTCAGGTTGCGTCAGGGTTGCGTCAGGGTTGCGTCAGGGTTGCGTCAGGGTTGCGTCAGGGTTGCGTCAGGGTTGCGTCAGGGTTGCGTCAGGGTTGCGTCAGGGTTGCGTCAGGGTTGCGTCAGGGTTGCGTCAGGGTTGCGT
>NC_140828.1:4240000-4272500 GCF_050613455.1 Vespa mandarinia | reverse complement strand
GTAATAATAATAAATATAATTACAATAAAAACGATATTGACCGTAATAGAGGTAATAGCGATAATAACGTTAATAACGATTTGATTGATAATAGCAAAAAAGCGATAATAACAGTAATAATAATAATAACAATAATAATATTAATAATAATAATAATAATAATAATGAAGATAATATCGGTAGTAACGATTATAACGATAATTACTTTAATAAGGATAATAATGGTAATAACGACAATAACGATAAAAATGGTAATAACAATAGTAACGTTAGTAACGATAATAATGACGATTTAATAACAGTAACAATAACAGAGACCATAATAACCAGAATAAATATTATAATTATTATAATTAGAATAATCATGAAAATAATATAAATAACGATAATAACGATAATAATTGAAATAATAATAATAATTATAATAATATTAATACAACAATAATATCGGTATTATTATACATAACGATAATAATGATAGTAACGATAATACCGATAATAACGAAAATAACGATAATGATAACTATAATAATAATAAAAACGATAATAATAGTAATAATAATAAAAATTATAATAATGAAAATAAAAATTTAAAGATAATAAGGTAGTAACACTAATAACGACAATAACGATAAAAACGGTAATATAAATAATAATAATAATTGTAATAATAACAATATTAAAGATAAGAACGGTCATAACGATAATAATAATGATAATAATAACAGTAACGATAACAGTGATAATAAAGACGAAATTAGAAATAATAACCATAATAATAATGACAGAAGTAATACAACAATACCGATAGTAACGATAAAAAAACGATAGTAACGATAAAGAAACGATAATAACGATAATAACGATAATGAGGGCAATAAAAATAATAATAATAATAGTAACCATAACATAGACAATAACACCTGTAATAATAACAATAACGATAATAATAATATCATAATATTGATAACGAAAAAATAATATTAACCATAATAATAAAGATAACCATAATAGTAACTATAATTTTACTAAAATAAAATCTATAAATATGATAAAAATATCGATAATATACATAATTACGATAAAAACGATAATATCGTTGATAATGATAACAATGAGATTGAAGATAATGACGACAATAATTACAATGATAACGACAATAACAATTATAACGATAATAATAACGATCATAACGATATTAACGTAAATAATAATAACGATAATAACAATAGAAATCGTAATATTGATAAAAATGATAATAATGATAAATAATAATAAAAGTAACGAAACAGCGACAGTAATAACATTAATAACGATTATAACTTTAATAACGATAATAATAACGATAATAATAATAATAATAATAATAATAATAATAATAATAATAATAACAATAATAATAACAATAATAATAACAATAATAATAATAATAATAATAATAATAATAATAATAATAATAACAATAATAATAATAATAATAATAATAATAAAGTATATAATAATAATAATAAGATATACAATAATAAAAATAACGACAATAAAAGAAAATAACGATAATAACAATAATAACGAAAACAACGATAACAACGTCAATTAATATAATAATAACAATTATAATTAAAATAACGATAATAACGAAAATAACGATAATAAAGTTATTAACTTTAATAAAGATTATGCAATTAGAATGGCAATAAAGATAATAATAACAATAACGAAATTATCGATAATAACGATGATAATGATATTAAGGATAATAACAATAATTATGATACTAATTGTAACAACGATAATAGCGGTAATAATAAGGATTATAACAATAATTGCGATAAAAATAAAGATAATAAGGAAAATAACGCTAATAATGAAAATAATAATGATAATGGCGACAATACCGATAATAACGATAATTATAACGACTACAATAATAACATTAATAATAATAATAATAATAATAATAATAATAATAATAATAATTATAGCATCTTAAATAATAAAGATAACGATAATGGCGATAATGACGAAAATAATAACGATAATAATAATAATAGAGATAATAAAGATAACGATAATAACAACGATGGTAATGATAATAACGATAATAATAACTATAATAATAATGACAATAATAATAATAATTACTATAACAGTACCGATAATAAAAATAGTGATAATAAAGATAATAACGATAATAATGAGAATAATGTTAAAAATGGATATAGCGTTAATTACGATAATAATAATAATAATAACGATAATAATAACGATCACAATAACAATATTCTTATTAACGATAATAACGATAATATTAATTATAATAATGATAAAAATGATATTAACTGCAGTAATGACGAAAATAATGATAATAACGACAATAATAATAATAAGAATAATAACGAGAATAACAAAACTAAATATAATAGAGGTAATAATATCGATAATAATAATAACAATGATAAAAGCGACAATAATGACAATAATAATGATAATAAAAATAATAAGAATAATGACATTATCGATAATAACAATAATAACTATAATAATGAAAATAATGATAATAACGTTTACAACGATAAGAATATCGATAATAATTATAGTAGCGATAACAGCAACAATAAAGACCACATTAATATAAGTAATATAAATAATAATAATAATAATAATGTTAATAATGACAATAACGATAATATAGATAAAAACGTTAATAACCGTGACAACGTAAATAACAATAATAATAACGATAGTAATTATATTACCGGGAATAACGATAAAAACGATAATAAAGATAAAAATGTTAATAATATTAGCAATAACGATTATAACAATAACAATAAGGAAAATAATAGTAGCCACGAACAAAGTAAAAATAATAATGATATTAATAATAATAATAATAATAATAATATTAACGATAATAAAAGAAAATCCATAATAATTATCATAACCATAATAACGATAGTTATAATAATAATAATAATAATAGTAATAATAATAACGACAATAATAGAAATAAAGATAATAAACATAATAACGATAACAACATATTAACTATAATAACGGTAATAGCGATAACAATGACAATAACATTAATAACGTTAATTACCATAATAAGAACGATAATATTATTCGTAACGGTAACTGCGGCAATTATATCTGTAATAATAATAATAATACTAATTATAATATCTATAATAATAAAAATAACGACAATAAAGAATAGAACAATAATAACATTAATAACGATAATAATAAGAATAACGATAATAACGAAAATAACGGTAATAAACATAATATCGTTATTAATGATAATTACTATAGTAATGGTAATAACGGTAATGACGATAATAATTATAATGAGAACGATAATAATTATAATAACGATAATAACGGTAATGACGATAATAATTATAATGAGAACGATAATAATTATAATAACGATAATAACGGTAATATCGAAAATAATGATAATAATGATAATAACAATAATTACGATAACAATGGAATTGTCGATAATGTTGGGAATAATAACGATTATAACGATAATAGTGATAATAATAAGGATAATGAGGATAATAAAGATAACAACGATAATAACGATAATTATAATGATAATAATGATAATACCGATTATAGTGATAATAATAATGACAATAATAATAACACTAATATTAATAATAATAATAGTAATAGTATCGATATTAATAAAGATATCGGAAAAGAAGATAATAGCGATAACAACGATAATAACCTTAATTACGATAAGAATAACGATAATAATAATGATAACGATTGTAACGATAATAACATTCATAACGGTATTAATAATCTGGATGATAATAACGATAATAACTATAAAATTGACAATGAAAACGATTATAACGATAAAAACGATTAGAACGTAAATAAAGATAATTATGTTAATATCGAAAATAATAACAATAATAATTATAATAAAAATAATAACGTTAATAGCGAAACTAATAACTATAAGAATAATAATAACGATAATAGCGATAATAACTATAATAAATATAATAGCGATTAAATCAATAATAATAATAGTTGAGATGACAACATAAATAACCATAATAAATATAATAGCGCTAATAACGATAATGAGAGCGATAATACTAATAATAAAAATAATATTAACGATTGCAATAAAAATAATGATATTAAGGCTAATACCGATAATAACATTTACAAAGATAATAATAAAGGTAATAATAATAGTAGCTATAACAACGACAATAATTATAATAACAATAATAATAATTAAAAAATAAATAGAATAATAATAACGATAATAATAAAAATTAACGTAAAAACAATAATAAACATAATGACTATGATAATACTATGAACGATAATAATGATAATAATATGAATAATAATAATTTTAACGATACATACGATAATAACTGTAATAAGAACGATAATAGCTATAACAACGATAATAAGGGTAATAATAAAGATAATAATAATATTAACATTAATAACGATAAAAATAACAATAATAACCATAATCGCTAGTATACCGATAATTATAACGATTATAATAATAATATTAATAATAATAATAATAAGAATAATAATAATAATAATTCCGATAATAAAAAAAATAAGGACAATAAGGAAAATAACGGTAATAACGATAACAAAGATAATAACAATAATAATGATATTAACGTTAATAAGGTTAATAATAACGATATTAACTACAAAAACGATAATAACGATAATAAAACCCATAATAATAGTAGGAAAGATTACAGTGATAAATATAACAGTAATAAAAATAATAATAATAATAAGTGTATTAATCATGATAATAATAAAAAAACGTAATACCGATAATAATAATAATAATAATAATAACAACAATGGTAATAACGGTAATAATAATTACAATAAGGATAATAATAATATTATTAATAATAATAATAATAACGATAATAATAAAAAAACGATAATAAAAACAATAACAATAATAATAACATTAAAAACGATAACAACGATAATAATAATAATAACGATTACAACGATAATAAGGATAATAATAACGATAATCATGATAATAACGGTAATAACGAAAGTTACAATAATAATGGTAATAACGACAATAACAATAATAACTATAGTAATAAAAAAAACAATAAGAAAAATAAAAATAATAATACCGATAATAATATTTATTACGATAATAATGATATTATTGATAAAGTAAATAATAATAATTATAACGACAATAATAAAAAGAAGGATTATGAAGAAGATAACGTTAATAACGATTATAACGGTAATTACGGTAATAACTTTAATAACGATAATAATAACAATAATAATAATAATAACGATATTAACGGTAATAATGTTAATAACAATATCAATGATAATAACAATTATATCGATAATAAAGATAATAATGTCTATAATAACGGTAATAACAATATTAATGGTAATAATAATGATAATAATAATAATAATAATAATAATAATAATAATAACAATAATAATAATAATAATTGTAATACTAATTATAACGGACATAATGATAATAATAGTAATTATAATAATAATAATATTAATAACGATAATAACAATAATATTATCGATAATAGTAATAATAACGATAATAATGATTATAGCGCTAATAACGATAATGCGTTAAAACGAAAATAATCATAATTATAACGATAATAATAAAGATAATGATAAGAATAAAAACAGAAATAATAAAAATAACCATAATAAAGGTAATAACGATAATAACGATAATAACGTCAACAACGGTTATAACGTTAATAACAACTATAATAACGAAAATAATTACGATTATAGTCATTTCGATAATAATGAAAATGACGATAATAAAAATAATAATAACGATAATAATGAAAAAAACGATTATAAAGATAATAATAACTATAATAACGATATTAAAAATAATAACGTATTTTCTTTTTTCTGATGGTCTGAGAATGCCAATCTTCACGCACTAACCAAGGGATCCCGCCCCCCAGTGGAACCCGTCACTATTTGGTTCCCCCATTAAAGTTCCTGAAGTGTCGGGCTCGCCGTCGTAACTGACACTACCGACTAAACTCATATCCATCCTAGTGGCGTATTGAAACCATCCCGGCACCGCCATGTGGCATTACTACGGGATGGCGCCACTGCACCAGGTCCCTTTACGGGATTCTCCCTTCGGCTTTACGGACCAGCTGCCTGGATCAATATTGGAGTCGCGTATATGGGTCGCCCATCCCCTTCTTTTTTCTGCGCAAGATGGACATGACGTACCAGGTCACCTTGTTCCACTCATCTTGATCCCGGAACATTTTCTCGACGACGTTTTCTGGCGAGATGTTTCCGAGGTCCTGCACAAGGGCGAGTCGTTTAGCGCACCACTGGGTACACCTGAAGAATGTGTCGTGGGTGTCATCGGAGGTCGAATCCCCATATGGACAGTTGTCGTCTGCTAATTTCTTCATTTTTGCAAGTTAGGAGAAGAACAGGCCATGCATTGTCAATAATTGGGTGAGGTATAAGTCGACCTCTCCCGCCTCCCGGTTTAGCCAGTTGTCAAGTCGACTGATGAGTCGGGCAGTCCACCTTCCCCTTGGTTCCTGTTCCCATCTGCTTTGTCAGGCCCCGATGCTGCTAGAGATGGCGATACTTGATTAATCCTCCTTCCCCAGAATGGGATTGAGCTGGTGGACGAATATTCTCTCCTTGTCTAGTAGATCGATCGGTATTACTCCCGCGACCACTATCACCGCGGGCTACGAGAGCATGCGGTAGGAGAACGCCCCTCCTCTGTACCGCGGCTATGCGCCTGCGATAATTCTCGTGTGCCAGCGCCTCGGCTCAGATATCCTCGCCATACAGTATCACTGCTTCGACGGCGCGTATCAGTAATCGACTCATGCACGGTCGAAGATCGTTGACGTTGGCTATAAGAGTGACAAGCGAGGCTACTACTTTTGCCGCATTGTCGGCTGCCCTGAATATATGCTCTCCAAAATTGAGCTTGCTGTCTAGTATTATTCCTAGGTAATTTACCGCCGACTTAGTTTGGACCGTCGCGTCTCCTACTGTGAAGCCGCGCAAGGAAATGGCGCGCGTCTTCGTATATTACACGATCTCCTTCTTCTAGGCTGCTAAGGACAGCCCGCGTTCTTGTATCCAGGAGATGACTCTGCGCACAAACTGGTTGACCTTCGTGTCTCTTGCGGTTATGACAACTGCATTGTCATCTGCGTACAAAATCATGAAAACACCTTCAAAGACTACCGTACGTAGAAAACCGTCGTAGAAAACATTCCAAATATCCAGTCCAAGTATGGAGCACTGGGCTGCCCCCGCTGTCAACTCCAAACATCACGGACCATCCCGTGTATTATATTCTAGGAAGCGATTGTTCAGGTAGTCCCCGAATTCGGTGTAGGTACTACGGGAAACTCCAATTACGATATAGCGCTTCCAATGCCAAGTCCCACCTGACGGAGTTGAAGGCATTTCTCACGTCTAAGGTGGTCAGTAAAACACAAAGGGTGAGATAGGTGATACGACCCTCTGTCATTTTAGCGGCCGTGACAACCTCCTAATCTGCAAGGATGGTAGAGAGGCAGGATCGAAAACAACATTGGCGGGCAGCAAAATCGCCCGCTGCCCTCAAGGTCGCGTGCAGCCGTTGCCTAAGCTGCTTCTCCAGGAGCATGCAAGCAGTACCGAGTATACAAATAGGCCCCTGTGACGAATCAGCATATGCTGGTCCCTTGCGTTTGCTTATCAGCACATGTGAAACTTTCTTCCACGGTGCGGGAAAGATGCCCTCCCTTGACACATGTTAATAATGATAATAATAACAATGACAACAATAACGATAAAAAGGATAAAACGAAAATAACGTTAATAGTAAAAATAATAATAATAAGAATAATAATAGCGATAATAACGACAATAACTATCATAAAGATAATAATGATTATAATAATAGTAATAGTAATAATAAAGATAATATCGATAGTAACGATAAGAATAACGATAAATACGATAATAACGATAATATCGATAATTATAAAAATAACGATAATAACAGTAATAACGTTAATAACGATAGTAATAATAATAGTAATAATAACGCTAATAACAATAATAACGATATTAACGTTAATAACGATTATAATAACGATAATAGTAATAGCAGCAATAACAGGGACAATAATAACGATAATAATATTGGTAATAAAAAAATATTCACAATAAATAATTCAATAAATATTACGATAACAATAGTAGTAACGGTAACGGTGAAAATAATATCGATATTAATAATAATATCAATAGTAACGATAATAACGATAATAACGGTAATAACGTTAAGAACGATGATAATAACAATAATAATAATAAAAACCATAATAATAATTTATACGAAGTTAACGTGAAATAACGTTAATAACGATCATAAAGATAAGAATAACGATAATAATAATAATAATAAATATAATAATAATTATAACGGACATAACGATTATAAAATTACAAATAAAAATAATAATAATAATAACGATATCAACGAAAATAATATCGATAATAACATTAATAACGATAATAACGATTATAGCGATAATAACGATAGTAATGTTAATATCGAAAATAACTATAATTATAAAGATAATAATAAAGTAAGGATAACATAGTCAATAATAATTATAGTAATTATAATTATAATGATAGTAATATAAGAGAAATAATAAAAAAAGATAATAACGATTAATACAATAATAACGATAATCATAATTATTGCAATAATAATGATATTAACGAAAAAAAAATAATAATAATAGTTACATTAATAATATAAATAAGGATTATAAAGAAATTAAATAAAATAACGATATTAATATTAATAATGGTAATAGAACTAATAACGATAATAGTAACGATAAAAGCGATAATAATTATAATAACGTTAATAACAATAATAATAACGATAATAACAACGATAATAATAATAATAAGGGTGGTAAAGGTAATAAAGTTAATAACGATAATAATGAAAAAAGATAACCGATAAGAACGATAATAACATTAATAAAGATAATAATTACGGTGATAACGATAATAATAACGATAACAAACGTTAATAACGAAAATATCTATAATTATAACGGTAACAATAAAAGTGAGGATAACAACCACAATAATACCGATATTAACAATAATATAAATAATAATAATAATAACGATAATAATGAAAATATTAAAAATGACTATAATAATAACTATAATAACGATAAAAGTGATAATAACGAAAATAACGATAATAACGAAAATAATAACGATAATAATAGAAATAACGATAATAACGATAATAACCACCATAATAACAATAATAACTATAAAAACAACGATAATAACGATGATAAGGTCAATAAAGATAGTAATAACGGACATAATCATAATAAAGGTTATAACGATAATAACGATAATAATAACGATTATAATAATTATAACGGTAGTAAAGATAATAACAATAATTACGATAACAATGTTAGTATCTACAATAACAAGAATGACTTTAATAACGTCATTAACGATATTAACAATATTAACGTTAATAGCGATTATAATAACGATAATAACAGCGATAATAATAATTTCGATAATAATGAAACTGACGATAGTAACAATAATAATAACGATAAAAACCATAATAATTATAATAAGAATAAATGCGAAAATAATAACGATAAAATTATTAATAATTATAATAGTAATAAAATCAAAAATTACGTTCATAACGATAATAACGATAATAATAATGATAATAGTAATAATAATAATAATAATAATAATAATAATAATAATAATAATAAAACCGATAATAAAGGGAAAAACGATAACAGCAAAAATAACGACTATAACGGGATTATACGATAACAACGATAGTTTCGACAATAAAGATAATGACGATAATAATAATAATAATACCTATAATAACTATAAAAATAAACATAATATCAATAATAACGATAATAACAATAATAATGATAATGAAGGTAATAACGTTAATAACGATAATAATAACAACAATAAATATAGTAGCCATAAGCGACATTAATAACGATAATAATAATAATAATAAAAATAATAATGGAAATAACAATAACGATAGTAATAAAGAAAACGATAAGGACGATGGTACCCATAGTATAAATAATAACGTTAATAACTATAAAAATAACGATAGTAACAGAAATAACGATAACAACGAAAATAATAAAATTCATAATAATAATAATATAAATTATGACGATAATAATAAAGAAAATTATAATATCGATAATAACGACATAAAGGGCAATAACGTTAATATTGATAGTAATAACGATAATAATAATAATAATGTTAATAACAATAATAACGATGTTAATGTTAATAACGATAATAGTAATAATAATAAATACGATAATAATAAAAATGACGTTAATAGCGATAACTACAATAATAACGATAATAAATCTAATAACAATATTGACAATAATAACGTTAAGAACGTTAACAATATAGGCAATAATAATTGTAAGGAAAACAAAGACAATAATGACGAAAATAATAATAATAAACATACTAACTATAATAATAAAAACAAAGAAAATAAAAATTATATCGATAATAATGGTAATAATGATGATAACGGTAATAATGATAATAATTATAATAAAAACGATAATAATAGTAATAACAATGAAAACTGTAATAACCTTAAAAGCGGTAATAACGATGGAAACGTTAATATGATAACAATAACGAAAATAACGATATTAAAAATATTAACGATTATTATAACAATAGCTATAATATTAATAATAACAACAAAAATAATAATAACGATAATAATGAATATAACGATAATAGAGATAATACCGTTAAAAACGATAATAGTAACGATTTTTATCTTAATAACGATAATAATAATAATAACGATAATAACGATAATAACAGTAATAATAACGATAATAATAAAAATAACGTTAGAAAAGATTATAACGATATTAATGATATTACCGATAATAACTATAATAACAATAATAAATATAATAACGATAACAACGTTAATAACGATAATAATAACAATAATATTAATAGTAGCGATAAGAGTGACAATAATAACGATAATAATAATAATAATAAAAATAATAAAGATAATAATATCAACGATAATAAGGAAAAGGAGGATAATAATTAAAATAACGATAACACCAATGATAACGATATTAACCAGAATATCATTAATAACGATAATAATAACGATAATAATAGTAGTAACGTTAACAGCGTAAATAATAACGGTAATAATAATATTTAGTTGGTGCGTATAAAATATCGGATATTCTTTAAATGTGAACGTTTGTCTTCCTGTTTTTGTTATGCTTTTGTTTTTCATATTACCTGATTTATAGTTGTTTTGTCCATTGCCAGGGTCATATTTTAGCAAAGAAGAATTTCTCAAAAGTGTTCCCTTTTGTTATTTGCTTTGAATTTTGCACCGATATAAATTCAACCGATATTCGTGTAATTGTCTTATATGAATATAAACTTGGTAATAATGCTGCAAAAGCTGCACGCAATGTAAACCAGGAGTTTGGGGAAAATACTATGAACGATCGGAATGTGCAGTGTTGGTTTGAAAAATTTCGGTCTGGTGACTTTTCCCTGCAAAATGAACCGCGTGGAAGACACGAAATGTCTATGAAAAATGATGCTCTGAAAGCATGGGTGTAAACGAATCCAACTGTTACTTCAAGTGAACTTGCTGCCAGAATGGAAGTTGATAATACAACAATATTGCGACATCTTTCTGAAATTGACATGGTGAAAAAAATGGATAAGTGGATACCGCACGAACTAACCGAGCGAAATAAGCTGGATCGCTTGAACGTATGCCTATCATTGCTAACTCCATTTAATCGAGATCCATTTTTCGATCGGATCATTACTTGTGATGAAAAATGGGTGCTATACGGCAATAGGAAAAGGTGTGTTCTGTGGCTTGATAAGGATGAGGCTTGTGCTCATACTCCACGGCCATCACTTCATCCATAGAAAATTTAAATCATAGTTTGGTGGAATGTGACTGGAGTAATACACTACCCATTCCTTCGAACAAGAATGACAATTACAGCCGAAAGGTATTGCCAATACATTGAAGAAATGCATAAAAAATTGAAAATTATACGCCCATCACTCTTAGATCGGCATGGCACAATATTTCTCCATGACAACGCTCGGCCGCATTCATCGTACAAAAGAATTGTGAAATTAAATGAATTAAAATATGAAATTTTGTAGCACCAATCTTGTTCACCAGATCTTTCGCCAACAGACTTTCATTTATTTAAACATCTAGGACTGTTCTTACGGGATAAACAGTACGAAACTGAGGACAGTCCGAAAAATGCCATATCAGTGTTCGTTGAATCTAAAGATCAGAATTACTTCAGCATAGGCATCTATGTATTAAACTCTCGTTGGGAAAAGTGTATAGAAGCAAATGGAGTATATTTTGATTAAATAAACAGCTTTTGGAAAAAAATATGCAGTTTAATATATTCACTTAAGAATCCGACATTTCATTCGCACCAAACCAATTATAATAATAATAATAATAATAATAATAATTATTATTATTATTATTATTATTATTATTATTATAAAAGTAATAAAAACAATAATAAAAAGACGTTAATGACGATAATAATATCGATTATTATTATAATAATGATAATAATGAGGATAATAATAGAAATGACGATAATGAAGATATTAACGATAATAACAATATTAACGATAAAAACGATAATAACAATATTAACGATAAAAACGATAATAACTATAATATCGATAATAACGATAATAACGTTAATAGCGTTAATAATAACGATAATAATAATAATAATAATAACAAACATAATAACATTAATAAAGATAATAACGATAATAACGGTAATAACTTTAATAACAATAATAACAACGATAACCATCCCGGCACCGCTATTCGGCATAAATACGGGATGGCGCCACTGCATCAGGTCCCTTTACGGGACTCTCCCTTCGGCTCTACGGGGCAGGAGCCTGGAGCAATGTTGGGGGCAGGTCCATGGGCCGCCCATCTCCTTCGTTTTTCTGTGCAAGTAGGCCCTGACGTACAAGGCCACCTTGTTCCACTCCTCCTGACCTCGGAGAACATTTGTGGACAACGATGTCTCGCGAGAAATTTCCGAGGACTTGCTCCAAGGCGAGTCATTCGACGCTCCACCGAGCACATTTGATGAATGTTTGGTGGACATCGTCGATGGTCGAGTCGTCATAGGGGCAGTTGCCGTCTGCAACCTTTCTCATTTTTGCGAGGAAGGAGCAGAACATACCATACCCTGTCAAAAATTGGGTGAGGCAGAAGTCAACCTGTCCCGCCTCCCGGTTTAACAAGGTGTCTAATCGACTGATGATTCGGGCCGTACATCTTCCCCTAGTATCCTGTTCCCATCGGTTTTGCCAAGTCTCGATGCTGGTAAACCTGGCGAGTCTTGATGCCTCCTCCTTTCCTAGAACGGGCCTTTGCTGGAGAACGGATTGTCTCTCTTGGGTTAGTAGATCGAACAAGATTACAACCGCGATCACATTACACCGCGGGCTCGGAGGCCATGCGGTAGGAGCACATGATTTGGAGAGCGCCCCTCCTCTGTACCGCGGCTATGCGCTTGCGGTATTTCTCGTGTCGCAGCACCTCGCCCTAAACTTCCGCGCCGTAAAGCATCACTGCTTCGGCTTCGTGTATCAATAGTCGCCTTATGCACGGTCGGGGCCCGTTGAAGTTGGCCACGAGTGTGCCAAGCGATGCCACTACTTTTGCCGTCTAGTCGGCTGCCCTAATTATGTGATCTCCAAATTTGAGCTTGTTGTCGAGCATTACACCTAAGTATTTGTCAGCCGATTTAGTCTGGACCGCCAAGTTTCCTACAATGAAGCTGCGCAAGTTGTTGATGCGCTTCTTCATAAGTAGCACGATCTCTGTATTCTGAGCTGCTAGAGAAAGCCCGTGGTCTTCCATTCAGGAGATGACACTGCGCATTACCTGGTTGAGCAGCAGCTGTGGCCTCTCCGTGTATCTTGCAATTATGACAAGTGCAACGTCATCTGCGTCCTCCACCAAGAAAGCACCTGTAGGGACTGCCATGCATAGGATACCGTCGTAGAAAATTTTGCAGATATCCGGTCCCAGTATGGAGACACAGGCTGCCCTCGATGTCAACTCCATGCTTCTTGGACCACCGCCTGTATTGTATTCTACAAAGCGCTAGTTCAGGTAACCCCCGAGAATTCGGCATATGTACTCCGAGACACTGAAATTACGTTCGAGCGCTTCCATTGCCAAATCCTATTTGACGGAGATGAAGGGACTTCTCGCGTCTAAGGTTGCCAGTAGACACAAAGGGCGAGATAGATGATTCCCTCGCTCCGTTAATTTAGGGGCCGTGACAACAACCTAAACTGCGTGGTTGGTTGAGAGGCCGGATCGAAATCCATACTGAGTGACAAGATTCCCCGCTGCCCATACGATTGCGTGCAGCAGTAGCTGAAACAGCTTCTCCAGAAGCTTACTAGCCATATCGAGCATGCAAATCAACCTGTATGACGAAGCGGCATCTGTTGGACCCTTTCTCTTGCTTATGAGCACAAGTCTGGCTATTTCCACGGGGCGGGGAAGATGCCCTCATTGAGGCACATGTTGTACATGTTTAGCAAACGCTTGGGGTGATCGCATTCAAATCGCTTGCGCGACGGCATTCATTACTTCCGCTGGAAGGCCCTCTGGTCCTGGAGACTCCTTGTTCCGCATAGAAGATACGGACCTGAGTAGCTCCTCTTCAGGAAATCGTGAATCTTCGGGGCTGCCAAGCGCATCCGAGCCAATCTCTCTCTTTGACTGTGAGGGGAATAGGGTATGAATGATATTCTCTAAAGAACTCGTGTCCTGAGGAATTCCTTGCGTGTGAGTCCCCAGCTTACGAGTTACGATCTGGTACCAAATCCGCACGTGTTCTGATCGACATCCAGGCACAGCTCCTTCCAACACCGTCGTTGACTGGACTCGATAGTCCTCTTCAAAGCTTTTTTGGCCGCTTGATACTTTGCGGCCAAGGGTGCAGCGTGGAAGTTGCGCCTCTTCGCTCGTTATGTTAACCGGCAAAGCCTTAAGCACTTCTTGCGAAGATCTGCTATCTCGTTCGTCCACCAGTATGCAGGACGTTGCTGCGGGTTCGTGCTCCTCTTTGGCACTGCTATCGCGCAAGCCTTTTGGATGAGCTGCATAAGTGCTGCAGTAATCATCCCGATTTGTGCTGTTGTCGATAGACTCGCGGAAGTAATTTGATGGGAAATTCAATCTTCATCTATGACTGAAGACAGACTCTCTCGATCCATTCTTGCGATGTTTCACCGGGAGAGTCGCACCGCACTTGTCACCGCTTGCCTCCTACCATGTATATCGAATAGGATGTACTGATGATTGCTCTCGGTATAATCCTCGATTACCCGCCAGCCACCGACTCTAGCCACAAGGTATTCGATTGCTATAGAGACGACGGGGATCGTCTCTCTGTAGCCAGGCCTTCGGAAGGTTGACGTCGAGCCTGTGTTGATTACTGTCAGCTCCAGTCTCGACACAACCTCCATGATTCGTCTTCCTCTGGAGTCCGGCCTGGCCACCCCCATTCAAGAGCTTTGGCACTGAAGTCTCCAGCAACAATGAGATTCCTTTGCATTTCACGCAGCCCGTCTTCCAGATCGTCCAGTTTGGTCTGGACGTCGTTTATCCAGGCGTTCGTGGTGAGATATACGCTGACAGTCGTCGAGTTATGTCTCACCCAAATGTAACCGCGTTCTAATCATTGATCCGACACATATATTTGCCAGGAATCTGGGATCCAAATGGCCGCGGTGCCCATTTCGTCTGCGTACCATCCTACTCCTGCTCCGTCCTGATTCTGTTCGCTGATAAGAACAATATCAGCTTCTTTCTCGGAGCAGAGCTGGGTTAGATGGCAGTGCGCCGTCCCGCTCCTATTGAGGTTACCCTGCAGCACTCTCATTCTCTTTTCTTATTGGCTGTTGCAAGGGCCTCCAGGAAGGCTTTGCTCGCCTTTGTTCCCGCCAGGTGCTTCTTTGGTTCAGCAACGCTATTGGAGCACAAGAAGCAAGTAGGCTCGCTGACATTGTAGTCTTTGATCTTGTGCACCGTGCCGCCGCAGAAATAGTAAAACTTACTGCGATCAAGGTTCATGCACAAGGGGTTCGACTGGCCATAGTCGGGACAGTAATAGCATCGCCTCACTTCTGCTCTTCGTCTGACCCTGCGACTAACGAAGCCGACCAGCACTCGGCTGGCCTTCAAAAGCTTCACAGCTGCTTTTACTTCTATTTTGACGAGGGACAGGAGTTGTTGTCTCGCATTGTGGTTCGTCATTTTAACTTCGACTTTCCCCGCGTAGTCAGGCAGAAACCTCTTTAGGGCCTTCTCGACGTCTATCAACGATATGCAGCAATCGCGTTTCTCCAGCGTAATGCTGGAGACCAGTTCCGTGATGCTGCTCGTGTCTCCTACTTCGTTCCTGCGGGTTTTTTTGAATGAGGCCCTTTTCTCCGCAGTGGTCTTGAGTTCGAGGAGAACCCCTCCTTTCCGGTCTACCGGACCGATCTAAAGTCTACCACTGCGGCGCAAGTATTGATGCGCTGGAGGATCCGACTACGTCTGCGTAAGATTTACCTTGCGCAGGTTTCAGGAAGATCGCGTACAGCTTCGGCCTCTTTTTCGGACTGTCCTCCAATTTACTGGGCTTCCTTTTCGCCTAGTGTGGTTGTTTCGTCGCCTACTTCGCTGGTTTTTCCTTATATTTTTCTTCTTGATGACCTTCATCTACTTGGTGGCTTCGGTCGACGTCGCCTATTATCTCGGTCTTTTGAGGCTTTTTTTAGCAACTGCTGCGGCCTTGTGGGTACTCTCTTAACTGCGCCATCTATTACAGAATTTGCCCATGGGTTCGGAGAAACTCGGGAGAGCTTTATGGCACACTTATTGACCTTTTTTCGAGATTCATACTGGAACTCGAGACTGTCAATGATATCATTCAGTTGTGGGAGCCCATGCTTAATCGCATTGTTAACGTTTGGATGTCTTGTAACAGCCGATTTCATTTTGGCAAGGAGGACTTTCGCTTGCGCCTGTGTCACACTCTCTCTATCTTGTGGAGTCCCCTTCGCACGTTGGATAGATGACGTCAAGCCGGAGAACCGCATGCTATCAACGGCCCTGGCAGCACTTTGCCACTTCTCCAAGTGGCCTTCTTCATATCCTACCCTTCCTGGCACTTTCGTCACACTACAGACCAGGACGCATAACTATTGTGCCCTTTCTGATTCATTATCCAGAGCTGGGGGCAGTTTGCCTAACCCAAACTCCAGGTAGGTACTGGATGACGCCGGCGGGTGGCCTTCCCTACCACTAACCTACTCCGCCGTGGCGTGGATGTCCCTCCCACTACCGCTTATGACTTACGCGGTGCTCTCCCTCATGAGTAATATATTGTAGGGAGGCAAGCTCCCGAAAAGAAAGAAAAGGAACGCATGGCAACTAGACAGTGAGAGAAAGAATAGAAAAGGATATGAAAGAAGAGCAAAGGAAGGAATAGCCGTACAAGAACATTCACACGCCAGTCACACGGATACATTTAGTCTCCTATTACGACAAGCAGGCAGTACTGTGGGAGTATTCTACTTCCCTCTATCCACAGGGGAACGCCGACAATAATAACTATAATAATAATAATAATAATAATAATAATAATAATAATAATAATAATAATAATAATAATAATAATAATAATAATAATAATAATATTAATAATAATAATAATAATAATAATAATAATAATAGTAATAATAATAATAATAATAATAATAATAATAATAATAATGATAATGATACTAATAAAACTATCCATAATAATAACTATAGTAAAAATAATAACGATTATAGCGATAATGACGATACTAATAACCATAATAATGATAGTAACGGTAATATCCATAATAATAATTTTACTAATAATAGAAATGGTATCGACTATAACAGAAATATCAATAAAAAAAGGAGATAACAATGATAACGATATTAATAATAATAACGATATTAACGTTAACAATAACATTAATAAGAATAATAACGATAGTAACAATAGTAATGTTAGCAATAACAATAATAAAAATAATATCAATAATAATAACATCAATAGTAATAATTATAACAATAACAATGATAGTAATAATAAGCATAATATCGCTAATAATAAAAATAATAATAATAAAGAAAATAAAGACAATAACGATAATAAAATCGTTAATTATAATAATAAAAACAATAATAAGATTAATATTAACCATAATAAAAGAAAAAACAATAGTAAAAATAATGACAATAATAACGTTAATAACGATAATAATAACGATCGTAATAAAAATAAAGATAGTAACGATAATAACGATTGAAATTACTATAATAATAATAGCAATAATAATATTAATAATAATATTAAAGCGGTAATAACGGTAACTAGGAAAATAATATTAATAAAGATGATAACGATTATAATGATATTAAAAACGACAATAATAATTATGATAATAATAATAATAACAATAAGACCAATAACAAAAATAATAATAGTAACGATAATAACGATAATAATAATTATAAAGATGAAAAATGTAATAACGATAATAGTAACGATAATAACGGTAATAATAACAATAATAATTACAATAATATTGAAAGTAACGATAATAATAAGAATAACGAAACAAACGTTAATATCGTTAATAACGATAAAAATAGCGATAATGATAATTATAACGGTTAACGATTATAACGATAATAATACGATAATAATATTAGTAACGATAACCGAGGAAATAATTACGATAATAATTATAATAATGGTAATAATAATTATAATTATAATAACGTTAATAATAATAACAACTGTAAAAAAATTATTAATAATAATGATAATAACGCTAATAACGTTAATACGATAAAAGAAGGATAACAATAATAATAGCGGACACTACGACAATACTGAATATAATAATAATAATAATAATAATAATAATAACAATAATAACGATAATGATAAAACATTAATTATATTAATAAAGATATGAAGGAAAATAACGTAAATAACGATAACAATAGTAGTAATGATAATAGTCAAAATATCAATAATAAAGATAATAACGATAATAAGGGTAATAACATTAGAACGATAATAATAACGATAATAAGAATAATAACGATAATAAGAATAATAACGATAATAATAAACAAACGATACTAATGATATTAATGACAGCAAAGTGAATAATGAAAATTATAGTAATAATAATAATAATAATAATAATAATAATAATAATAATAATAATAATAACGATAACAATAGAAATGACGATAATAAATATTATAAAATTAATAACGATATTAACGATAATAACGATAAGAACGATTATTACGAAAATAATGGTAATAACATTAATCACGATAATTGTTATAATCTGGATAATACCGATAATAATAACGATAATAATAACGATAATAACGATATCAAACATAAAAACGATATCGATCATAAAAACGACATGAACGATATTAACAGAAATATAACAATATTATAACGATATTATAACGAATTATAACGATATTAACGAAGATCATAACATTAAAAACGATAATAACGATATTTTTATTATCGATAATAACAATAATTGTATCGATAGTAATAATAGTAATCATTACAACGAGGATAATAACAATAGTAATAACGATAAGAATCGTTAGTATATTAATAAAAATAATGATTTCGATGATTATGAAAATCAAAATAACAAAGATATAAGTGATAATAACGATAATAACGATAATAACGATCGTAACGTTAATAGGATAATAATAATAATAACGATAATAACGATAATAACTATAATATCGAAAATCATTAAAATCATAAAAATAATATCGATAAAAATGATAGTAAATATAATGACGTTAGTAACGTTAATAACCATAATAATAACGATAATAATAGTAATAATAATATTAATAATAATAATAGCGATAATTATGAAAAACGCAATAATAAAGTTAATAATCATAATAACGCTTATAATGTTAATAATGATAATAAATCGATTATAAAAATAATAACAATAATTTGGGTAATAACGATAATAACATAAATAACGATAAAAACGATAATAACGGTAAGAACGTTATTAACGATAATTATGATAAAAATTATAATAACTAAAACGATCATAATAAAAGCGTTAATAATAATAATAAAGATTTTGACGATAGTAATGGTAATAAATGGAATAACGTCAATTACGGTAATTATTAACGTTAATTAACGTTAATAATGTTAATATTAATAATAAAGATAATAACGAAAAGAAACGATAATAACGATAAAAATAACGGTAATAACGATAATAACAACAATTACGATAATGACGACAATAATAATAATAACAATAATAACGGTAATAATAACGATCATAACGATGATAACTACAATAACAATAATAATAAGGATAATAATAGTAATAATTATAATAATAATAATAATAATAATAATAATAATAATAATAATAATAAAGATAATAATGATAATAGCGATATAAACGTTTATAACGATAATAACGATAATAACAATAACTACGACAATAACGTTAATAACGATAACAACGATAATAATAGCGATAATAATGATGATAAGTCTAATAACGAAAATAACTATTACAATAACGATAATAACGAACAAAACTATAAAAAAAAAGATAATAACAATAATAATGATATGTATCAATAATAATGATAATTACGTTAATAACGTGAATAACGATAATAATAAAAATTATGATAATAACGATAATAAAGATAATAACAACTGTAATACCGATTATAATGATAATAACGGTAATAATAACGATAATAACGATAATAACCGTAATAACGATAATAATATTAAAAATAGTAATATTAATAATAATTGCGATAATAAAGATTTTAACGATATTACCGATAATAACAATAATAACGATAATAATACGAATAACGAAATTAACGATTATAACGATAATTTCGATAATAAGGTGAATAACGATAATAATAACGATAATAATAGTAATAAAGATAATAATGATGATAATGATAATAAAAACAATTATAACGTTAAAACGATAATAGTTACGAAAAATAAATGACGATAATAATGACAACAATAATGATAACGATAATAAGGATAATGACGATAATTACAGAAATATCGATAATAATTTCAATATCGATAATAATAATAAGGATAACAACGATAGTAACTATAACAACGATAATAATGACGATAAACGATAATAATGATAATAACGTTAACAATGTTAATGACGATAATAATAATGATAACAATATTAGTAATCATAACAGCGACGACAAAAACGAAAACTAACGATAATAGTAGTAATAACAATAGTAATAATAATAATAAGGATAATAGGAAAATAATAACAAATATACTATCGATAATATAGATAACGATAATTACGGTAACAAAGTTAGTAACTATACTAATTACAATAACAATAATAATAAGGATAAAAAGCTATTAATGGTAATATTAAGGATAAAATCTATAATACATATAATAACGATAAAAACGATAATAGTAATAATATTAATAATAATAATAGCAAGAAGAATGGAAATAACGATAATAACGGTAATATCGTAAATAACGATAATAATAATAATAACAATAATATCAATAATAACGGTAATTATAGCGACAATTACGATAATAGCGATAATATTAACGATATGAAAGATAATTACGATAATAATGATATTAAAAATAGTAACTATTACAACGTTAATACGAAATTAATAAAGATAATAATAATTGTAATCATGAGAATAACAATAGTAACACATAGAACAATAGTAATATAAATAACGATAATAACGATAAGAACGAGTATAACGGTAGTAAGTTTAATAACGTCAATAATGACGATCATAATAATAGTTACGACAAAATAGATAGAAATGATTATATTAACGATCGTAACGATAATAACGTTAATAATGATATTAACGATAATAATGGTAATAAAATTAATAACGATAGTAATACAGATAATAACAATAATTACGATAAGAGAGAAAAAAAAGATAATAATGATAAAAATGTAGAAAATAACGATATTAACGATAATAACGATAATAATATCGATAGTATCGATAGTAAAGGAGATAACGATAATAATAACGATAATAACGATTACAACGATAACAATGATAATAACGCTTAAACGATAATAATAACGATAATAACAATAACAACGATAATTACAAAAAAAATGATAATAACGATAATTTCGTTAATAACGATAATAATAACAATAATAATAATAATAATAATAATAATAATAATAATAAAAATTAATTATAATAATAATAATATCGATAATTACGAAGATATCGATATAAAGAAATTAACAATAATGACGATAAAAATAATAATAATAAAACTAATAACGATAATAACGATAATAATAGCAATAATAACGATAATAACATTAACAACGATAATAATAAAGATAATAATAATAGAAGCGAAAACTGCGACAATAATAGCGATAGTAACAATAATAAATAAAATAACAATAATAATAATAATAATAATGATAATAAAAATGATGAAAACAAAGATAATAACGATATTAAATTTAATCACGTTAATAACGATAAGAATAACGATATTAATAATAGAAACAATAACAGCAAAAATAATAACAATAATAGAAATAATAATGATAATAATAATATTAATAACGATGGGAATAAAAAACGATAATAATGATAATAATAACAATAGTAGTAGTAGTGATGTTAACCGCGAATGTAATAAAGATAATAATAATAATAATAATAATAATATCGTTACAACAATGATAATAATAAAATAAAGGTAATAACGACAATAACGATAATAACGATAATAATAATAATAATTAAAATAATAATAATAAGAATAATAATAACGATATTAGTAAAAGTAACGATATTAAGGTTAATACCGAGGATAAAGTTAATAACAAATATAATATAAGTAACGATAACAGCGACAATAATAACTATTATAATACTATAAATAAAATTGATAATCGTAATAATAATAACGATACTAATAAAAATTAGGATAAAAAAGATAGTAACGATAATAAAGATAGTAATAGCGATAAAGATAATATGAACGATTATAACGATAATAACAATAAAAATAACGAAAAAAAACGATAATGACGATATTAATGATAATAACGATAATAATAACGATAATATCGAAAATAACGATAATAACGATAGTAACGATAATAAGGATAATAACGATAATAATAATAAAAATAACAGTAACAATAATAATAAGAATAATGATAATTATAAAAATTACGACAATAAATATAATAACGCTAATAACGGAAATAATAACGATAATAATAATAATAATAATAATAATAATAATAATAATAATAGTAATAAGAATAATAATAATAATAGTAATAATAATAATATCAATAATAACAAAAGTAATCATAATAAGGATAATAACTGTAATAACGTTATAATTGATAATAATAAAAGTAACGATAACTGTGATAATAATAGCGAAATTAATAATAATAATACATATAATATCAAAATAAGAATAACTGTAATAATAAAAATAACCTTAAAAACGATAATAACGAAATTAACGATAATGGTGGATAATAACGATATCAACAAAAATAACGATAATAATAACGATAATAATAATGAAAATAATAATAATATCAATAACGATAATAACGATTCGTATAACAATAATAATAATAATAACGATGATATCGATTATAACGTTAATAAACATAATAATGTCGATGGTAATGATAATAACGATGTTGACGATAATAACGAAAATAACAACAATAATAGTACCGGTAATAAAGATAAAAACGATATAAATAACGATCATAATAGTAGAACGTTATAACATTAATATCGGTAGTAATAATGATATTGACGATAATGACGATAATAACAATAATAAAGATCAGAACGATAATTACGATAATAACGATAATGATAATAATAACGATAATAACTTCGATGATAATAAAAATAGCGTTAATAAAGAAAATAAAGATAATTATAATAATAATGATAGTAATGGTAATAAAGATAATAAAGATAATAACGCTAATAACGATAATAATAACGATAATAACATTTATAATAATAATAATAATAATAATAATACTTTTTTTTTGATGGTCTGAGAATGCCAATCTTTACGCACTAACCCAGGGACCCCGCCCGCCAGAGGAGCCCTTCACTATTTGGTTCCTCCATTGAGGTCCCTGTAGTGTCGGGATTACCTTTGGAATAGGCACTACCGACTAAACTCATGGCCATCCTAGTGGCATAGTGAAACTATCCCGGCACTGCCATGCGGCATTACTTCGGGATGGCGCCACTTCATCAGGTCCCATTACGGAACTCTCCCTACGGATCTACAAGGCAGGAGCATGGAGCAACGTTGGGAGCAGGTCTATGGGCCGCCCATCTCCTTCATTTTTCAAGTAGGCCCTGACGTACCAGGCCACCTTGTTCCATTCCTCTTGACATCGGAGAACATTTCTCGACAATGTTGTCTGGCGAGATTTTTCTGAGGTCTTGCTCCAAGGCGAGTCGTTCGACGCTCCACCTAACACATTTGAAGAATGTGTGTTGGTCGAGTCGCCATAGGGGCAGTTGCCGTCAGCTACCTTCCTCATTTATGCGAGGTAGGAGCAGAACAGACCATACCCTGTCTAAAATTGAGTGAGGTAGAAGTCGACCTCCCCCACCTTTCTATTTAACCAGCTGTCTAGCCGACTGATGAGTCGGACCGTCCATCTGCCCCGATGCTCCTGTTCCCATCTGCTTTGCAAGGTTTCGATGCTGGTAGACATGGCGAGCCTTGATGCCTCCTCCTTTCCCAGAACACACCTTTGCTAGTGGACGAATTGTCTCTCCTTGGCTAGTAGATCGATCGGGATTACCCCCGCGACCACTAGCGCCGCGGGCTCAGAGACCGTGCAGTAGGAGCACGCGATTCGGGAGCACCGCTCCTATGTACGGCGGCGACTCGCCTGCGATATTTCTCCTTTTGCAGTGCCTCGACCCAGACTTCAGCGCTGTACAGCATCTCTGCTTCGGCGGCACGCATCAGTAGTCGCCTCCTGCACGGTTGGGGCCCCTTGACGTTTGCCATGAGTGTGCCAAGCGAGGCTACTACTTTTGTCGCCTTGTCGGCTGCCCTGAGATTGTGCTCGCCATAATTAAGGTTTTTGTCGAGCATTATACCCAGATATTTGACAGCCGACTTAGCCTGGACCGTCATGTCTCCTACAATGAAGCTACGCAAGGTGTTCATGCGCATCTTCGTAAGTAGCATGATCTCTGTCTTCTGGGCTGCCAGAGATAGCCCTTGGTCTTCCATCCTGGAGATGACTCTGCGCATGAACTGGTTCAGCAGCAGCTGTGACCCCTCCGCGTCTCTTGTGGTTATGACAACTGCAAGGTCATCTGCGTAACCAACCAAGAAAGCGCCCTCAGGGACTGCCATACGTAGGATACCGTCGTACAAAATATTCCAGATATCCGGTCCCAGTATGGACCCCTGGGCTGCCCCCGATGTTAACTACAAGCTTCCTGGACTATCGCCAGTACTGTATTCTAGGATGCACTCGTTCAGATAGTCCCCGAGTATTCGGAGCAGCTACTCGAGGACGCTGAAATTACGTTCGAGCGCTTCTATTGCCAAGTCCCATTTGACGGAGTTGAAGGAATTTCTCACGTTTAAGGTGGCCAGCAGACAAAAAGGGTGAGTTAGATGGTTCCCTCGCTTCGACATTTTAGCGGTCGTAACGACCTCCTGGACTGCCTGGATGGTGGAGAGGCCGGATCGGAATCCATACTGGCGGGCTGCAAGATCCCCGCTGCCCTTAAGGCTGCGTGCATCCATGGCCTAAGCAGCTTCTCCAGGAGCTTGCCAGCTGTATCGAGAATGCAAATAGGCCTGTATGACGAAGCGGCATCTACTGGACCATGCCCTTGCTTATGAGCACCAGTCTGGCTTTCTTCCACTGAGCGGGAAAGATGCCCTCACTGAGATACATGTTGTACATGTTTAGCAAGAGCTTGAGATGATTCTGCGCGATGGCTTTCAATACTTCCGCTGGAAGGCCGTCTGGTGCTGGAGCATTCTTGTTCCGCATAGAAGATGCGGCCTTGAGTAGCTCCTCCTATGTGAATTGCGGCCCTTCAGGGCTACCAGGCGTCGCCATGCGAATCTCTCTCCTCAGATGTGAGGGGAAAAGGGTATGAATGATGTTTATCAACGTCCTCGCATCCTGAGGGATTCCTTGCGTATTAGTCCCCAGTTTGCGAGTGACGATCTGATACCCTAATCCCCACGGATTCTGGTCGACATCCAGGCACAACTCCTTCCAAAACCGTCGTTGACTGGCCTTGATGGTCCTTTTCAAAGCTTTTTTGGCCGCTTGAGACTCTGCGGCCAAGGGAGCAGCGTCGAGATCGCGTCTCCTCGCTCGTTGTGCTAAACGTGGAAGTCATAAGCACTTCTTGCGAAGATCTGCGATCTCGTTCGTCCACCAGTATGCAGGACGCCTGTGCCGTTTCGTGCACTTCTTGGGCAACGCAATGGCGCAAGTCTTTTGGATGAGCTATATTGTTGCTGCAGTAATCATCCTGGCTTGCGCAATTGGCGATAGATACACGGAGGCAATTTAAAGGGATCTCCAACATTCATCTATGACGGAAGACAGATTCTCTAGATCCATTCTTGCAATGTTCCACCGCGGAGGTCGCTCTACCTTTGTCGCGGCTGGCCTCCTATCGTGTACATCGAATAGGATGTACTGATGATCGCTCCCGGTATAATCCTTCATTACCCGCCAGCCACTAACTCTAGCCACAAGATGTTCGTTGGTTAGAGATACGTCCAGGATCGTTTCTCTGTAGCCAAGCATGCGGAAGGTTGACGTCAAACCTGTGTTGAGTATTGATAGCTCCAGTCTCGACGCCACCTCCATGATTAGTCTTCCTCTGGAGTCCGGCCTGGCCTCCACCCATTCGAGAGCTTTAGCATTGAGGTCTCCAGGCACAATGAGATCCCCTTGCATTTCCCGCAGCGCGTCTTCCAGATCGTCCAATTTGGTCAGGAAGTCGTCTATACGGTCGTTCGGGGTGAGATATACGCTGACATATGTCGTCAAGTTATGTCACATCCAAATGTAACCGCGTCCTCATCCTTGATCCGACACATGTATCTGTCAGTGATCTGGGATCCAGATGGCCGCAGTGCCCAATTCGTCTGCGTATCATCCTTTTCCTGCTCTGTCCAGCTACTGTTCGCTGATTAGAACAATATCAGCTTTTTTTTCAGAGCAAAGCTGGGCTAGAAGGTGATGCGCCGTCCTGCTCCTATTCAGGTTACCCTGTAGTACACTCATCCATTTTTTTCCACATTTTTGCTGTTGCAAGGGCCTCCTGGAAAGCTTTGCAGGCCCTTGATCCAGCCATGTGCTTCCTAGATTCAAAAAAGCCATTTGAGGACACAAGGAAGTAGGCTCGCTGATCTCGGACTCTTTGATCTTGTGCCCCGTGCCGCTACAATAATAGCAAAGTTTACTGCGATCTGCTCCCTTGCACGAGGCATTATAGTGACCATAGTCGAGACAGCGGACGCATCGCCTCACTTCTGCCCTTCGCCTGAACCTGCAGCTGACGAAACCGACCAGCACTTAGACGGTCTTTAAAATCTTCGCAGCTGCTTCATCGTCTATTTTGACGAGGGCCTGGCGTTGTTGTCTTGCCTTGGGGGTTCGTCATCTTAATTTCGATTTTCCCCGCGTAGCCTGGCAGGATACTCTTTAGGGCCTCCTCGACTTCTACCAATGATGTGCAGCAGTCACAGTCCCGTATCTCCAGCGTAGCTCTAGGGACCAGTTCCATGATGCTCCTCGTCTCTCCTACTTCTATTCTCAGGTTTTCTGCGAAGAGGCCCTGATATCCACAGTTGTCTACCTTAGTTCGAGGAGAACCCATCCGGTTCTGGTCTGCCGGACCGATCTAACGTCAAACCCTGCGACGCTGGTCTTGATTCGCTGGTGGATGGCTCCGACCACGTCTGCGTAAGATATACCTTGCGCAGTCTTCAGGAGGATCGCGTCCGGCTTCGTTCTCTTTCTCGGCCTGACTTCCGATTTGTTCGAATTCTTTTTCTCCTGCTGTGGGTGTTTCGTCACCATTTTCGCTGGTTTCTCCTTATTTCTTTTCTTCTTGATGACCTCCGTCTACTTGGTGGCTTAAATCGTCGTCCCCTCTTGCCTCGGCCTTTTGTGGCTTTCTTTGTGAAACTGCGGCGGGATTGTGGCAACTCTTTTAACCGCACCAGCATCTGTTATAAAGTTTGCCCTAGGGCTCTGAGAAAATAGGGCGAGAGTCCTCACCCCTTTATTGATCTATTTTTGAGATATATACATATACTCGAGCCTGACAATGATGTCGTAAGTTCACGGAGCTCTTGCTTAATAGCGTTGTTCACGTTTGGCTGTCTAGTAATAAACGACTTCATTTTGGCAAGGAGGGATTTCGCTTGAGCGAATTTCTCACTTTCGCCATCTTGGGTATTCTCTTCGCAGGCTGGATAGGTCCGGTCAAGCCGGAGAGCTGAAAGACATCCACGGCCCTAGCAGCCCTCTGCCACTCCTCCAAGTGGCCTTCGTCATATTTTACTCTTCCTGGAAAGTACGTCACACCGCAGGCCAAGTCGCCTACCTGTGTAGCAATTCCAGATGCATTATCAAGAGCTGGGGTCAGGTTGCCTAACCCAAACTCCTAACTGTCGCAGGATGACGAAGGCGAGTGGCTTGCCCAATCATTACCAAACACTGCTGTGGCGGGAATGTCCCTCCCAGTCCCGCTATTATCTTTCGCTGTACTATCCATCATGAGTAATATACTATTGGGAGGCATGCTCCCCAATAGAAAGGAAAGAACAGAAGGAAGCTAGAGAGTAAGAGAAAGAATAGAAAAAGTTATGATAAGAGAAAAAAAGAAGGAATAGCAATTCCAGTACATTCACACGCCATTCACACAGACCCTTTTAGTCGTCTCTTACGACAAACAGGGGGTACTGTGGGAGTATTCTAATTCCCCCTAACCACTGGGGAGCACAGACAATAAAGACTATAATAATAATAAAAATAATATAATAATAATAATAATAATAATAATAATAATAATAATAATAATGATGAAAATAATAACAATAATAATAATAATAATAATAATAATAATAATAATTATAACTTTATTAATAATATTAATAATAATAGTAATAATAGTAATAATACTAGTAATAATAATAGTAATAATAGTAATAATAATAATAATAATAGTAATAATAATAATAACATTAGAAATAATGGTAAAAGTAATAGAAATAATAATAATAATAATATTATAAGTAGTAATAATAGTAATAATAATATTAATAATAATAGCTATAATAATAATAGTAGTGATAATAGTAATACTAGTACTAATAAAAGTTATAATAATAGTAATAATAGTAATAATACTAATAATAATAGAAATAATAATAATAATAATAATAATTGCAATAATACTAATAATAGTAATACTAGTAGTAATAATAATAATATTAATAATAGGAATAATAGTAATAATAATAATAATAGTAATAAAAGTAATAATACTAATAATAGTTATAATAGTCATAATACTAATAATACTAATAATTGTAATAATAACAGTAATAATAGTAACAATAATAATAATAATAATAATAATTGTAATAAAAATAATAATAATAATAGTAACAATAGCAGTAATAGTAAGAATAATAATAATAATAATAATAATAGAAATAATAATAGTAATAATAGTAATAATTATAGAAATAAAAATAATGAGAATAATAATAGTAATAATAGTAACCATAATAGTAATAATAATAATAATAATAATAGAAATAATAATAGTAATAATAGTAATAATTATAGAAATAAAAATAATGAGAATAATAATAGTAATAATAGTGACCATAATAGTAATAATAATAATAATAGAAATAATAGTAATAATAATAGTAATAGTAACAGTAATAAAAGTAATAATAATAATAGTAATAATAGTAATAATAGTAATAATAATAATAATAGTAATAATAATAATACTAGTAATAATTATATTAATTGTAATAGAAGTAATAATAGTAATAATAGTAATAATAGTAATAATAATAATAATATAAATAATATAAACAATAATAATAATAATAGTAATATTAGTAAAAGTAATCATAGTAGTACTAATAGTAATAAATATAATAACAATATTCATGATTATAGTAATAATAATAGTAATAAAAGTTATATTAATAACAGTAATACAAATAACAGTAATAATAATAATAATAGTAATAATAGTAATAATAATAATAATAAAAATATTAGAAGTAATAGTAATAATAATAATAATTGTTGTAATGGAAATAATAATTGTAATAATATTAATAATAACAGTAGTAATTGTAACAATAGTAGCTGTAATATGAAAAATAGTAATAAAAATAATAATATTGGTAATATTAGTAACGATACTAGAAGTAATAATTATAATAATAATAATAGAAAAATAACAATAATATTTGCAGTAAAAGTAATAATAATAATAGTGATAAGAGTAAAAATAATATTAATAATGATTGCAATATTAATAATAATAATAATAGTAATAATAGTAAAAATAATAGTAATTACAATAACAGTTGTAGTAGTAATAATAATAGTAATAATACAAATAATAATAATAATAATAGTAATAATGCTAATAATAATAATAGTAATAATATTAATAATAATAATAATTGTAATAATACTAATAATAATAATGATAGTAGTAATAGTAATAAAAAAAGTACTAATAATACTAATTATAATAATAGTAATAATAATAATAATAATAATAATAATAAAAATAGTAATAATAGTAATAATAGTAATAATAGTAATAATAATAATAACAATAATAATAGTCATAATAGTTATAATAGTAATAGGAAATAATAGTAATAATAGAGTTAATAGTAATAAAAGAAGTAATAGTAATAATAGTAATAATATTATAAATAATAACGATAGTATTAATAGTAATAATAATAATAATAGTTATAATATCAATAATAATATTAATAGTTATAATAATAAATATAGTAGAAATAGTAATAATAATAACAATAAAAATAATAATAGTAATAATTGTAGTAGTAAAAATAATTATAATAATAATACAAATAATAGTAATAGTAGTAATAATAGTAGTAAAAAAGTAATAATAGTAATAATAATAATAATAGTATTAATAGTATTTGCAATAATTATAATGATAATAATAGTAATAATAATACTGGAAGTAATAATAGCAATAATAGTAGTATTAATAATAATAGTAATATATCAATAATAGTAATAATAGTTATAATAACATTAATTGTAATAATAATAATAATAGTAGTAATAATATTAATAGTAACAATAGTAGTAATAGTAATAGAAAAAATAATAATAATAATAGTAATAATAGTAATAATAATAATAATAATAATAATAATAATTACACTAATAATATATATAATACCAATAATAATAATGATATTAGTAATAAAAGTAATAACAATAATAGTAATAATACAAATAATAGTAAGAATCATAAAAATTGTAATAAAAGAAATTATAATAATAATAATAATAATAATAAAAATTATTGTAGTAATAAAAATAATAGCAGTAATAGTAATAATAACATTAATAACAATAACAACAGTAATAATAGTTATAATAATAGTAATAGTAATAATAGTAAGGGTAATAGTATTAATAACAATAAGAGAAGTAATATTAATAATAATAGTTCTAATATTAATAACAATAATAATAATAATAATAATAATATTAATAATAATAATAAAAGTAATAATAATAGTAATATAAATATTGTAAGGGTAATAGTGTTAATAACAATAATAGTAGTAATATTAATAATAATAGTTATAATATTAATAACAATAATAATAATAATAGTAATATTAATAATAATAGTAATAATAATAGATACATTAATGATAATAATAATATTAATGATAATAATAATATTAATAATAATAATAATAGTAATAATAGAAGTAAT
>NC_140828.1:4017500-4217500 GCF_050613455.1 Vespa mandarinia | reverse complement strand
GTCGACATCCAGGCACAGCTCCTTCCAGCACCATCGATGACTGGCCTTGATGGTCCTCTTCAATGCTTTTTTGGTCGCTTGATACTCTGCGGCCAAAGGAGCAGCGTCGAGATCGCGTCTCTTCGCTCGTTGTGCTAAACGGCGAAGTCTTAAGCACTTCTTGCGAAGATCTGCGATCTCGTTCGTCCACCAGTATGCAGGACGCCTATGCCGTTTCATGCACTTCTTGGGCACCGCTATGGCGCAAGCCTTTTGGATGAGCTGCATAGTTGCTGCAGTAATCATCCTGGCTTGTGCAATTGGCGATAGACTCCTGGAGGCAATTTGAAGGGATCTCCAACCTTCATCTATGACTGAAGACAGCCTCTCTCGATCCATTCTTGCAATGTTCCACCGGGGGGGTCGCTCTACCCTTAACGCGGCTGACCTCCTATGGTGTACATAGAATAGGATGTACTGATGATCGCTCCCGGTATAATCCTCGCTCAACTGCCAGCCTGCGACTCTTGCCACAAGATGTTCGTTGGCTAGAGGTACGTCCAGGATCGTCTCTCTGTAGCCTGGCCTGCGGAAGGTCGACGTCGACCCTGTGTTGAGTACTGATAGCTCCAATTTCGAGTCCACCTCCATGATTCGTCTTCCTCTGGAGTCCGGCCTGGCCTCCCCCCATTCGAGAGCTTTGGCATTGAGGTCTCCAGCCATAATGAAATCCCCTTGCATTTCCAGCAGCGCGTCTTCCAGATCGTACAGTTTGGTCTGGAAGTCGTCTATCCAGTCGTTCGGGATGAGATAAATGTTGACATATGTCGTTAAGTTATTTCTCACCCAAACGTAACCGCGTCCGGATTCTTGATCCGACACATGTATCCATCGGGGATCTGGGATCCAGATGGCCGCGATGCCCAATTCGTCCGCATACCATCCTAATCCTGCTGTGTCCTGGTACTGTTCGCTGATTAGAACGATATCAGCTTTTTTCTCAGAGCAGAGCTGGGTCAGTAGGTGGTGCGCCGTCCTGCTCCTATTAAGGTTACCCTGAAGTACTCTCATACTTTTTTCTACTTCTTTGCTGTTGCAAAGGCCTCCTGGAAAGCTTTGCAGGCTCTTGATCCCGCCAAGAGCTTTTTAGTTTCACCACCGCTCTTTGAGCACAAGAAGCAAGTAGGCTCACTTACCTTGCACTCTTTGATCTTGTGCCCCGTGCCGCCACAATAATAGCAAACTTTACTGCGATCAGGTCCCTTGCACGAGGGACTATAGTGACCACAGTCGAGTCAGCGGAAGCATCGCCTTACTTCTGCCTTTCGCCTGACCCTGCAGGTGATGAAACCGATCAGTACTCGACCGGCCATTAAAAGCTGCGCAGCTCCTTCCTCTTCTATTCTGACGATGGCCAGGCGTTGTTGTCCTGCGTTGGGGTTGGTTATCTTAATTTCGCTTTTCCCCGCGTAGCCAGACAGGGTCCTCTTTAGGGCCTCCTCGACTTCTATCGACGAGGTCCAGCAGTCACAGTCCCGTATCTCCAGTGTAACTCTAGGGACAAGTTCCGTGATGCTGCTCGTTTCTCCTACCTCCTTTCTCAGGGTTTCCGCGAATGAGGCCCTGATATCCACAGTGGTCTTCTTTAGTTCGAGGAAAACCCCTCCGGACCTAGTCTGCCGGACCGATCTGACGTCTACCCTTGCGGCGCTGATCTTGATGCGCTGGTGGATTGCTCCGACCACGTCTACGTAAGATTTACCTTACGCAGGTTTCAGAAGGATCGCGTCCGGCTTTGTTCTCTTTCTCGGCCTGACCTCCGATTTGCTCGACTTCTTTTTCTCCTGTTGTGGGTGTTTCGTCGTCTTTTTTGCTGGTTTCTCCTTATTTCTTTTCTTCTTGATGACCTCCGTCCACTTGGTGGCTTCGGTCGTCGTCGCCTCTTGCCTCGGTCTTTTGAGGCTTTCTTTGTGTAACTGCGGCGAGCTTGTGGCTACTCTTTTAACTGCTCCAGCATCTGTTATAGAGTTTGCCCTAGGGCTTTGAGAAAATCGGGCGAGGGTCCTCGCTCCCTTATAGACCTTTTTTCGAGATTTATACATAAACTCGAGACTGACAATAATGTCCTCAAGTTCTGGGAGCCCTTGCTTAATAGCGTTGTTCACGTTAGGCTGTCTAGTAATAGCTGACTTCATTTTGACAAGGAGGGATTTCGCTTGCGTGAATTTCTCACTCTCTCCATCTTAGGTTGTCCCCTTCGCAGGCTGGATAGGTCCGGTCAAGCCGGAGAGCTGAAAGCCATCAACGGCTCTGGCAGCCTTCTGCCACTCCTCCAAGTGGTCTTCGTCATATTTTACCCTTCCTGGTACTTTCGTCACACCGGAGGCCAGGTCGCCTACCTGTGGTGCACTTCCCGATGCATTATCCTGAGCTGAGGCCAGGTTGCCTACCCCAAACTCCCGGCAGTTGCTGGTTGACGACGGCGGGTGGCCTGCCCAACCACCATCAGACACCGCCGTGGCGTGGGTGTCCCTCCCACGCCCGCTATTTTCTTTCGCTGTACTATCCATCATGAGTAATGTACTTTTGGGAGGCAAGCTTCCCAATAGAAAGGAAAGGAACGGAAGGAAGCTAGAGAGTAAGAGAAAGAATAGAAAATGATATGATAAGAAAAAAAAGGAAGGAATAGCCGTTCAAGAACATTCATATGCCATTCACACAGTCCCTTTTAGTAGCCTCTTACGACAAGCAGGTAGTACTGTGGGAGTATTCTACTTCCCTCTACCCACTGGGGGGCGGGGTAACCCACTGGGGAGAATAATAATAATAATAATAATAATAATAATAATAATAATAATAATAATAATAATAAATATAATAATAATAATAATAATAATAATAATAATAATAATAATAATAATAATAATAATAATAATAATAATAATAATTATTATAATAATAATAATAATAATAATAATAATTATAATAATAATAATAATAATAATAATAATAATAATAACAATAATAATAATTAGTATATTAATAATAATAATAATTACAGGAATAATAATAATAACAATAATAATAATAATATTAATATTAGTAATAATAATAACATTATTAATAATAATAATAGTAATAATAATAAGAATTATAATAATAATAATTATAATAATAATAATAATTATAATAATAATAATAATGATACTAATAACAGTAGCAATAATAAATACAATAATAATAATAATAATAATAACAATAATAATAATTATAATAATGATGATGATCATGATGATGATGATGATGATGATAATGATGATGACGATGATGATGATGATGATGATGATGATGATGATGATGATGATGATGATGATGATGATGATGATGATGATGATGATGAGGATGATGATGATAATAATGATAATAATAATAATAATAATAATAATAATAATAATAATAATAATAATATTAATAATAATAATAATAATAATAATAATAATAATAATAATAATAATAATAATAATAATAATCAGAATAATCAGAATAATAATAGTAACGATAATAATATCTATTATAATATTAATTATACTGATATTGACAGTAATAAAAAAAAATACATGATAATAATAATAATAATAATAATAATTCTAATATATTAATAATATTAATAATTGCAATATTGATCACGAAAAAAATATTTATAATGTTAATAACGTTAGTAGTAGTTATACTAACGATACTAATAATAATAATTATAATATTCACGATAATAATAATATTAATACTATAAATAACAATAACTATACATCTAATAATAATAATATGAAGAATAAGGATAATAATAATAATAATTTTTTTTCTTTTTTTTTAGGTAGTAAGTGAAATTCATTTATGTACATGGGCGACTTGTCCTTACTGTCGAACTCATTTCGATGCATCGACTCAAACATTTGCTACTGCTGCTGGACACCAGCCCGGACACGTTTACTATATTACTTCGTGATAGGCTTGTTTTCTTCGCCCCTTAGGCTCTCTTCTGTCTGTTCCTACTTCTTTTTTCCTGTTTACCTAGCAGTTTCTATCTAGGTCACTTTTTTTTTATCGAAGGATTTTCTGCACCCAGTAGGATATCAGGCTCCAGCATTCCTGTGTTCGGTGCATGATCTCTAATATTACCTCAGAAGTCACTTGTCCGATTTTCATCTACAACTCTCGCTTGCGTTGCGCCCAACGGTCACAGTGGAAAAATTTGCTCCAGATCTTCTTTTGTTCCTGGTCAGTACATACACTTTTGTGTTCTTCCCCGTTCCATCTTATATAAGTAGGCTCGGAAGTATCCCTGTTCGCTCGGGAAATGTGTTAAGTAATAATTGGTTTCACCATGCCGGCCCTCCGTCCACTTCTTCACATCTTTGATCAATATCGCGATCAAGCGTACTCTCGACTCGTGTTCCCAGGACATCTGCACATAAAAGGTCTTCTCTTTCTCCTCTTTGCATGTTACCGCCTTTTCAATCTCGGTTTTCCTGAGGTGCACAGCATAACTTTCTTGCGCCAAGAGCGCAATTGGTATAACTACATCGATCGTTAGTATGGCTGATTCGGACACCGTCCTGTACGTAAAGACTATCCTAAGCGCTGCTCTCCTCTGTACCTGCGTCATGCGGTCCTGGTACGACTCCTTGCTAAGCAAGCCCGCCCACACTTTAACACCGTAGAGGAGGACTGACTTTACCGCGGTCATCAGCAATCGGCACTTACTGGCATTGGGCCAGGTGACGTTAGCCATAAGCCTACTAGAGGAAGTAACTCCCTTCGCAGATTTATTCGCAGTTTGCTGGATCTGCGCCCCGAAGCTCAGCTTGCAGTCGATCATGATACACAGATACATGATTGCAGGCTTGGACTCCACTGCTATGTCTCCAACTTGCAAAGGGTGGGTGATGTTTATTCTCCTCTTTGCAATAATAATAATATGACAATATCAGATTTTTTCGAGAGCTAGCAGTTAGCCGTTGTCTGCCATCCAGCTGTTTAACATTCACATGACATAGTTTAACCTTAGTTGAGCCATTTCAACATCTCTTCCCGCAAGTTAAAGCAGTGATGATGTCTGCATAACCCACAAGGAGCTTCTCTTCTGGCATTTCGGTCCTCAGCACACTGTCGCATGCCACGATCCAGAGGTCCGGCCCGAGGGTGGGTCCCTATGCCGCTCCGGCCATAACATTCATACTTCTCTGCTTCTGTGTAGTCTAATACAATAGCATCCGATCTTTCAGGAAGTCATTAAGCATACGCTGGAGATACTTCGGTACATGGAAAATATGTTCCATCACAATCATGATATCACACCATCTTGCGGAGTTAAAATCGTTTTGCACATCATACGTCACCAGTAGGACTACTCGACGCGAGTACCAGTTGTAGTCCTTCGCTTTCCGCACTGCTTCCATCAACACCTAGATCGCGTCGATTACCGTTCTCCTCGCACTGAATCCATACTGTTTCAGTACAAGACGCCGGGGGTCTCAATCGTGGGCTTCAACCTTGCCTTTGTCATCTTTTCTAGCAGTTTGCCAGTAATGTCGTGAATGCATAACGGCCGATAGTATGATGGCAGCCATTGGTCTTCTTTGCCCTTACCGATGAGCATGAGGCGCGCTGTTTACTGTCGTGATAGTAAAACTCCAGATGTTAAGCAGGCATTGTATGCTTGGTAGACCTGGACAGTAGACCTGGATTATGCTGTAGTACGATTTTCAGCACATCGTTTATAATGGCAGCAGGACCTGGTGCCTAGTTGTTTCGTTAGGTTCGAGCCGTTCTCTCTAGCTCTTCTGTGCTGAAGGGGGGGACAATCCACTACTTGATCAAAGAATATCTCCAGCCTGGTAGAGTGTGCCGGGAAGAATGTAACCACGATGTTTTTCATGGTGGTCGTGTCCATGCCTTGGGTAGATTTCAAGGCAACGTGATTCTGGGTTTCAATTTTGTAGCACAGTCCCTATGGGTCAGTATTGATATTCTCTGCCAACATTCTCCAGCAGTCGACCTTGCTTCCTTTCATTGCACAGCGCATTTGCTCTTTCACGGCCTGGTGGATTCGCAAGCTGTAACGGTGTGGCGGATTGTAGCTCCGACAAGTGTTTAGGTCGCTGCTTCCCCTGTTACTTCGGGTCCTTCGGTAACTTCTATTTCCTGGGATATTGTTATAATGGAGTTTCCGGAGTCCAATTTTTGAACGTTCTATCTGCGTAAAGTTGCTTTGTCTTCTCTGCCTCTTTGTAAATCACCATGTACACTAAAGGGAATGTACTGGTGATCGCTTCCAGTGTAGCCCATGATCATCTTCCTGCCCTCGATCCGGGGTAACAGGCCATCATTTGCGAACGAGATACCCGGAATCGTCTCAATGTACCCGCAGCATCGGAAGGTTGTGGTAAGACCAACGATTAAGACATTGTGCCCTGTTCTGGTCGCCATTTCCACGACGTATATGCCTATCTCGATAGGTATATTTGGTGCGGCAATCCCCACTCTACTGCCTTAGCATTGAAGTCGCCGACCACGAAGATGGTCAGATACCTGCTGTGTTCCGAACCTCTTCCTCCAGCATGTGAATTTTTTCCCGGAATTCGATGATGAATTCTTTTGGTGTGAATTATCTAATAAAATAAATCACCTCCCTTTTAACTGGACTTTTAATCCATATGAAGCCACGGCGCCTTACATGACTCTCTACTGGTATCTTGCTTGACTCCAAGATCCAGATGGCCGCTGTGCCCTCAGGATCAGAGAACCATAAGGCCGATTTCTTGTCCTTATATTGTTCACTTATCAACAGCAGATCTGCCCTCTTCTCTTGGGCCAGCTGATACAGTAGCTCGTTAGCAATTTCTTCATTTTTCTGTAATATTCGCTCTTGTTCATGTTTGCTTGTAGTTTTCACACCTGTTCATGTATGCTTATAGTATTCGCGTCATCTCAGGAGCTTTTTGGCCTTATTGAGAGCAACCTTGAAAATGCTACGACGCCCCGATCCAGGAGTGTGGTAACGCTCGAGTCTTTCTTGTCCTTTATCCGTCTTCGTACATAACATGCAGTTTTCCGAGGTCAGGCACTCTCTCGCTTGATGGGTAGCTTCACCAGATTTGAAGCGCAGCTTGCTTCTGTCCGGCCCCTTGCAGTTCTGGGCGGAATGCCCATATCCAAGGAATCTATAGCACATGGAGACTACCAAACTCTGCTTTTTTCTGCAATTAACCCATCCTTAATATGCTCTGACTTTAAAAGTTGACTTGCTCCTTGCCCCCTCACCTCTATGATGGTCATTTTGAGCACGCTCTAGTTTGTCTTCGTTGTCCAAATCTTCATATTTTCTTCGGAGCCTTCACATATGTCACTCCTGGTCGCTTTTTCCACTTCTTGGGAAGTGGTTAAGTTTTCAAGACCTCTAATCTCTAACTTCACGATAAGTTCCAGATGGCGGTCTGTCGCCTTGTCCCTTAGCATGTTTCTAAGCGTGTCTCCGAAGACGGCATTGTCTTTAGTTCCCCTGCCCAATTCCTGAAGAATATCCCCTGGCCTTGTTTGGCGGATCGATCTCACCTCTGTCTACGAATCCTCCGGTTTTGTTCTGTTACGTATTTCCCGAGCACGTCCGCATAGGTTCTTCCTCCATTCCGCTTGGTCAGGAGAAACTTTGAACGACTTTGTATATTCGTGTCTTCGTTTGGCTTTTTTTGCCTCTCTCACATTCGGCGGGTACCAGAGTGGGAGCCTTCGCTCGTTTCTTCTTTTGTTTCCGTCGTTTTTGGCTATCTCCATCCAGGTAAGAGTGGGAGTTGCCTCCTTTTTTTCTTTTTTCCGACATTCTCCTCTACCGGACTCATCGCTGCTCGTTTTTTGTTGGCTTCCTCTATTGTTTCATCATGGGATACCATACCACGTGCTTTATCAGACGCCGTTTGTGTGTGTTGATCCCTTATAGAAAACTCTGTGACCTTCCTCGAATTTCGCAGGTGAGCAAGGAAATCCAGGGCGTCTCTAAAGTGTACGGTGTCTTTCTTGATACAAGCACTGATATTTCTTTGCCGCTGGGTTTCGTGGTCTTCAATATCTCCTTGCATTTCGCTAATTTCTACTCTTCTTTTATCCTCGTACTCGCGATGTGGTCATCGATGAAGAAATCCTTCAAAACAATTTCACGCAATCCTCTATTTCTGGCCTAGCCACTTTATATTCTTTTTCTTCCTCCCTATCTCTTTTTCTTCTAAGATATCTCTTTAAATGGCATTTGCGGTGGTGTACGCCCGACTTTTGTCTTTCTCCCGAAAGGAATGTTGCTGCTTGAAGCTTCTGATCCGATACCAACCAAAATAGCCACCATCATAGGAATGCAGTAGTAAGATGACGACGGCTGCGGGACTGCTTGTGCATGCTGCACAGCCGACGCTACTGGGGATGCTTCCCCCTGCAGCGTATCTCTTTTTCTTCCTCAATGCTGCCCATAATAGTTTTCTTATTCTGAATGTCCGTCCCATAGCCATTTTTGGTACATCCCAGGAATACCACGTAGTCTTCATATCTATAGGTCGCCTCCCTATCCGCCACCTGGGAAGGCCCCCTATGGGGGAATAGCAACCCCACATAATAGTAATATTAATAATAATAATATTAATATTATTATATATAATAATAATATTAATAATTAATAATAATGATGAAAATAATAATAAAAATACTGATAACCGTAATAATAATAAGAATAATGAAATTAATAATAATAATAATCTTAATAGTAATAGTAATAATAATAACCTTAATAACGATAAAAATAATATTCATGATAATGAGCAAAAGATAAATAGTAATAATAATAATAATGAAAATAATAATAATACCAATATCTATGACAATAACAACAAAAAATATAATAACAATAAAAATAACAAAACAGTGTTAAAACAATAATCAAAACAATAACAACAATAATAACAATAACAAAATAATAAAGAAAACAATACCAATAACAATAAGAATAACAATAAAACATTAGTAATAATAAATATACTAAAAGTAACAATAACAATAACTATTACAATAAAAATAGTTGTAATAAAAATATTAATAACAAATACAATAACAACTACTTTAATGAAAGAATAAAAATAATTTTAATAATAATAGAAACAATACCCCAAAAAAACAATAATAATAATAATAATAATAAACATAACAATAATAATATGAACAATTATAATAATACCAATAACATTAAAACTAATAATAATATTAACAATTATATCAATACCAATAACATTAAAACTAATAATAATACTAACAATAATAATAATAAAATAAAAAATAATAACAAAAACAATAATAACAATAATAATAACAATAACAACAATAATAAGAATAACAATAACAAAAACAATGGCAATAACAATAAAATAAGAACAATAATAAGAATAACAATAACAAAAACAATGGCAATAACAATAAAAATAATAATAACAATTAAAATAACAATAAAAATAACATAAACTTAAAGATAAGAATAACAATAATAATATTATTAAAAATAATGATAGTGATAATAATAATAAGAATAACAATATTAATAATAATTACAACATTACTAATCAAATCAAAAACAATAATAACAACATGATTAAATGTAATATAACAATAACATTAAATATAACAATATTAATAATGGTAACAGTAATAATAAATAACAGAAACATTAACAATAACAATAACAATAACAATAATAGTAACAATAAAAATAATTATAATAATAACATTAACATTTTCAACTACAATAACAAATACTATAACAATATCAAGAATAATAACAATAACAAGAACTATAACAATAACAATGTTAAAAACTAAAGTAAAAAAAAACAATAATAATAACAATAATAATAACAACAACAATAACAATAACAAAGACAATAATAATATTAAGAACAATAAAAATAACAATGACAATAATAATAATAATTACAATACCAATAACGATAAATACAATAATACCAACATTAAAAATAATAAGTATAACAAAAATCATAACAATAACAATAACAGTAATAAAAACAATATCTATAAAAATAACCAAAAAAATATTTGCAACAATAATAATAATAATAACAATAACGATAACAATAATAATAATCATATCAATAATAACAATAACAACAATAATAAAAATAAAAAGCATAATAATGATAACAAGTAAAATAACAATAACAATAACAATTACAATAGAAATAATAGTAATGATAATAATAATAACAATAATAATAATAAAATCAATAACAACTATAATGACAATGAAATAGAAATAATAACTCTAACATTAACAATAACAAAAACAAAAATAACAACAATAACAATAATAAAAAGGACAATAAAAAATATAACAATAATAACAACTATAACAACAATACGAATAACAATAACAACAGTATGAACAAAAATAACAAAAATAACAACAAAAACAACAATAATAATTACAATAACAATAACAACAGTAACAACAATAACAACAAAGTAAGGAACATGTCAAAAATAACAGTAATAATAATAATAATAACAGTAGCAATACCAACAATAGCAACAAGAAGAATAACAATATCAAAAATTACATTAACAATAACAACAATAACAACAATAACAACAACAACAATAATAACAAAATAACACAAGAACAGTAATAACAATAACAACAATAATAACAACAACAACAACAATAGCAACAATTATAAGAACAATAAGAATAACAACAACCATGACAATAGCAATAACAATAAAAACAATAACGAAAATAACAATAACAATAACAGAAATAATAATTGCAATAGCAAAATAACAATAACAATAATAACAGTAACAAAAATAACAATCCTAATAATAATGACAACAACAACAACAAAATCAATAATAACAACAATAACGAAAATAAAAACTATAAAAACAGCAATATCAACTATAAGAGCATTAATAAAAACAGTAACAACAACAATAACGAATATAACAACATTATCAACCATAGCAACAATATGAGCAACGGTAACAACAATAATAACAAAAACATCAACAATAACAGTAATAAGAACAATAACAATATCAACAGAAAAAAAATAATAATAATAATAACAATAACAGTCGGAATTGCAATAGAAATAAAAATAATAATAATAATAACAAAAACACATAGAATAATACAATCAGTCACAACAACTCAATAAAAACAGAAATAAAAAGATTTTAAGAACAACTATAAGAACAATAACAATAATAATAATAATAATAATAACAATAATAACGATAATAACAACAATTACAACGACAGCAAGAAAAATAACAACAGTGACAATAATAACATCATTTATATTACCAATAACTATAACAACAATGACAACAAAAAAATAATAATAACAACATTAATGAAAACAATACCAATAGCACCAATAACAAAAATAAAAAAATAACAACAATAACATCATTAGTAACAATTACAATAACAAATATAATAATAACAATAACAATATCAATAAGAACAAGAATAACAATACTATAACAATAACAATCGCAATAACAATAGCAATAACAATAACAATAACAATATCAAAAATAATAACAATAAAAACAATAATAACAATAACATCAACTATAATAACAATAATACCAACAAAAATAGCAATAACAACAATAGCAACTGTAATAACAACAACAACAACAATAACAATAGTATTAACAACAATAGTAACAACAATAATAAAAATTATTACAAATATAACAACAACAATAATAACAATAACAACAGTAACAATAATAATCACAGCATTAATCTCAATAACAACAATAATAACAGAAATAACAACAATAATAGCAACATTATCAACGAAAATAATTACAATAGCAAACATAGCAACAACAAAAATAACAATAACAATAACAATCATAATAATAATTGTAACAATAACAACAATAACAACAATAGTAATAACAAAAATAATAACAACAATAACAACAAGAATATTACTAATAACAATAGAAGCAGTAACAATACTAATAATAACAATAACAATAACAACAATAACAATAACACTAGTATTAACAACAATAACTACAATAATAATAACATTAACAATAATAATAATAATAAAAATAACAGTAACAATAACAACAATAACGACAATGACAACAATAACAATTATAATAGCAATAATAACAACATTAATAACAATAATAACAAAAACATCAATAATAACAGCAATTACAACAATAACATCAATAATATCAACAATAACACCAATACCACAATAACATCAATAAGAATGACAATAACATTAGCAATAGTTACAATAACAACAAAAACAATAATAATAATAAGAATAAGAACAATAACAACCATATTAATAATGGTAAAAATAACAACAATAACAACAATATTAACAACAATAACAGAAATAACAACAACAATAATTATAATAATAATAATAATAATAATAATAATAATAATAATAATAATAAAAATGACAATAACAATAACAATAACAATAACAATAATAATAACAATAACAATAACAATAACAATAACAATAATAATAATAATTGTCTTTTTTTTGATGGTCTGAAAATGCCAATCTTTTCGTACTAACCCAGGGATCCCGCCTGCCAGAGGAACCCTTCACCATTTGGGTCCCCCATTAAAGTCCCTGGAGTGTCGGGCTAACCGTTGGAATAGGCACTACCGACTAAACTCATATCTGTCCTAGTGGCATAGTGAAAACATCCCGGCACCGCCTTGTGGCATTACTTCGGGATGGCGCAACTGCATCAGGTCCCTTTACGGGACTTTCCCTACGGCCCTATGTGGCAGGGACCTGGAGCAACGTTGGTGGCACGTCTATAGGCCACTCATTTTCCTCTTTCTACGCAAGATGGGCCTGACGTACCAGGCCACCTTGTTCCACTTCTCCTGACATCCTAGCAATTTCTAGACAACATTGTCTGGCGAAATATCTCCGAGGTGCTGCTCCAAAGCGAGTCGTTCGGCGCTCCACCGGGTACATCTGAAGAACGTGTGGTGGGCGTCGTCGTTGGTCGAGTCCCCATAGGGGCAGTTGCCGTCTGCCACCTTCCTCATTTTTGCGAGGCAGGAGCAGAACAGAATATGCTCCGTCAAGAATTGGGTGAGGTAGAAGTCGACCTCTCCCGCCTCACGGTTTAGCCAGTTATCTAGTTGACTGATGAGACGGGCAGACCATTTCCCTAGGTTCCTGTTCCCATCTGCTTCGCCAGGCCTCGAAGCTGTGAGACCTGACGATCCTTGATGCCTCCTCCTTTCCCAGGACGGGCCTTTGCTAGTGGACGAATTGTCTCTCCTGGGCTAGTAGATCGATCGGAATTACCCCCGCGACCACTAGCACCGCGGGCTCAGAGACCGTGCGGTAGGAGCACGCGATTTGTTGAGCGCCCCTCCTCTGTACCGCGGCTATGCGCTTGCGGTATTTCTCGTGTTGCAGGGCCTCAGCCCAAACTTCCGCGCCGTACAGCATCACTGCTTCGGCGGCACGCATCAGTAATCGCCTCGTGCACGGTCTGGGCCCGTTGATGATTGCCATAAGTGTGCCAAGCGAGGCTACTACTTTTTCCGCCTTGTCTGCTGCCCTAATTATGTGCTCTCCAAAATTGAGCTTGTTGTCGAATATTATACATAGGTATTTGACAGCCGACTTAGTCTGGACCGCCACGTCTCCTGCAATAAAGCTGCGCAAGGTGTTGATGCGCTTCTTCGTAAGTAACACAATCTCTGTCTTCTAAGCTGCTAGAAATAGCCCGTAGTCTTCCATCTAGGAGATGATTCTGCGCATGACCTGGTTGAGCAGCAGCTGTACCCCCTCCGTGAATAATAATAATAATAATAATAATAATAATAATAATAATAATAATAATAATAATAATAGTGATGTTGATGATGATAATGATGATAATGATGTTGGTGGTGGTGGTGGTGATGATGATGATGGTGATGATGATTTTGTCTTTTCTGCATTAATTTTTTTAATCTATTCATTTTTTCATTCCTCTAGTATATTAAACGTCTTATTCATTTTATATCTAACTGCATGCTAGCTTCTTCAGTAACATGAATTAATCAAAATATTTTTATTTTACATCCTACGGAGTATATTCTGATTACATCATTTATGCATATAATAAGTAATGATAGTTCCAATACAGGATCCTTGTGAATCTCCATGCTCAACGTTAATTAAATGTGACCATCTATTCGTTGAAAGATAATTGTTGCGTTCTATTATTTAAATATGATTTTAACCATTTGAAAACATTCTGTCGAATTCCATATCGATACAATTTTGAAATTAGTCTTAATCTCTACACTGTTTCAAAGGCTCGTTTAAGATCCATGAAAATTACTTCCACCATTTTTCCATCGCTAATTGCTAATTTTCATTCTTCAACGGCAATTTAATTTGCACTTTCACTCGAGTAATCCTTTTTAAAGCCAGATTGATTTTTCTTCATATCATTAATTTGCAAATACCCTTCTAGTTGCTTCTTCACCAATTATTCTAGCACTTCTAGCACATGGTTCAAATTTTAATTGTGAAATAAATGAATTGTGATGCTCTAAGAATGCACTATTTTGAAAAAATGTTCTGAGAATCTGTAACGTAAAATATGTTATTTCATTGGATAAAAGCAAATTTTATCTTTATACTCTTTTCAATATTTTTTCTAATGTTATTGTTTAAACTTGGCGGTTTGTACCTCTTAACCATTATCCATTCTTTCCAAATTATACATAACATATACTGTAATATATGTATACCTGTATCTATGTATATATATATATATACCCTTATATTAAATATATACTAATCAATACAATTTGCAGCGGGTATGTCCACCATAAGGAATGTATATACATATATCTAGCCGTGTGAAACTTAGTTCTGATGGTATATATTATTGAGTGAACAGTACACTCCAAATAATAATAATTACAAAGAAAACAACTTGTTAAATCGAACATAGCAAAAAATGGTAGAGATATAGCATTATCCATGTTAGAAAGTTTACTTCTAGTAGTATTGTCAGTTCTTCGACCTGTTAACCTTAAAAAGAGATGTGAGAAACTTTTTTTTAATTTAGTACTCATGCATGTATTAAATTAATTAGATATTTACATAAATGGAATTAAAATATTTGCGATTTTGAATACTGTTATGTTATTATTAAAATTAGATATATGTTGAAAATCAATTAGAAAAATATATAACCTCTAATTGTTATATTTTATCAATATTGAAGATCATTTTTTGAAAATGCTATTTTATATGTAAATAATAGAATTGAAAGATAGTTTCATTTTTATGTTATAATTATTCTAGAAGATATAGAGACGACAATGCGGAGGAGATAAATATGGCGCAGATAATGAAGGTAAAGAAAAAAATTATATCAGACATGGACATAAAACTGGAGACAACCCATTTTATCTTAGATTTTAATACGAACCGTATTATAATGGACATCAGTAAGTATAACGTTTCTTCTTATAGGAATATTTTACTTTATTTTCATTCTGATTATATATTTATAGCAATTTGTGTCATGCGTTTGTCTATTGTAGCTAAAAAAGACGGTATCCACCACTTTCTTTACATCAAATTTATTCTCTTTCTTTCCCAATATTTCAGCTCTTATTTTCTTTCCATAAACATACGCACCTCGCAAAGACCATAATCTCGACGAATTTGTCACACATATACACAACATACAACCCGGAAGATTCTGGAACTTTCCGTCTTTCTGTTTATTTGTGACCGGTATATCTCACACATATATACAGACACAACTAGTTAGCTCTGTAATCTTCTAACATACACACATACACATTAAGAGCATGTAGAAAATGTTTGCATTCATTTTTGTTAATAATCGCCGTTTAATCTTCCAAGTTCGTCATTTACAATGATACATGTTATTATTCGAACGTCGAAACCGCAAAACGCATATAGAATAGGCACGTCTAATCTCTCTCTCTCTCTCTCTCTCTCTTTCTCTCTCTCTCTCTCTTTCTCTCTCTCTCTCTCTCTCTTTCTCTTTCTCTCTCTAATATATCATAATAATAATCATAACAATAATATTAATAATAATTTCAGTTCTATTATACGCACATCCCGTGCAATCAATCTTATAAACAAAGAGAAAGATTGCAAATGTGTTTAAAAGTACTCTAGAATCTAAAGTGAAGAAGAAAACATATTTTTTGTCTTTTTTTTCTTTTTTTCTTCAATTTTGATGATTCTAGCCGGCGACGCATTGTTTTGCGTTCACACGTATAATTTTCATTTATTATTAGTAAAAGCTTGTACGAAAATTCATTCAAAATATTAGTATATGCGAAAAGCATGCATCTTTTCAATAAAGCATTTTTGGATATAAGTTTACATAAACCTTCTTCATCTTTTAGACCTCAGTAACAAGCAGTATAAGTTCGGTCTCATGCTTTTGAGACATCCTATATATTTTTCGATTGTATATCTCCAATGTATCATTATCGAATGATATACATAAATGCATATATGTAATCGGATATACTCACAAACTAGGAAACGTCCATATTCTAATTTTTCGCTAGGATATTCCATAAAAATACCAAATTCATCATAGCATCTTGGTTCAATGGATTAAACATCAATGATTGGTTGACATTTTTCAAGGTCTTCTTGTCGTTATAAAAAGGAGAAAAAAATAAAAAATTGAGGAAAAAAATATAAAAAGAATAAAAAAAGAGCGATACGGAAATTGCTATTCGATATTATCACATTTATTTTGTTCAATAGATATATATTTGATTAAATATATGAATCATAGAGAATTACGGAGAAATTATTGCAATACGTTAAACAAGATTTTGAAATAGGATTTCTTAATAATGAATATTTAATACCTGCCAAGTTTATTACAGTGCACGACGTTGATATACGACATAAGTCATTATTTATTGATAGTAAGAAATATTAATATTTTTATTCTTTTATTTTCTCTTTCTCTCACTTTTTCATTGATTCTTACGTTCTTCACGCTACATTTACTACTAAGAAAGAAATTTTATTCTATCTCGAAACTTGAAATAAAAAATGTTTATTATTATTCTTTTTTTTATGTGCTTGAATCTTTATTCGCGTCAATCAAAAATAGATAATCCTTGAAACAATTGAATTCATCTTTGGCTTCAATTTACCTTTAAAACTCAAGGGCTATGTGAGTGTCTATGCCAAATGAGATAAAATTATTGACCTTCTCTTTTGAATGTCAGAATTTTTTTCTACAACTAATCTGTCCTACAATATTGTCTTGTTTTCAGCAATACTTGATATTATTTTACCGTCGGTGTAACCATCTCCTTAACCAGGTGCTCTGGCAAAATCGCTTTCGGTACCGAACAAAATGACATTGACAACTGGTGGCGAAGGGCACTTATCTGATCCAACGACGCAATCCAGTCGCAACAAAAAACTGTCATTAATGCAGTACTGGAATAAAGACAAATTCTGTCATATGACTGCATAGTCATATTTTTGCAGAAATAATGACTAGAGATCGTTATTTTAAATTGTTAGGGATGCTACATTTCACCCATGATATCGAACCTACTAATGATCGTTTATGCAAAGTACGGAACGTCATTGATATGTTAAAAAAACATACAGGTTTTTCGTTATGTTACAATACGTTACGAAAAACCTGTATGTTTTTCTTAACATATCAATGACGTTCTGAACGAAACGAAAAGTCAATCATTTCAACCTTACCAACGGCTGTGTATTGACGAAAGTTTACTATTGTATAAAAGGCGGCTGGTGGTCTTCAAACAATACATTCCTTTAAAAAGAAACATTTGCCATGAAATTCTTTTTTCTCAATAAATATCAGACAAAATATACACAAGTTATGATTGTTTATGGCGAATCATGTATCGTAATAGATAGCGAAAATAAGCCTATTGGAAAAACGAGAACAATAGTTCACTTATGATGTTTTATCTTGGAAAGAGCCATATCCTTTATGTAGATAACAGTTATTCGAGTCCAGGTTTATTTAATCTTAAAAGTGGAAGGAATGCCAAAGATTAAAACATTCGGACTAGAAGAATATTTCCAAGTCCGACAGCCAAATTGGTTCGATAGGCACTCGCATAACTTTCCCTCGACTAGTCAGAATATTTCCAAGTCCGACAGCCGCATTGGTTCGAGAGGCACTCACGTGACTTTTTCTCGACAAGTCGGAATTTTTTCAAATCCGAGAGTAGCATTGGTTCACATGTTTCTCGCAAACCTTTCCCTCGACTAGACGAAATATTTCCAAGTCCGACAGCCGCATTGGTTCGAGAGCCACTGGCATAACTTTCCCTCGTCTAGTCGAAATATTTCCAAGTCCGACAGAAGCATTGATTCACATGTTATTCGCATAACTTTCCCTCGACTAGTCGGAATATTTCCGAGTTCTACAGACACATTTGATTGAGAGAAACTTGTATAACATTCCCTCCACTAGTCGGAATCTTTCAAGGTCTGATTGCCGCATTGGTTTCGTTGACAGTCGCATAATTATCTTTAGACTAGTCAGAATACTTCAAAGCCCGACAGTCGCATTGGTTGACAAATCCCTCGCATACCTTTCCTTTGACCAGACGGAATATTACAAAAAACGACTGTCGATTTGTTTTGAGTGGCAATCGCATAACTTACACCCCACTAGTTGGAATATTTCCAAGTCTGACTGCCACATTGGTACGAGAGGAATTCGCATAACTTTCCCTCTAATAGGGATATTTCCCAAAACGACATCGATTTGATTCGAGAGGAACCCACATAACTATTCCTTGGCTAGTCAGAATACTTCCGAGTCCGACAGCTGCACTGGCTCACAAGTCATTCGCATAACTTTTTCTCGAATAGTTGGAAAATTTCCAACTGCGACAGTCGCATTGGGTTGAGAGTCACTGTCATAACATTCACTAGATTAGTCGGCATTTTTCCAAATCCAACAGCCGCATTTGTTCGAGAAGCACTCGGATAATTTTTCCTCGACTTCCCGGAATTTTTCCAATTCCGAAAGTCGCTTTGATTCATAAGTCACTCGCATAACATTCCCTCATCTAGTCGGAATATTTCCAAATCCGGCAGTCGCATGGGTTCGAGATTTACTCGCATAGTTTTCCATCGACTATCCATAATATTTCCAAGTACGATGACCTCATTGTTTCGATAGGCATTCGCATTACTTTCCTCCGACCAATCAGAATATTTCCAAGTCTGTAATCTCATTAGTTCGATAGGCACTCGCATAAATCTCCCTCGGCTATTTGGAATATTTCCTAATCCGACAGCTGCACTGGATCGAGAGGCACTAGCATAACTTTCCTTCGACTAGTCGGTATATTTCCTAGCCGGACAGTCGCATAGCTCTCTCTCGTCGGTATATTTACAATTCAGACAGTCGCATTGGTTCACATGTTACTTTCATAACTTTCGTTCGAATACTCGGGCAATTTCCAATTCAGTCAGCTGCATGGGTTCGAGAATCACTCATATTTTTTTCCATCGACCGACCGGAATATTTCTAAGTACTACGGCTACTTCGGTTCACAAGTCACTCGTATAACTTATTCTCGACTATTCGGAATATTTTCAATTCCGACAGCTTTGGTGAAGAAATGTGTCGTGTTACTTTCTCTCTACTAGTCGGAATATTTCCAAGTCCGAGAGTAGCATTGGTTCACATGTTTCTCGCAAACCTTTCCCTCGACTAGACGAAATATTTCCAAGTTCGACAGCTGTATTGGTTCGAGAGGTACTCGCATAGCTTTACATGTCTAATTGGAATATTTTCAAGCCCGACAACCGCATTGGTTCGAGAGACACTCGCATAACATTCCCTTCACCAGTTGGAATATTTCCAAGTCTGACAGCTGCATTGTATCGAGAGGAACTCGCATAATTTTCCTTCGACTACACAAAATAGTTCCAAGACTGGCAACTGCGTTGGTTCCAGTGTCACTCTTATTACTTTCCTTCGACTATTCGGAATATTTCCAAGCCCGTCAGCCGTATTAGTTTGAATGGCACTCGCACATGTTTCCTCGACTAGTCGGAATATTACCAAGTCCGACAGCCGCTATCTTTCGAGAGGCACTTCCATATTTTTCTACGATTTGGCTGGATATTTCCAAGTCTAACAGTCGCATTGGTTCACAAGTCACTAGCATAACTTTCCCTCGACTAGTCCAAATATTTCTAGGTCCGACAGTCGCATTGGTTCTAGCACCGCTCTCATATCTTCCCCTAGAATAGTAGAAATATTTCCAAGTCCCAAAGTCGCATTGGTTCCCAAATCAATCGCATAAATTTCCTTCGACTAGTCAGTATATTTCCAAATCCGACAGTCGCATTGGTTCGAGAGACACTCACATAGTTTTCGTTCGTCTAGTCGTAATATTTCTTCATCCGACAGTCGCATTGGATCGATTGGCATGCGTATAACATTCCCTCGACTGGTCGGAAGAATTCCAAGTCCGACAGTCGCATTGGTTCGAGAAGCACTCTCACAACTTTCCCTCGAAGAGTCGGAATATTTCTAGGACCAACAATTGAATTTGTTCGAGAGACACCAGGAGAACATTCCCTCGCTTAGTCTCAATTTTTCCAAGTACGACAATCACATTAGTTCACAAGTCAGTCACATAACTTTGCCTCGCCTAGTCGAAATATTTCTAGGTCCATCAATAGCAATGTTTCGAGAGACATTTTCATAACTTTCCCTCGACTAGACAGAATATTTCTAGGTCCAACGTTTGAATTGGTTCGAGAGGCACCAGCAACACACTCCATCGCTTAGTCTCAATATATCCAAGTCCGACAGTCGCATTAGTTTACAAGTTAGTCTCATAACTTTGCCTCGAGTTGTCGGAATGTTTCTAAGTCCGACAGTGGCATTGGTTAGGTGTGCACTCGCTTAACTTTCTCTTGACTAGTCGGAATATTTCTATGTCTAACAGTCACATTGTGTCTCGATATAGTCGCGTAATTTTTCATCGACTAGTCGGAATATCTTCAAATCCGACAGTTTATAGTAAAGTTGGGCACCCACGTCGTGTCTGCATCTCAGTTACCTCGCCCATTCGTGCATATGCAACGGAGCTATCCACTAGCAGCAACCACCACGGCCAAGTGGCCGGACTCGGAAAAACCCAAAATTCCTGCGGGCGGACAAGGTGAGCGGTTTACCCACGACCAACAACCTAGTAGCTACGCACCATCACTGTCATGCCGGCAGTGCCAACCGGGAATAACGGGGAGGCCTACTCACAGTGCCACGAGTCTTGTCACTCGTTCCAAAGGATAGGATGGGAACGGAAGGATAGCAGGTTTATTAGTGAGAGTTTGGTGGTGGAGGCAAGAAGAAAAGGAAAAATAGGAAGCTGCGTACGAACATCTCCAACCATATCCTGTTCGAGAGTGGGCTAATTCGAGAAGATTACAGGCACCGACTCACATCACCGGAACTCCGACAATCCCGGCAGAACAGGATTGATGGTTAAATAACACATTATGATGTGGGATTCTTTGCAAAACTCTGCGAAGAGGGAGAAGTCCTCGGCCGTGGAGACAAGATGTCTCGCTCCTTCCGGCCAAATCCTTTCACGGAGAATTTCTTCCATAGCAACTCTCTGTGGTTCGAAAACCGGATAGTCTATGATGTGATGCGAAGCCGTGTTCTCTTCGCCACATTCGCATGCTCCTTCCGTGATAATGTCTGGCGAAGTCAGCTTGGCCTTGAAGGCTGCGTGTCTTGCAAGAAAATAACTTATGAAATTGTTAGGAGAGACGAATATGGCATTCATGCTGTTCTTGATGTCAGGGAATAACGCGTATGTTGTTCTTTCCTTGGAGAAGTTCTCCCACCTAAACTGTCAAACCCTAAAGATTTCCTCATCGACCTGTCTTGCTATGGCGCGTTTAATCTTCGTGCCTTCCGGTTTTAGCGTAGTTGTCTCGGTGCACCTATTTCTCCTAGTGTCGCATAGTCTCCTTCGATTCAGTAACTGGAGATCTATCGGGGACTCCGGTGCTATGACGCAGAGGGGTTCCGTAGGAATTGTTCGATACGCGGATGAGACCGAGATGAGGGCCGATCGCTGGGTCGCACTTAACTTTTTGAGATCTCCTTCCATCCAGAGATCAGACCTTCCTGCTACCGCGTACGTGACCGTAGGTGCGAACACGCCTCGATAGATCGCTCGGAGAGCGCAATGGCGAAGTTCCTATTCCCTAGGTGCTAACCTAACTAGTTTTGCGAACAATGGGCCGACCTTGTCGTTGAGGTAACGGCAGTATGTCGAAACCCCCAGACCTATTGAAGTATACCTTGAGGTATGTAACGGAATTCCTAAATTTAATGTTATTATTCCCTATCTTTACGGTTGGAGGCTTGCTCGCTAAGTCGGTTTTTTGCCGTTTTCCACTATCTATCCAGACGTTTTCCTCCCTTTCTGCCGATGGATTTCCTTTTTACCCAATCGCACTTAAGAACGATCGCTTCCGTTTTACGCTCGGAGATTGTCAATTTTGCCGACGTGGACCATCCGGTGATGCTATTAACCACATGATTTCCTTTCTTTTCGAGTTCTTTCCTTGAGTCTTCTCCTGTTGCCTAATCCTATAACGTCGTAGCCTGTCCCTTGCTTTGGGATGTACGGCTCCTGTATAAGTTGCACTTCCAAGCGCTTTGGTCTAATCAGTTCGCCCGTTAACGTTTTAGAACATCCCATATTTAGCTGCAATAAATGAATTTTTGAGATCGCACGATTTATGTGAAGGTGGGGCCTTAGCCGAACTCATTTCGTTAGCGCGGTTGGTTGCACAGGGTTCTGCAAAAATGAACCGCGGTGCCTAGAGTTGAATCGGTGGTTTTGGTTTGTTGTCCGCTTCGAGACTTGCTGATGGGGCGTAGCCTATTTCTAGGATTGTTTTCGGTAGTTCCCGGGATGTATCTGCGCCGTTTTGCTCGGCCTCTTGCTCCATTATTGGAGGTAAGGGGCTTTTTTGTGCGTTCCTTTGACGCTGTTGTTGCGGGCGTTGTTGCTATTTGTATGGACTGGGACGTAAATTCCGCTTCCAGGGAATATAACATTCCCTCTATCAAATAGAATATTGCTAAGTCCGACAGTCGCATTAGTTCATAAGACATTCGCATTACTTTCCCTCAACAAGTCGGAAAATTTCCAAGTCCGACAATGGCATTGCTACGAGGTGTACTCTCATAACTTTTCGTCGACATTTCGGAATATATCTAGTTCCGACAGTAGCATTGGTTCGAGTGGAACTCACCCAACTCTGCTTCGTCTAGTCGGAATATTTCTAGGTCTGACAAAGGCATTGTTTCGAGAACTACTCGCATACCATTCCCTCGACTAGTCGGAATATTTCCAAGTCCGTCAGTCACCTTGTTTCACAAGTCACTCACATAACTATCCCTCGACTAGTCGGAATAATTCCAAGTACGACAATAGCATTGTTTTGAGAGGTACTCACATATCTTTCCCTCGAATAATTGTTATATTTCCAAGTCCGGCAGCCGCATTGATTCCAGAGGCAATCGCATAACTTTCACTCAAATAATTGGGTTACTTCTAAATCAGACATTCGCAATGGGTCGGTTGTCACTCTCATAATTTTACTCGACTTGTTGGATTATTTCCATGACCAAGAGCCCATATGATGGAGAGGCACTCGCAGATCTTTCATTCGACTTGTCAGAAGATTTCCAAGTCCGACAGTCGTATTGGTCCTAGAGGAATTTGATTACCTTACCCTCTACTAGTCGGAATATCTTCAAGTCCGACCGCCGTATTAATCCGAGAGGCACTTGCATAACTTTTCCTCGACTAGACGGAATATTTCCAAGACCGATATTCGCATTGGTTCACAAGTCACTCGCATAAGTTTCCCTAGAATAGTCATTATATTTCCGAGTCCGACAGTCGCATTGATTAACAATACAATCTCATAACTCTCACTCGACCTGTCGGAATAGTTCCAAGTCCGACAGTTCTTTTGTTTCGATTTTCACTAACATAAATTTCCTTAGACTAGTCGGATCATTTCCAACTCCGACATCCGTTTTGGTCGAAGAGACACTCGCGTAACTTACCATCGACTAGTCGGTATATTTTCAAGTCCGGCAGCCTTATTGGTTTGAGAGGCACTCAAATAACTTCTCTCGAAAAGTCGGAATATTTCCAAGCCCGACTTTCGTATTTGCTCACAAGCCACTCGAATAACTTCTTTTCGACTAATTGGTATAGTACCTAGTCCGACAGTCGTAGTGATTCGAGTGGCACTCGCATTACTTTCACTCGACTAGTCGGAATAAGCCCGGGAGCCGCATTGTTTCAAAAATCACTCGCATATCTATTTCTTGACTATACGGAAAAATACCAAGTCCGAGGGTCCTATAGATAAGAGTGGTACTCGCATAACTTCCCCATGCATGTCGGAATATTTCCAAGTTCGACAGCTGCATTGGTTCCAGAGTTACGCGTAGAACTTTCCCTCGACAAATCGGAATACTTCTAAGTACGCCTGCCATATTAATCCGAGAAGCACTCCCATAAGTTTCCCTCGACTAGACGGAATATTTCCAAGTCTGACAGCCGCATTGGATCGAGAGGCAACCGCATAACTTTCTCCGAACCAGTTGGAATATTTCTAAGTCCGGCAGCCGCATTGGTTCCAGAGGCACTCGCATAACTTTCCCTCGACTAGTCGGTATATATTCAAGCCCGACTGTCGCAATGATTCACAAGTCACTCGCATAGCTCTCTCCTTACTAGTCGGGATATTTCCAAGTCCGTCAGTCGCATTGGTTTTTGAGGGACTGACATAACTATCCTTCGACTAGTCGGAATTTTTCCAATTCCGATAGTCATATTGCATCTCAAGTCACTCGCATAACTTTACTTCAACTAAGCGGAATACTACCAACTCCGATAATCGCATTGTTCCGAGTTGCACTCGCATGAATTATCTTCAACTAATCGGAATGTTTCCAAGACTAACAGTATCCTTGTTTCGAGAGGCACTCTCATAACATTCCCTCCACTTGTTGGGATATTATCAAGTTCGACAGTCGCTTTGCTTCGAGAGGCAATCGCATATCTTTCCCTCTACTCGGAATATTTCGCAGTCCGACAGCCACTTTGGATCCAGGATCCCTCGTATAAACTAACTTCGATTAGTCGGAATATTTTCAAGTATGACGCGCATTAGTTCGTGAGATACTTCTTTTTTGTTTCGTCAGGGGAAACTCAGGTTTGGATCATCTACCGATTAAAAAACCTTCCGATACTTATTACTAACTCGCTATGGAGAGTGGGGGTGCGCAGTATCGCGCATAAGCGTATTACAAATTCGCCCTGGACCGCTCCTTGGTGTGTCAGGTCAGTATACGCATTGCTCTCATTCATTCATCTACATTCATACCAAAACTAAATACGGCACTCGACAGGACCTCGCGAGCCCCCGGAGACTCAATTACTCCCTACCTATATACATACATATTGACTCGATCCCTACCCCATGGTGCTCTGACCAGGCCCATTTTCGCCCGTATACACATACTCACACCTAGAGGGAAGCGACGCGTGAGCCAGGCGCAGGAGCCTGAGACACTCGGAGCCTTGCCCGAGGTAGCCGCATCTCCTATACGGCTTATCGTTCACACTCCTCTTCACATACACACCCGCACGCTCACTCACAGGTCCTTCTTCTTGCGTCCGTCAGCGTCCTCCTTTGCACGAATGACCCGCTCTGCGAAGGTCTGGAAGGCCTCCCATTCTCCCGGGACAGTATATTGTAAAGGTGGACACCCGAAGCGTGCTTGGAGCTATGCTACCTCGCCCGTTAGAGCATACGCTACGTAACTACCTACAAAAAGCAACCACCACTACGAAGAGACCGGATTCGGAAAAACCCAATACTCCTGCCGGCGTGCAGAGTGAGCAGCTTAACCAAGGCCAATATACTCGCAGCAACGAATCACCACGCTGATGCCAGCCGTACCCACGGGGAGCCACAGGGAGGCCCACTCACAGTACCACGATCCATGGCACTCGTTCCGCAAGATGGGATGGGAGTAGAAGGATAGCAGGTTTAGGGGAGAGTTGTTGGTAGAGGAAAAAAAAATTAGGAAGATGCATGCGAGCATCTCCGACCCTATCCTGTTCGAGAGTGGGTTAACCTGAGAAGATTAGAGGCGTCCACCCGTATCTCCAGGACTCCGACAATCCCAACTGAACAGGATTCATGAACTAATGACCCTTAATGAGGAGAGTTTCTTTGCAAAACTCCGCGAAGAGAGAGAATGCCTCGGCCGTGGTGACAAAATGTCTCGCTGCTTCCGGCCAACTCCTTTCACAGAGAATTTCTTCCAGAGCCACTCTCTGGGGTTCGAAAACCGGACAGTCCACGATATGATGCGAAACCGTGTCCTTATCGCCACATTCGCATGTTCTTTCCGTGATGTTGTTCAGTAATGTCACCATGGCCTTAAAAGCTCCGTGACCTGTAAGAAATTGAGATGTGAAGTAGTTAGAAGAGACGAAACGGGCGCCCATCCTTTCCTTGATGTCCGGGAAATACGCGTACGTTGTTCTTCCCTTTAAGGACTTCTCCCATCTGAACTGCCAATCTCTGAAAATTTCTTCGTCAACTTGTCTCACTATCGCGCGCTTATTCTTCGTGCCTTCCAGTTTTCGCGTCGCTATTTCGGTGCTTCTATTTTTCCAAATACCGTACAGTCTTCTACGCTTCATCAACTGGAGATCAATCGGTGGCTCCGCCTCTACAACGAAGAGGGATTCCGTCGCGGTTGTGCGGTACGCAGATGTGACCGAGATGAGGGCCGATCGCTAGGTCCCGCTTAACTTTTTAAGATCCCCTTCGGTGCAGAGATATGACCATAATACTGACGCATACGTGACAGTAGGGTTGAATACGCCTCGATAAATCTACCGGAGAGCGCAATGATGGAGTCCTCATTCCTTAGCTGCTAATCTACCTAGCTTCGCGAACAATGGCCCGACTTTATCGTTAAGGTAGCGGCAGTGTGTCGTGACCCCCAGCCCTTTGTCAAAGTATGCCCGGAGGTATCTAACGGAATTCCTAAATTTTATATCATTGTTCCCTATCTTTACGGTGAGTGACCTACTGGCTAGGTCGGTCTTTTTCGCCGTTTTCCACTTCCTATCAGGACGTTGTCCTTCCCTTCTACCAATGGGTTTCCTTTTCACCCAGTCGCTCTTCAGGACGATAGCTTCCGTCTTGCGTTCGGAGATAGCTAGTTTCGCCGTCGAGCACCATCCGGTGATGTTGTTTACTACGCGATTTCCTTTCTTCTCGAGTTCCTTCTTAGAATCTCCATCTACAATGACGAGTAGGTTGTCTGCGTACGCGATCGCGTTGACTTCCGAGGATCCCTTCAATAACTAGAGGAGCTGGTCGAACATGAGGTTTCAGCAGGACCAAGGACCGATCCTTGTTGGCATCCTCTCGAGGCCTGCTTTGAAGCCTCATGCTTTCCTAAAGCACCTTTTACCTTACGTTCTAAAAGTAGCTAGTCATAACGTTAAAAACGTTTCTCGGGCAGTCCCGATCTTGGAGTACCTTGAGGACTAGAGGCCACGAAACATTGTCGAAGGCTCCCGAGAAGTCGAATAACAACGCGAAGACATATCTCCGTGTGAAGGCAGAAACGATTTGATGCATCTCTACTACTGCGTCCTCAGTGAATTTATTAACAATTCTAGCGCTCGAGAACAGTTAATTTAAAATTAATACCAGACATATGTGAATTCCTGAAAAAAAGAGGTTCTTTATTTAGGCCACATAATTGGGAAAGGTGGAATCAAGGCGGACCCAAAAATGCTCGAAGCGTTCCCGCTCGAAAAGAATCCTCGCGACCACGAAACATTAAGAATATTCACCACTTTTTAGGCCTCACTGGTTATTATCGCAGGTTTATTCCAGCTTTTCCCAAAATAGCGAAACCATTTACCTGCTTATTAAAAAAGAAGATAACCTTTGTGTGGATCAAAATACAGGACGACGCATTCACCTCTCTTCGGGATGTATTATGTCGAGGACCTATTTTGCAGTACCCTGACTTTACGAGAGAGTTTAATTTAACTACGGACGCGTCAGGATTTGCGATTGGAGCCGTATTAAATCAGGGCCCTATTGGCAAAGACCTTCAGATCTCATACTGATTGTTGAATCAAGCAGAAAAAAACTACTTAACGATCGAAAAGGAGCTATTAGCTATTGTTTATGCGATACATTATTTCCGTCCATACTTGTATGGATGAAAATTTAACTTAGTAACAGATCATAAATCATTAGTAGAGAGAGAGAGAGAGCGAGAGAGAGAGAAAACAATATTAAGTATGATTGTCCTGTAGGGAAAGAACAGGGCTTAGAAAAGAAGGAAAAAGGTAAAGTGATCAGAGGGACCAGTCGTCTTTTACGGTAGAGATGGTGAGCTTGAAATGTTCCGCTTGATTTACATTTTATCAAGATTTTAAGTCCAGCATGGTTAGTTTCTTCTCATGAAAATAACACAGTTATTTCTTTAAAGTGGATGGTTCTACATTCAGACATTTTTTTATTTTCTCTTTCTTTTTCTTTTGTTTCTTATCTTTTTATATCTTTTTTGGTTTTTTTTCTTTAGATATCTCGCTTTGCTACATGTATGTTTATTTTGTATTTCTCTTGTTTTTGTTTTAATACTCTGTTCATTTTCCTACAATTGGACTATACCGTGTACCAACTTATACTATATACGTCTATACATATATATATATTAATATATTATATATATAATTTTAAAAAAAATTATATACTTGGTTCTCTTTGTATATTTCGTAACCACTAATATATAATATCCCTGTCTTTTAATTCCTATTATTTTTAAACCATACGAGTATTACTATGATTGTAGTGCATACTACTTTGTACTGCGTTGCTTATAATTTTTTATCTTTTCTTTTCTTCTTTTTTCGTACCGCAGCTTTTAAATATCTAGAAAAATCAATTATTTCTTTATTGTTTTTTACACACTTCATATTACCATTATATATATACTGTTATCTTTTTTACTTGCTTTTATTTAAGTAGTCTATATTGCTACTATTATGTACTTTGCTTTGATTACTATTGTACTATTACTCCGTACAGTCTTATTATCTCTTTTTCTTTCAGTTTTTTCTTTTTTTTCTGTTTTATTCATGTTTCTCTCATTTTCTCTCACACTGTATATGTCCCGCTTGCTTATCGTCGTTTGTTCAACTCAAAAAGGATTGTATAACAGACATACCGAATATGAACGAATTGAATGATAGTATCAAAAGAAACAACTTGATGTCGAACAATGATCGTTCCTAATGTTAATAGTTGACCATTACGTTGGGAATGGATGGGGGAGAATTGGGGATGAGGTAAAATCGAGGGCTGGATATCTATAGAGATAGTCACGCTCGAATTAATGCGCTTCCCGAGATCTCCTGTTCGCAATGTGTGTACGCTGATGGCTGTCAGCAAAAACGTGACTGGTCCGATAGGAAACATTGTTCAGTGGCGTGAGCGAAATTATCGACGGTGTGGTAGAACGAGGAGGTGATGAGCAGGGGGAGGAAGAGGTGAGGGGAAGATATCGATGAAAGAGAAAAGGTATGGTGGTACTGGTAAGAAACGAGAAAAGGAAACAAAGGTCTGTGATAAACACAAATTGGTCCTCTTTCCTGTATTTCTCTTTCTCTCTTTCTCTCTCTCTCTCTCTCTCTCACTCTCTTTCTCTCTTTTTCTGTATTTTTTTCTTTCATTCGTTTTTTCCACACCTATAGATGTTGAAGATGTATTGGCTTATTACCTTTCGTCAAATGCGTAATGTTTCTGGTTCATGACGATCAACTGATCGTTCGGTTTGTCGATCGATTGGAGATAATGATGAGATAAATAGGAGATAATGGCTAATACCTATACAAATTTAGGCTCTAAGGGAGTCGAGAAAGAATATCTTAAAATTATAGTTCAGTTCATACCATTACGCTGTGCGATATAGTTACAGAACTATGATGTTTTCTCTTTGAAATACGACAACCGACTTAATGATATTCTATATATATTAGTTTTTATTATATTATATTCTATTTATGTTAGTTTTCATTTCAGGCCCAGAAATAGGATATGAATATAAGATATGAATATATAAGTGGAATCTCCTTTGATATAATCTTTATATTGCTTCTTATCATTATTATTTCATAATCTTTACTATATAATGTAACATAATATAATATATTATATAATACATGCCTTAATATTAATATATAATAATATATATAATATATTACCACACTTAGCACTTATGAAGCATTACTTTAAATTAAATTAAATTAAATTAAATTATTAAATCAAATTGAACTGATTAATTCAAACATCATATTTTCATTTCCACTATCATGTTAATACTCTAACTAACTTACATCTGCACTACTTCGTTAAAATAAATTATATCACTTCCACATTAAGATCAAGTGTTCTGACTTTCTCATTCTTTACTGCACCCTGCATATTTATTCGTAACTTAGCACACATTTGTCCGCTTTCTTCCATATATGCTTTTTTTAATATGCCTCTTTCTCTTAATTATTCCTTTTAACCACTTTATCGTTTCTTACGTCCCTTCAGCACTGAGAACTTCTGCTACCTGTAACTCCATTCTATTCATTATTTCGCACTCATTTACCCAGTAATCAATAGAATCTTCCTCTTTACTACAGAATTTGCAGCATTTCTCTTCTTCAGCTCCCCACAATTTATTGGCTCCTTCCAACGAACCGCATTTTGCTTCTGCAATTATTTCATAATCCTCATTGTCATCTGTTTCTCCTTCATTAATTTCTTTATATCTTTGAATATATTTTAGTTTCTTAATGACATTTTACTATATCAAGCTTTTGACTTTTCTTAAATATTCAAAAACATTTACTAAGTTTACACAATTTTCAATAGTATTAAATTAATCTGATTTCATCAATCAGATTTGAGACGTCAACTGAATTTGTAATTAAATATCCAAGTGAGTAATTTAAATTCATGAAAATATATTTCATTGTAGTTTCATATGTGTTATCCCTCTCTGAAGATGTTATTATGATTGCTATGTAGACTGAATTTATAGATAGATGATACATTAAAATATAACAAATATAAACAAACGTTCATTCTCATGTATAAAAATTTAATCTTTGTAAAAAAAACCAGTAAACATAAAAACAGTATTGTAATAAAATTCTTTTCTTTTTCAATACCATAGTTTTACAAATCAATGGTTGCTCTACTAAGCAGTTTCCTCACGTATATTTTTCATACTGCAAACAGATTCCCGTTGTACAGAACAAAGAGTAACAAGTAAAGCCTTGATCAAGTTAGGGAAAAGAGGAAAGGTTTATAGTACTTAAATTGTAACACCTTGAGTTGTAACTAGAATAAGTGATACGAATTAGTTAGTCCATATCTTATAGATAGGATTATAAAAAATATTCTTCATATATTGTATGAATCTGCACCTAGTTTTAGTTGGAAACAGTTGTTTTTTAACGGTAAGATTCATGGCCAGCTTCTAACAATTTTAGCTATTTTCAATAAATTTATTCCATACTTCAGAAATCAAAGAATATTTATCAGTTTGTAGACGTTGGCTTCGAATACTTTTTTCATCAAATAAAAAATTTGTATAAAACAATTCTTGGTTGAAAAAATTTAGTCTCTCATTTCTCATTTCACAAATATGAAATGTTCAAATTTTTTTCTTCATATACTCTACGGTCTTACAAAATAACAAGAAATGTATCTAATTTTGGTGAAGGTAGATTCCATGTAATTCCTAACACTCGATTTGCTTCTAGTTCTGTATATTTTTGTATGAGTTCAATAATAATTATCAAGGCAAATATAGTTCTTATTTGACCTTTTATAATGTTGTTTTTGTGTATACTGTTGGATTTGGTAATGGCCATCCAAATCTTGAACCCTTTTTGTATTTCTTATCATACAATTTCATCAATAGCAACTTCAATGTCCTGGTCATTTCCTTCAGTCTCGTTTTCAGAACTTGACGGAAATCCTCTTCCCTTTTATCTCCTGTTTGTTCAAAATGTTCCTTTCTTCATCCTCATTATTTAAGCATTTATTATCAGTTTCGAATAAATTATATCCAATTATAATTTGGTCATCTTCAATTTTAGAAAATTTATCTTCATCGTTTTCTAAACACCCCTTATTTATATTGTTTATCTCTTTCATTGGTATCTTCTTTACTGAACGTCTTATCATGTTTAGGAGTAAATATTAGAAATATTAGTAAATATTAGAACAACACAGTAAAATAAAATGTAAACTAACTATTAAGTTTTGTTCACTTTCTCTTTCCTTACTATTTTCACACTGTGATGCTCTCTTTGGAACTCTCAAAATTAGACTGTTTTTTGATGTAGCAGTATGTACGATAATAATATTCGAGGATAATTTGAATGATTTTGGTTAGATCAAATCTCATATGCCTACTTTATTGTCATTTTTATAAATGGTCATTTAATTGGTTACGGTTGATATGACAAGGTACATATTTTTCTCAGAATAAACAAAATAAAAGCAAGCGTAAATATTGATAAAATTATTAAATGGATATTATAGAAATCATAATTATATTAATATAAGAATTATAATTATAAATCAAATAGAGAAAAAAATAACAGTGAATGCAGAATTTGTACTCAAAATCCAAAACCGGTCATTTGAGAAACTGTTGTACGGTTAGTATTAAAAACATTTAGATGATCATTATCTATAATACTAACATTTACTATTTTATTATTTGCGATTATGTCAGCACACTTTTCCTTACTCTTATTTTTTTTTTAAAGATTACATCAGACTTTTTCTGAAATGTATTTAAACAAGGATAGTAGAGAATAACAATACGATTAATATTTTGCGTCGGAAGATGGTATGGAAGTGCATGATGAAAATTAATGCTATGAAAATTAAACCATTGTTTTCAATCGTATTTCTCATGTTTGGCTTTTAAAGATCGATTCACATATTTCAGTTCAATCTTAATTCTATTTCCGTTTCGTCTCCGCTCTATTATTTCGGTACGGAACGCAATTCCACCACTCAGTTCTGTTTCAGTTACATATATGTATTCATATATCTATAATAAGATGGGCGTAGCCATAGAAAATTTTCTTTGTAATATATAAATATATAAATTTATTCATTCTGTTTTCTCCACTTGTTGACGGAAAATAACTTTTAAAACCTTTATCAACTTTACGTATGCAAATATTATTTTTCGTTCTATAAAAGTGACATTTTTGGTATTATCTTAATAAAATTTTGTTTTTTGATCAGTTAACCATAATTTTTTTTTGAAAATTAAATATGTTAAAAAATAAAGAATATTTTCGTCAAATTTGTTTTTTTTATTTCCGAAAAGGCAAAAACTTGTGGTAAATTCGTCAGGAAATTTGTCCTTTATATGGAGCCATAGAATGCTGTAGATGATTCAACATACAAAAAGTGGTTTAGAATATTTAGAGAGTAAATTTGAATGTAGAAATATTTTACAAAATACGTTAAGCCTAAGTTATCGCAACCAAATTTTATTGCCTTACGATTTAAGTTCCAATAGCATATTGGCATAAACAACAAGATCAGTCACACATCGAGCTTTTTTACGATTAGCCAGAGCGTTCGAAGTTGTGCAAATTGTATATGTCTCTTGATATATAAATGTATGTGTAAGATACAACTAATTTTATTTTGCGAGATGTTTGATAAATAATTACTACCAATTGATCATTGAACAAGAAATATTTATTATCTTGAAATGAATAATAAATTAATGCAAGTTTTTATTACAATTTCTAAATAAACACATATTTAAATTATGAACGTCTTGTTAAAATGTACAAAAATTTTTACATCTTGTAGTATCTTTCGAAGCATATTGGTACATGTAATGCAATTTTATATTTTGTGCACTCTTACTTTGTTGGAGTTATCTGGTACGATATTGTAGGTTAAGGAGTTAAAATGACTTCTAAATGAAAGGTAATATTTGCGTGTGTGTAAATGATAATGGTGCAAAACTGATATGTTTTAAAATCCTACTTTGTGAACTTCGACAGCGTCAAATTAGATGCGTGAAACAATAGAAAATCTTTTTTGTCCATAGGCAAAAAACGTTAATAGTATTCAGCCCAAAAACATTGTTGACAAGCATCGTTGACATAATAAACTGAATTATCTATCAATAATAACTTGCTCTCACTTGTCCGTTTTTAAGTGTTCGTTATTCCACTGCTGGAATAAAAATCATTGAAAATTATTCAATAAAAATGTTATAATTCATCTAAGCACTTTTCTGGGACACATATGTAATAGGCATAGTTCTTAAATGTACACCTTTTGAAACATCGAGGTTTATTACTCATTCCAATTAATAAAGCGGGAATCTTGTCACGGGACAAGAGCCGTGATTCGACCTTTATGACCCGATGTTGATACATGTCTTTTCCGAAAATGTTTTCCATAATAAGCTAGTTTCATCAGCGTTATACACATGTTCGAACAGATAATTTTCTTTCCTTAGATATTCTGTAAACTCTTTTTTAAAGCTGCAGATTTATCCGATGAAGGTTTTTGCCTGACATATAGTTTACGAATATCGTAACATGATTTGAAATTTGCTAACCAACCAAATGATGCTTTAAAATTACAATCTTCATTCAATTTTCGATTGTACTATATAGTTTTTTCGTATACGATAGGACCAGACATCCTTTGTCTCTCTTTTGACAGAACCGTTGATACGTATCCATGTCAAGAATTTTATTGTTAACAGAGTTCATATTTTTTCGTGTGCACTGCAATCAACTCTCACTATAATTTAGAATTTCACACTTTCGTCTTATAATGTCACAAACTGTTGATTTTCCAATTCCACAAGACGCTGCTATTTCAGTTATTATTTTACCACTATTTAACCGACTTAATATTTTACGTTACATTTAAATTGATAAAACGGTATGATTACATTTCAACATACAGGTTTAGAAAGTAAAGATCAATTGACAATAATATGTTAATATATGTTAATGTCGCTGATCGCCAATCATCATTCGACTCAATATTTGTCCGATTAATCGATGTTCGGAAATCGAGGTTCTACTATTTTATATGTTATGATGTAAATAATTGATTCGAACAGACTCTTAAGTGATGTTGGTGAATGCTCTGTGATGTAATGTAAATAATGATTTGGACAAAGCTTCGGAATTTAGAATTTCAAATAGATAATTCGAAATTCAGACGAATCAATTATAACCCAGTGATGTATCGATAGATGATCTTTTTCCTAGAGAAGCAGTGTAAGAAATTATATTATTTTCTTTATTTTCATTCGGTCTTTTATTTATTGATGGTTTTACCAACTTACTTGATTTTTGTATTGTCTTACTTTTTCCTATATTACTGTTGCTTTTTAATAGTAGTTGTTTGAATTTGGGAAGTTTTAATAAAGCTCCCACATTAACACTTATTCTGTTTGATATACTTTTACGACCAAACATTTTTGATACATTTAAAAGAATTACAATTAATGTTTACTAGAAACATTTACTTATGATTCTTCAACTAAGTCATGTAAATAATTTTGATTATTTTGGTAAATTACTATTATATTATCTTTTAATTAATTTTCATTTGTACGATTTTCTTTTATTTCATAACTTAGAATAATTTTTTAAAAAGATTAAATATTTAACAACAAATTCATGGGAAAAAATTTTATATTTACATTGAACTGCATCATCACCGTATTCCTATTCTAATCCTGTTGTGTACCTAAAATATCTTTGTAAATAGTTGTAAAATTAATATCTTTAATTAGCTGGTTCAACTCCTGTATCCTCACATATAATTTGTTTCCGACATTTTTGCTATTTTCTTTCCTTTATGTTTTCGTATTAATTTTTTAATATTTTAAGATCTGCAAATTCTGTAAAAAGATCGTGTCGAAATCTTTGGTAAGTTTTATCCATGCATCAATTTTTGATTATTTTCACTTATTCAAACAAATAAAAGTATGTTGTGCCTTTTGGCAGCGAAAAGGATGTTTTAGTAGACCGTCGTAAAAAGAAGTACGGTTTGCTTTTAGTCGCGAAAAGTAGCATGCTTTCCTTTTAGCTGCGGAAACTATTACATTAAACAGGTAGTATTCTACTGCAAAAACGAAAAGGTTTACATTTTTTTTTACCTGAAATAAATTCTTTAATGAAATGAGTAAAACTTAATCAATTAATGTCGTCATGCACATAAAGTATTCATCTATGAGGATACAAGTAGTAAAAGTCGAAACATCATTAACAATAGCATGTGACAATCTTTGTATCATACTAGAATTATATATCTTTTATTATTTCTTTTAAGAAATAATTATTACAATAAAAGATGATGTTTATTGCCAATCACGGATCACAAATGTAAACAAACGTCAATTAATCTATTTAGATAATAATATTACTAAATTATACAATTGAATACATTTTCTCGGGGTAAGATTTTTAAAAACCATTGATGATAAATTTTTTTGTTTTAATAATAGTTGATTTTTAGTATCATAGGCATTTTATATATATTTCATAATATTTTGCTTTAAAACGTACTGTCTTAAGATTTTAATTTTTATATTGTTTCCATTAAAATCATATTTAACGATAATTGAATTCCTATTTGATCGCATACTTATTTCTCTGAAATAATTGAAATAAAAGAATTGAAATGATTTAAACAAAAGGTCAATTAAATTATTCGAGAAATTTTTAAAGTTAAATATATTTGCCTACAACTTTCTTTAATAATTTATGAATTATGAACTTTACATTTTTTCATGTGTATGCACTATTCATCTTGGGTATATACGGATTTGTTTTTATAATGCTATTCAATACGAGCATGCATGAAATCATCATCATTCTGCGTATGGCTCATCTCCGAAAGTATAGAAAAATAATTTTAAAATAATTAAAAAATATACTTTCTTTTTTATGCGTTTTTGATTTTGAAATTAAAATGTACCTATGAGTTATAGTAATGTTGGAATCTACAACAGTTTTAATAAACATAATAGTCTATTTTGTTATTGTTCGATCTGCTGTAACTATTAAAGATGCTTCATCACGAAAATGACCTATAAGTTATTCCAGCAATCTCCGGACAAACATAAAATGTGACATAGGTGTTTTGTTTTCTCTTCTAACTGACACCTTATATTAGCTACAGGTTGCACATATCTCTAATCTCCAAAAAAAAATTTCTCCGCCAATTACACGATTTTCTCATTAAACAATATGAATTTGCATATTGATTAGCCTTATCGACACCTTCTATATTTAAATTGTATTTTTAAAATAATTTATAATATAATAAAATAAATTGCTTGCTTAAATAAAATAGCTTGCTAATGGTATGAATGCTATCTTGTTTAATCTTCTTTGTATATTTTTCATACCAGAGATAAGATTACACACAAAAATTGATTGATTAATGAACATTAAAGACATTTTGAACAATCCGATAATACGAAATAAAGCATAGTGTAATCTTGCGTAAAAATTATGTTATGTAGTCTAATTATTGTCATAATAAAAAAGTATTAAAATCATTTATCACGTTATAATTAATAATACTTTATGTGGAAGGTTAGAGAATATAATTTTCATACAAATGTTTTGTTAGAATTGTATTAAAGTCAGTTTGCCATTGATGATCATTACAATCCAAAATATACTGTTTAAAGGCAATGAATCTGATTAGGAATTAACATTTGATGAAATTCAATCTACTCTTCAAAATATGAAATCTGAATGACAAATATTTTTAAGAAAATCGCACAAGTAAAAGAGGATGAATCGCGTAGATCCTAATCTAAATGTCTTGCTCTAAAACAATTATTTCTAATGATATTACAATCCTGTTTTTAAATTAACAAACATTTCATAAAATATGAACTTTATAACATACTTTGATTACATCAAAAATTCTTTGTATTTAATGTTCTCTTTCACGTGACCGATCTTATTGCAGTGCGCACAAAATTTTGGCATCGGCTTGAAATTTATCTCCCGCGACTGTTTATCCCTAGTCTCCATTCTATTATTGTTTAACGGTCTATTCCTAAGAAGTTTGGTTTGTTTATATCTTTGATGATGCAGTCGGTCCTGCTCAATCATCAGATAATGTTCCTGTGCCTTCTCGTATACGTCGAATATGTCCCTATACGCAGTTGGTTTGATCTCTATCTTGTCATCTCGTGGAAGATCGCAGAAATTTACCAGTGAAAATTCCTCTATCTCGTTAATTTTCTCTTCCGATAACTCATTAGCTTTAAGTCTCTCTTCCTTGTAAATTGCCTGCTGTAAATCTTTAACTCTACTTATGTATTGCAAGATATGCTCGTCGAGTTCCATGCAGATGTTATTTAATTCGATCATATACTGTTGTTAGGTGCGAATTTAACCGAAACTCCTGCTTAGCATGTTGCATAGATCGTCTAGCGTAAGTATTTCCCGATCTTCTACGGCGATGTAAGCTAAATCCCTGAGATTATTTATAATGAGACGAGTTACCGTTGCCTCACTATTTGGCGGTGTTAATTCAGGAGCACGTTTACATGCTCGAATAAAATTATTTGTCGTTATATTTCGCCCATCGTAGGTCGGAACAGCGTCCACGGCTGCGCGTATTGATAAATCACGTGGTTCGCGTGAGCCGCTCCGCGTATCGTCTACCTGTCGTGCGGTTAATATTTCCCGCAATGAAGATTCGAACGAGGTGAAATCCGGTTTAATTGTCTCGTTTCTTAGTTAGTTCTTCACGTTCGCGTAGAGCTTTCTCGCACTCTAGAATATGTATTTCTTTTTGTCGGAGCCTACGGTTTATTTCCTCGTACTCGTTCTCGTTAACGTGCCTGACACCGCTTCGCGTTTCCATTTTGCCGGTGGATTTCGATTGCGATTGCTTTTCGTTCGACATTCTGTTTCTTTTCGTAATCCTACCACTGTCACCAATTTTTATTTCTGACATGTTACGTCTCACTAGGCACGACCCTTAACAAAACTAATTTTCTAAAGAGCTCCGACTTCTGCAAGATCTCGTGCCTTTCCGGCCGTTACCTGCTTGGGCAGTTCTTCTGGCTCGGGATCGGCACCAAATAGAATGTCGAAGCAACGTTGCAAACGCTCTCTTACCTCTTGAGAGAGTGATTCCAGACTATGCTGAAGCTTTATCACCAAATACCTCGGAGTCCTAGGAACCAAGACTGGAAGGTACAGCGGGGGAATCCACCTTCTGGATGGCTCCAGGGAGGTCAGATGTTACGGTGGAAGGTTCTCTTCGTTCTTTTCCATGGACTCGACACCCAGTACGTCGTTGTAATTTTTCGTTTCGTGATAGAATTCCTTTAATAAGCGACGCAATTGGTACTTCCTGCCACCACGACATACACAAGGCATAAAGGTAGGAAGATGCTCGGAAAGAACGGTTAATTGATAGAAGGAAAGGAGAGAAAGAGAATAAATTGTCGTCCGTGTGGGATCGCCTTACCGAAACGACAAACTTGCCCGTGCGGTAGTTACTCACCAAGAGCAATAAGGATGGGTAAGCGGATTAATAGAATTTCTGCCTGTGCAGTGAAGGATGAACAAATTGCACTGTCACGTTGAATCTGTCGACTGCGTCGCGAATACTAGCTTCTGAGTTAGAGATATGTGCGAGGAAAGGAGACGCTACGAACACACCTGGGGTTACTAACTTGAGACGTTTAAAAAAACAGAACTTTTATTTGAGAATATAACTAATTGTACACTTACGCGTGCAGATGAAAACTCTAAATTCAAGAGATGCGCGTGATTCGTCTCGATTCTCTCAAAAGATGTCTACTCGTCGGAAGATCCGAAACAATAACCATGGAGGAGCGTTGTGCAGTCACATATATGTCTAGGTCAGTCAGCGTTCGGCGGCACTTGCTGCGTTCTCACTGGTCTACCGCTGTCCCAAATCTGAGGTGGTGGGGTGGATTCAGTGAAGTAAGTGGGGAGCACTGCATACGCCGAGGCTCGACGAGTAAGGCCTCGATGGGCCACGAGTATGGACGGTCGAGTGGAAAGGACGATGAAGATTTCTAAGGATGGATGTTTTCCTTGAATATTCTAGACCATGTGATTACATTAACTTAAACACTTCAGCATTTTTAAGGAGAGTCTAAAAACTTCTCGGGTATTATTTGGATTCCTACTTGCGTTATTGTTTGGGACCGTCCCATGTACTTACGTATTAAAGACACGTGCGTTTTTAGAATTTATGTCCTTCCTGTAAGATCTATATGCTCCGTGCATTCAATACTCAGGTAAAACTGTCTCTTATGTTTACATTTTTTACAATATTTCGTGTACATATAATAAGTCTAGCCTATGAATTATTGTACTTAGTAGAATGTATGCCTTTCGTCCTTAACATATGTTTTCAATGTCGAAATAAATAAGATTATAAAGGTGGATCCCCGTGTTTCCCGCAAAACTAAATAATGTTTTAATTTTAATTTTATTTTTACAGATATTTCCAATACGTTATTATTTTTTTTACAGGTTTTCGTCGTGCGACGTAACAATATGATACTTACATATTTATCGTGCTTAAACATCCAGAATCTACCAATAATAAAGAAGGTACTAGTCATCAATCATCAGATCAATGGATTTGAGTCAAGTAAAAAGTAAAAAATCAAAGATCTGGAATTACATTGAGATTTCTGGCATAAAATTAATAATAAGCAGATAGCAAACAAAATTAAACATAACCAGAAGGCTATATAAGATAAGCAGACTTGGGGATGTACTGAATCAAAATTTTTGTAAATATTACGATCTCGATGAAATAGTTGATGTATGTATTAATGACTCATTAATACCATTTTGAGAATGCATAATTCTTAAATAATTTTTAAAACAGAAGTACCATAAAAATAATATTAAACTATTTAAATTATTTTATGATCCAAGATATACATACCAATTTCAAATATATTCTGAAAAAAAATCAAAAGCACCATATTTAATACTAACAAGTCTTGTAATGAGCATGTGTAACAATATACCGCATAAAGGCCACACAATTTACGCAGATAATTGGTATACCAATATCAATTTAGCTAGAAAATTAATTGCTTGTAACACTTATTTGGTAGAAACTATAAGGAAAAACCGTAAAAGAATATCCGTAGAAGTTAAACTAAAAAAATTAAAACGAGACAAGTTGATTGCAATGCAAAATAGGAAAAGGATTATGGTTCTTAAACAACAGACGAGATATTTTAATAACTTCCACAAAATATTTGGCGGAAACAGTAACTGTATGCAAAAATAATTACACACGTGAAAAACTAACAGTAGTTTTAGATTACAATGTAGGAAAATGTGATGTGATTTGTCCGATCAGATGATAGGATATTGTACACCACACAGAAAAACTCTCATGCGGTATATAAAATTAGCTATCGAATTGTTATTAAATACATCAGCTACAAATATATAAACTGACAACGAAAAAAGAAAAATAAAGATCTCCGACTTTAGAATAAAACTGTCAATGCATCTCACATAGTGCCATGATGTAGAAATATTAGGGCCATCAAATATATCTATCCGAAGAAGAATAAACCATGAAATGTAAAAGAAGGTAGGACTAGTATACCCGGTGTGAAAATTTTACAATGTTAGCAAAAAAATTTTGCAAGCTTTAGAAGAAAGAGTGTTAAAATTCAGACAAAAAGGTTACCATATACTTCCCAGATTGTGCTGATTAGCTACATTTATGTTTGAAATGCTTTAGTAATACATTGATAGATAGAAGATTTGATAAAAATTAATTTTTAATTTTTGATTTTAAGCAAAATAAGCAAAATTGTAACGCGACTGAAGTTTCTGTAAATTATGATGAAATAAAATTATATTATGTATAATAATAATTAAGATCAAAGAAAAAGTAAAAATAAAAATTCTAATGACTGCTCTGAAAGAATCATTACAAAATAGCCAATATTCGGAAAGATTATACCATTCATAAGATTTTTACAAATTATTAGATTTTTGCATTTAACAAATAATGATACAGTTGACAATACAGAGTGATTACATAAAATAAAAGTTATAATAAATTTGTTTATTCATAAATTCAAAAATGTATACACATGGATGTCACCATTAATAAATCATTAATGCATTTTAAGAGACTTATTCCATATAAACAATATAATCTAATCTACAAAGATTTGGCATAATAATTTATAAATGATATGAATCAGCGTCAAATTATTGCTATCATTTTAAGATATATATAGGTAATGACAAAATAGATTCTAATAATAGCGCACCAAAAAATTATGGAATTGTCACAATCAATTTTCAACAAATTATTTTATATGTTGAAAAATAATATGCGTCGCCGAAACTGTTTTTAACAATAATTAAAAATAAAACACATGGAACTATGCGTTTTAATAAAACCAATATACCGAGATTTTGTCGGTAAAAAATTAAAAACAGGAAAATATAACTGAAATGCGAAAATAAATGAAACGTTTATGCCATTTCTACAAAGTACAAAACTGCAGAAATAACTGATTTTAGGCAAGAATAAACTCAATTCAATCGTATTTTGAAACCAAAATATGTCACTGAATATAATAAAAGCATGATTGAAATTAATCGCTAATTTCTTTTCGTATTATGAGATAATATATGAAAATATATAGAAAAGTCATTTTATATACATTCAACAAGGCACTTTTTAATAGATATATAGTATACGAAACAATAAATAAAGAAAAAAACAAAATCATACTGAATATAAAATAAATATTATAGAATTATTATTAAAAACTGCACAATTAATGGATTACGAAAAACGATTCAGAATAACTTATCGAATAGCAATAAACATCACGAAAACTATAGATGTAACATTGGGCTTATTTTTCAAAGAATATAAAAAAAAAACAATAAAAAAAAAACAAGAAAATAAAAAACAATTTAACAATATCAAAAAATAAATAAGAGCTTATAAAATTAGTGAAAAATATAAGAAATGCATTGAAACAAACATGGAAATACAAAAGATGCCAAATTGTGTTAAATGCACCATAATGCAAAGATATCACACGATTATTAATTTTTTCTAAATGATAGAAATTAAAAATAAGCATATCTTCATAAATTGAAATAAAATATTACTAGTACTTCTAGGTCAAAAATTATTTCATTTTACTGGACAAATTGTTCTCGATTATTGCATCTAAAAAAGATCTCGAAAGGCTTACTTTTTGTGTTATGATATGTTTGATTATATTATAACGTTAAAATGCATGTGCAAAAACATATTTATTCAAATTAATCAGATTTTATGGTTTTTATAATAATTAATTTCGTTAACATCCACATAATTAGCACACCTTCAAGCACGAATAGTCAAAATGATGCAGAAGCCAACGTGTGAGCGCCTTCGTCACCAATTGTGACAATCGCACTTAAATCACACTGCAAAGAGTTGTTGCATGACTCGTATTAATTAAATGATTCATTAATAAAACAAGAAAATACTATCCTAAACTAATGAAACTAGAATATGCCCAATAAAAAAACAATTAAAACTGTACCACTCAAGAGTAAATCCAAAAAGTTAATTATTAATGGCTATTTGTCAACAATTAATAGAAAAAATTACAACTAGTAACTCATGTCAAGTCGAATCTTTCATCCTCGACATAATATATACTAGAGGAACTTAAATTTGTTCACTCACTGCTTAAGACCCACAATAGCTCCAAAACATTCGCCCCGTTGTAGCTCGAAATTTATGTAAGCTGTTCCGTAATAAGTCCAAAATAAAATAAATCGACGTAGATGGAAAATTAATTAGATTGAATTTGTAATACATTGATTTAATGACAATGCAAATCTGAAAAAGGATTAAACATAATTTTTATTAAATTTATCGTAATAAAAAAAAAATGTAGAATTATATTAGCTATTAAATTTAAACATTTATTTACCAATATTCTTCTACAGAAGTGTAATAGGTCCTTGATCATCTTCCCTGATGCACTGACTCAAATGCGCAATAGTTATTTAATAATTAAGAGGCAAACAATGAATTTAATTCGCGAATATCTATTGCTTGTTTTATATATAAGTATCTACAGTATATCTGATTGTAGAAAAAAAGAAAAATAAAATTTTATACGAACAAATATTGACTCTATAACTGCTTTGGATCCAAATTATTCATACAGACATATTTTTAAAAGTTTTTTAACATCATAAAACGCAAACAAATTTAAATTAACCGAAAAACATTAACAACAAATCTCCTTCACAATTCCTTCTTTATTTTATCGAAACAAAGACCGATTCATCTATAGCTACACGAACAACTGCAATCATAATCTGAAAATAAAAACAATATCAATATCATTGTACAATAAAAAAAAATTGTTAAAAATATAAAGTCAAAAAATAAAAGACTACTCAAATTCTTACTAGCAAAAAGTAACAATGAAATAACAAAAACATTGTAACGGTAACAAAAATAATTAAAAAATAATATCACCTATCACAATATTATCTAAAAAATATTAATAATGTTCACGATACTAATTATTTTATAATAAAAATACATAGTATAATTATTAATAATTATGATAATTATTAATTATTCTAAAATAAAATATAGTTAAATTTTCACTGGAATAATTGACACGCAAATACTTATACAACAGAAGAATAGCCGAGAATGTTATTGCAAGTAGGTATCGTATCATTCTGAGAAGGAGAGATCACCTATACCCATCCCTGCTACAAATCTCTCGTAAGTTCGTACACGAAAACAAATTTCCGAGAACAATTACTGATATCATTTCCTAGGACGTAATACAAGATTTATTCATATTTAACGTACCCTCATACATCAAAACATACTTGACCTTTTTTATTAACAGCACACTTAGCTTACCTCGGCTACATAAGAAAAACAGCAAAATATAATACACGACCTTCACTGTGTTTCCAACTTTGTCGATTCATAGAATTTTATGTATTATTGTATATATACAAAATGTGTATGTATGTTATATATAATATATAGTACTCAATATACGTAGTATATATTATAACTTATAAACGGTAATATATTCTTTTGACAACAACATAAGTTCTTACAAAATGTCCTTTCTTGTCTTTCAAATCCTACCATTTTCTTCCAACCTATTTACATATATTTATCTTTAATTTATATTATAAATAAGATAGCATTCGCTGTCTTATATATTATATTATGAGCTTGATAATAACAATTCCGAACGAAACGGTCACTCGTTCGCTGATGTGACAAAGAAATGTCTTAATTTTGAGAATTCTACATATGTACATGTGCGTATATGTAATAAATGTATGAACATACACATATTTATCCATAACGAGTCATATACACAACGTGTACGTGTGATATATGTATGCACATATATAGTATTAGTATTCATGTATAGTATCTATCAGGAATATACACACATGTATATATATTATATGTACGATATATTAAATAGGTATATGTATGTACACGAATATATACGATTTAGATAAAAATCGAATATAACATATAATACGATCAATCAAGATTAATAATTGATAAATTGTTATATTCCGTTCAATGAGCCATCAGTAGAAATAAATATGCAGAACAGAACCGTATTTACAACTTCCAGACTCTTCTTCAACAATTTGCCAGTAATCCGTCATCCGTCTAGTAAACCCGAGAAATCGAAACTAGCTAATAAAAATCCATTTTCAATCCTAAATTTTACAGTTGACTATCAATAGTAGTTTAATAGCCAATAGCTATTATCCATCACGTGCCTAGCAAGCGAATATTTTGTTTATTTTTATTCGACTTTTTGAAAAGGACACGGACTAAATTATCTTAAAACAAGAAAAGCAAACATACCACAAAAATAAAGGCCAGAAATTCAAGAAAAATATGACGCAATAGCACGGCGATGAAAACATGTAAACGGTAATTTTATTTTCGCCAACATTTCAAAAACGCAATATTTTCTTGACTTGCAAACATTATGTCGTAGAAATCTCATGTTTGGTGATCGATTATGTATATTAGACGAATAAGTAACTTAGAAAAAAAAAATTTTAATTACCTGTAATTACGAGATGATAAAACTTCGTTATCACATACGGATCCAAACTGGTCTCAGCGATCTCGGCAATAAGAATGACGAAGACCTATCTATGGAGCCTTTTAAACATTTTATACTAATATACAAGCAAATAATAAATCGAATAATAAGTAACATTATCTATGTAATAAATTTGAATATCTCTTGTAAATATTCTGAAGAAACGATATCTCTATCTATTCATTTTTAACTATAAGGGTTTAATAATATAGTTATAATAGTATAGTATAGTTAAATTGTATAATATAGTTAAAATGTTATATAATTGAAATAAAATATTAGAATTTGGTATCATCAGAAATGTTTAATCGGTATCTAAAAGAAAGTGATGCTTTTCGTGAAGAACTAATAATTTTCAATAAATAACGATGTCTCTAAAAGAATAATCAAAAAGAATAAAGACTTACACAAAACCTTTATTATACACAATGCATTTGTTCGACATTTAATTTTTTTACTGTGACCCTTTTTCTTTAATTTCATCCTCTACAAGTTAATTTCTTTTCCGTATATACAAACAGAACTATGTAAGTGAAAGTTATAATATTACTTCTACAACTAATTATATTATTATATATATATACTAAGTATAATATATATTTATTAAACATATGAAACAATATAATATATATTGAATAAACATATGAAACATATATAAAGTAAAAATTTCTTTTTTACTGATGAAATAAAATGAAATTTTCAAAATACAGATGAGCGTTAAATATAATTTTAAAGTTATATAACGTTGCAGAGAATTAATGGCAAAAAATATGGAAAAAGAAAGTTTTAATAAATTAATATCCTACCCAAAAAAATAACTAATCTACATTCTTGGACCAGTATTTTTATACATATATACTTACCTGCTTTTACTATATATGAAAAAAAAAACAAAAAATAAAACACCTGCTCTTTGTTCAGTTACATCATGAAATTATTTCTTCTTTCTTCTACCATCTTCTTCGTCCTTACAACTGATAGTAAGTGACGACAATACTGACGACACTTCTCGTAGACCTTCAGAACTGAAATAAGCATAAACAGATGATGAGAAGAACAAAGAGCCCAACTGATTGGCTGCACATGCGCATCAACATCACGTATCGCATACATGCCCGCACGTACACGCACGCGCGCGTGTTCTATTCAGTGGACTTGTATGCTCTTTATTATATCAGTTATTATACAGTTACATCATGAAATTATTTCTTCTTTCTTCTACCATCTTCTTCGTCCTTACAACTGATAGTAAGTGACGACAATACTGACGACACTTCTCGTAGACCTTCAGAACTGAAATAAGCATAAACAGATGATGAGAAGAACAAAGAGCCCAACTGATTGGCTGCACATGCGCATCAACATCACGTATCGCATACATGCCCGCACGTACACGCACGCGCGCGTGTTCTATTCAGTGGACTTGTATGCTCTTTATTATATATTTATATAAATGTGTGTGTATTATTCTATGTATTTATATATATATATATACATACATAGAAATGTATCATCCTATATGTGTATATTACGTCGTGTGAGGAGCAACTACGAAAATTTTTCTAAATACGCGTCTCTAACAGAAATATCAGCGATAATAATTGATTTGTACGGAGAATCTTTCCCTGTCCTTCCTAATCGTTAGAGTTATAGATTAACTGGTCGCTATGAATAAGAATCAGCACAAGGCTAGGATACCATCGGAGTTTATTAATGCATATTAATGAGAGAACGCGCATTCTTTTGTAGAATCCCGTGGAGCTTGTGAGGTAGATAACAAATATAGTGTGAATTGTAGTTATCACAGTATATTTGTTGAAATAAGATATAATTGTTGCTCTTGTATAATAATGTGTACTTATGTTGTTGCTATTTAGATTGTGCTGAATAGACCCGATTGTGGCATAGCCAGTGATATTGATAAGACTCAATTATTTTACTACTAAGTGAAAATGCTTTGATGCGATTGCCTGTAGATTTTTCCCGAACTATCCACGAACGCATTAATGAATTAGGAAAGGAAAATGGAAAGAAAGGAGTTTAAGTAAAAAATGTTAGGAAAGGGAAAGCAACATTCTTATTGATCGTGTGCGTGTCAAGATAGTTTATTCGAAATGTTTAAACAATCTCATGTGTGATCCTTTGTCCTGGTGACTGTGTGGACTCATGAGAGTTGCAGTGATATTTGAAGGATAAGCGCCAAACAAACCCTTGGCTCGTCACACCTAAGAGTCTACTTTCACAGTTTATTTATTGCCCATTTCGACATATTATTGAAGACTAGGTACTTGACTAAAAATGTCAAAACTCGGACAAAGGTGATAATATATTTTTTATCTATGTTCATTCTTAGCGAATATCCAAGGAGTTCCCAAAAGCAAATATTTCGAATAGTAATATATATATGACCCTTAGGAGAAAGTACTGTGAATAACTGAGGGATACACGTGTACGTCACAGTATATGATACATATATACATAGATATATATAATAGAAAGATATATATATATATACACATACAATAATTCATTCCTGTATATTTTTACATCAATCTATAATGTATTACATAAAATATTCATATTGTTACGCTATTAGTCTCCATTTCGAAGAATCCATCCTTTATTGCTCTCTAAATCTCATTAGATACTTAGAAAAAATCTTACAAAGAAAAATGCCTGTTGACTCATAAAACACTCGTTATAAGCATGCTAAGAAAGAAATAAAATAAAAGAAGCTAAGAATAAAAAGTGATTGTTATAATAAATAATTTTGAAAAGAATGCAAAATTTAATTAACAAGAATTTGACTTAGCAGACGAATTTACATATATGGCTTCATTAATCATACGTCATATATAGACATGCGTGTGTGCGTACATATACACACACACACACACTTACATACGCGCGTGTACACGAGTGTAAAAAAATTTCGCCTAGTCAACAAGAAATAATACAATGGCAACTCAAGATCGAATAGGCCATTTTTTTTAACGTTGTGAGGAAATTAAAATTGTTATTTACAATCTGCGGTGAAAGTGAAATATGAACCTAAAGGAGAAAGAAATCGAAAAAGCACCATTTACTGGCAATCAAAGGAGAAAATAAGATACATATTCTCATATAAGCTTTACGTAATGCTATCTAATACTATAAAACATTAATTATATAAATGAATAAAGAATTAATATTATTCACTTGCTAACTATTTTATTCTATTCTAAATGGTATTATAAAAATATTTTTAACAATAAAATGTTTAAAATATTCAATTACACTTTATCTGTTTATCAGAAATTGAAAACACAATATATCATAATATTAAACTATTTTAACATATTACGGACCAGACATCTTATTACTAACCGTTTTTTTTTCGCATAAAATATTTTTAAATCTCTAACATCGTCATATTAATATTTGTTTTCAACAAATATTTTGAAATTATATGCTTTTTTGATATAAATTGTGCGTACTAAAATCTTTTTAAAGTATGATATTAATTAAATAAAACGAAACTCCACATAGCCTGCAAACATAGCGCATTTCACTTCTTTTGCTTGTAATGTAAGTAATCTGTAGATAGAGCAATATTTGAAACTTCATAAGGAAAAACTTTATATCTTATTTTATTTTCAGTATCACGCATTTGAAATATTCTATATAAATTAAAATTATTACGATTAATCTGGCAGAATTTTTAATTATTAACTCTTATTATTAATCTTCTAACTCATAATACCACTCTTGCTTAGTACGTAGAAAATGTGAAATATCTTGTCATTGGTCCATATTGTCTTAACAATTGACACATCAAAAACATTTTAATATATTATAATTATATTTGGTGTTATTTCAATTATTCTTATTTTATAATTTTCTTATGTGATTTCATAGATGAGATATTTTTATTATCAAATTATGAAGTTTTTACTCATCAATTACTCTATATACATACATCTTCAAAAATTCTGCATCTTTACAACATTATTTATTTATATATATTTTTCTGTTAAAGAACACAAAGTTAATTTGTCATTTTATGTAACAAATTGTTAAAGAGTTATCCTATGATTATATATTATCAAAACATCTTCAAGAAAATAATTTTCAAAGTATAAAAATACGATTGTATAAGAATTCGCAGCACACTAATATATGAAATTGATGTATAATTTTATAAAATATTCATCATTAATACGGAAAAATTAATGATTCTGAACGTGGCATTAAATTAAAAATGGAAAAAAGGTTGTATTTAAAAAAGAGAAAGATATAAGTTAATAAGAAAATATGCGGCTATAGAAAAAATTGTTTTTCTTTTCTTACCAATGAAACAACTTTTCTGGTTTCGATATAAGGATCAAAGTATTGGGCTTGCAATTTCATATCTTTTAACATTTCCTTATAGAAAATTTGAAACTTTATAGACAGCAATAGCATAAGACGCAAAATAAAAAAATCTAATTTATTTTCAAGTGAAATTCATGATGATATTTCAAAACAATATTAATTATTTATATAAATGTACTAATTAGATTATTCTATGCAATGGAATATTTTTTAAAACATTTATATACTTATATTAGAATCAAAGGATATCTGGTTCAAAGACACATCTGCCTGTTGGAAAAGCTCACGTTTTCTCATGATAACGAATATAAATTTATAACTTATATATTGTATTTACAATTTATCATGTTTTTATTTATAATAAATAAAAATTATAGTAATAATAATAATGATTTACAATCTTAAAACACACATATGAAACGGAACATATGGTATGTAAACTTTGAGATTCAAAACCTAATCTTTCCAGCTCAGACAAAACTCTACTTTATAGATGATCAATAAAAAGCAATTGTTTATGATTTTTATGCAATTGAGATTTTCCAAACAGCTTAACTTAACAACTTTGTTTATGATAATATATGATGATAGTGATATAAAAACAAAGAGTAGTAATATTTTATTTTTTATAGTGAAATGTATGTAATACATTTATTGTCTTCAGAATTATTGGTATTTGTATTCAAATTTTGCAATTTCATTTCAAACACTTATAAATCTGTGTTTATTGTTTATTAAGATATGACCATCATTTATAATAAATGTAACCAATAATATAAAACATATAATATACAATTTTCAACAGTTTATTTTGTTTCAAAAGTATTATTTAACAAATAAATATACACATTGCTTTTGACTAGACAAGGACTACATTGACAGTGAACATTTTAATTGTAAGTTAATCTATTCTAGTGTAATTTTACATATGCTATAAGTAATAATGCCTCTTTTCTTTTGCCAAATACATTAACATGGTCTACGTTTACTATTAATTAACTTGTACTTGTATCTAACTGACAAATTTTTACGATTGTTAATAGATATTTTGCATAAAAGTATTTCTCTTTTGATAAAAAAGCATTTTTGATAAAATAGATATACATTTTTTTAGTTTAAGAATGTTAATTAAACATGGTTTTATAATGATTTACGTAATCAATGAGAACAGGCGTAATTCTTGACCGATTTTGATGAACGAGGTCGCATTTTAAAGACGAAGAATTAATTTAGCACATAATTTTTCTGAATTTTTGAGAAAGCTTTATTTTATAAAAAAAAATCGTATTAAAAATAGTATTTTTTCAAGAATAGTTTATAAACAAATAAAAAATTTTTCCAAAAATTCGACAATTATTTATCTTTAAAATAAGACCTCCTTCATTAAAATTGGTCACAAATTACTCCTGTTCTCGTTGATGAAGTAAATGATGTTTTCGACATTTTTCGCGATGAAGAAGTTTAATACTAGAAATTTGCGCCGGAAGAGAAGCTTGTATTCCCTCTTCTGATCATTATATACACAATTGAATGTATTGGGTTAGCAACTAAGTGATTGCGGATTTTGTCATTTCCTTCTTATTTGAAATCCGGCAATCACTTAGTTGCCAACCCAATAATATGTTTATATCCGTGAAATAATTCGTCTGTGTGCGTAAATAGCCGATGGTCAAATTTTCTAAATATTTTCAAACGCAAAGAAATGCGTTTCACAGAGAAGCTAAGGTAATTCAATCGGTCATTTTAATAAGCTTTCGAGTATTATTGGAGTTTCTCAAATATTGTTAAATTTTAGAAAAATTTATAATTCCTTATAGATTTTATAGATTAAAAAGATAGAGATTCTATGAGCAATGTATAGCACATTGGTAAGCATCTAGATTGATAATTAAAAAAATGTTAGATTCGAGGCTATAAATGATTCCGGTTATTTTTTTATTGTATCAATCTAACCAAAAATAATGAATTAATTTACTCTTTTTCTCCTCATTTTAAAATTTAGTACGATATTGCTATTCAATCTCTTATATTTATTTCCTCCAATGATGGTTGAATTTCTGATGATGATCTCTGCTGAATAGGACACAGCAGTATAATTTGTTCGATGACATGCGTATGAAGTATATATATTATAGTGAACATAGATATTATATATTATTTTTAAAAAAGATCAAAACACGAGTTCGTTTCCACATTACGAGATTTTTCTCCCAGTGCTATTAGATTGGCGCGAATGAAAAGTCGGATTCTTAAGTGAATATATTAAACTGCATATCTTTTTCCAAAAGCTGTTTATTTAATCAAAATATGCTCCATTTACTTCAATACACTTTTCTCAACTAGATTTTAATGCATAGATGCCTGTCTTGAAGAAATTCTGATCTTTAGAATCAATGAACTCTGATATGGCATTTTTCAGACTGTCTTCATTTTTGTACTGTTTAGCCCGTAAAAACAGTTCTAAATGTTTAAATAAATGAAAGTCGGTTGGCGAAAGATCCGGTGAATAAGGTGGGTGCTGCAAAATTTCATATTTTAATTCATTTAATTTCGCAATTGTTTTGTACGATGTATGTGCCCGAGCGTTGTCGTGGAGAAGTATTGGGCCATGCCGATTAACAAGTGATGGGCGTATAATTTTCAATTTTTCATGCATTTCTTCAATGTACTGGCAATACTTTTCGGCTGTAATTGTCATTCCAGTTCGAAGGAATGAGTAGTGTATTACTCCAGTCACATTCCACCAAACTGTGATTAAAATTTTCCGTGAATGAAGTGATGGCCGTGGAGTATGAGCATAAGCACGAGCCCCTATCAAGCCACCGAGCACACATTTTCCTATTGTCATAAAAAACCCATTTTTCATCACAAGTAATGATCCGATCGAAAAATGGATCTCGATTAAATCGGGTTAGCAATAATGTGCATACGTTCAAGCGATCCAACTTATTTCGCTCGGTTAGTTCGTGCGGTATCCACTTATCCATTTTTTTCACCATGCCAATTTCAGAAAGATGTCGCAATACTGTTGTATGATCAACTTCCATTCTGGCAGCAAGTTTCCTTGAAGAAACAGTTGGATTCGTTTCCATCAATGCTTTCAGAGCATCATTTTTCACAGACGTTTCGGGTCTTTCACGCGATTCATTTTGCAAGGAAAAATCACTAAACCGAAATTTTTCAAACCAACGCTGCTCTTTTCGATCGTTCACAGTATTCTCCTCAAACACCTGGTTTATATTGCGTGCAGCTTTTGCAGCATTATTATCAAGTTTATATTCATATAAGAAAATTACACGAATATCGGTTGAATTCATATCGGTGCAAAATTCAAAACAAATAAGAAAAGGAAACACTTTTGAGAAAATCTTCTTTGCTATAATGTGACTCTGGCAATGGACAGTACGACTATAAACCAAGTTGTGTCAAAAACAAAAGCATAACAAAAACAGGGAGACAAACGTTCACATTTAAAGAAAATCCGACATTTCATATGCACCGACCTAATATTTTGTTATGGTTTCCTCTGTAGGATTTCATATTATTACTATTACTACTACTATTACTATAATAATAATATGTAATATAATAATATAATAATAAGAATAGTAATAAGAAAAAATAGAAAAATATACTTATATTATATACATTATGACACATATGCTGACGGTAATTTATGGTAACAAAAGGAGTAAAAAGCGTCATTATATGTGTTGATTTTATGTGCGAACTCTCAACAAATCGTGTCCTTGATAATTTCAACGCATGACTACCTAACGATAGATACGACTAACCCTTTGCACTCTAAGCAATTTTTAATAAGATCTTTTAGCAACTCTAAGTTGTTTTTACAATGAGCTACCAGCTACTCCAGGAGTATTATACCAGATTGATTAGAATAAGCAGATGTCGAAATATCTCCTTATATGTATAAAAATACAAAGTTATTTATAATTGCCACCGCAGCAACGACAATAAAGTGGAGAAGAAAACAACATATCATGAAAAGTAGGTTTTCACCTGCTATCATTGTCTTACTATCTTATGGTCGTTATGTATTTGTTTCAATATTATTTCTTCACCACAATCAGTCGAAGCTGATTGTCTTTATTGTTATAATATAAAATGTACTAAATAATATCTAGATGTACATAAATAATATTTAAGTTTATTTTTATTATTATTATTATTATTATTATTAGTATTATTAGTATTATTAGTATTAGTATTATTATATTATATTTTATTATATATTATATTATATTTGATATGATATAATATAATATAATATAATAAAATATAGATTATTATCAGTAGTAGTAATGATAATTGAAGTAGGATAAAGTAGACTAATACTACAGGAAAAACCACATAAAAAATAGTGTTGGGAGTTCTACCTGATAGATAGTGTGGAAATGAAATCATGTTTTAATTTGTATAAAAATAATATAATATATAAGTATTCATTAATTATTTTTAAGAAAATATTCGACAAATTCTTATCTTTTATTGCAGTTTTGTATAATAATTCTTAAATGTTAATTATATTTATTATTTTCTATCTTTTTATCATGAAATAATTTGAAAAAGATAAGACTACATCGTATCTAACCACTGCGAGATAAACGGTCCCATCAAAGAAAGGTATATACATAAGAGCATGAAAATTGGAACTTCACATTTTACTTATTAACGCAACTTACTATAATCCAATGAAACCAATTATTATATATGCGTGAGAGTGTAATAACTAACCCGATACGATAGATGCACGATGGCGACAGATACCGTTGCTTGTTTCCTAGTTCATATTTTGCCCATACCTATCGCTAAGATCACACACACTTAGTGCAAAAGGTAGTTAACGTTAAATTCAACTAATAGTTTAAGTATTGGTAATACCAAAGGTTAATTTGTAATTTATTTTATTTTATAAAAATAACAATGACGTTGTAACAATGACCCAATGCTTTGGCGCAATAATCACAATTATGGCGATTTTGTTGCGAATGTAACCCGTTTTTCGGCAATACACTAACACGCCTTAGCGCCACTACACACACACGTAGGAAACTAACCAAACAAAGTGAGAACACGTAGGAAACTAACCAAACAGCAAAGACGCCGAAAACAAAGTAAACGAAAAAAATCCCGGGAACACAAAAGAAGACATTTATTCTTTCTCGGACTCTTCTTGAAGTCACAGCCGTAGCTACTGAAAGTCACAGTCTGATTATACCTATTGTATATTGAACAAAGCTAAATAAAAATACTACTATTGTTATTTTATGTGCAAAGTTTCGGCGCTTAAACTATAGTAGACATTTCTTATTATTAGATCGAACATTAGATCGGAATAGGGCTGTACATGAATAATTTACTTATACATTTTTATGTAAAGAATTCAAAAAGTACACAATAAGTTAATATGATATCCATGAATGTAATTATAGTGACTTCTTATCCTTCGAAAAAATGACTTGCGCGAATGCCACTATAGTGGCGTATCTTTTAAAAAGATAACATGCGAAAGTCATTATAATGACATTTAGTAGCTAAAAGATTAAAAGATCATATGCGATATGTACGGCGTAGAACGAACTAGTTGCGAGAATGTTTTCACGTGAGCGTAGACAAAGCTGTGTTTATTTGGTTAGAATAACGATTAACCATCGTCACGGAAAAGTCACAAAAAATATCCAAAGTTGCTAAGGTAAAATGATTATTATACATTATCATATTTTATTTTATAATTATAAATTATAGCATAAACAACTTATAATTGTAATATTTATTCACAATTAAAATTTTTTTTAGGTGAATAACAAAGCACCCGAGAAAATTTAAATCATAGCAAAACAGTTATTAAGAGAAACAAAGAAAAAAATCTTTATGCAATAATGTTAAACCTATCTATAATTTTACATAGAGAACAATTCATTTGTAAGTATTCCCTTTTCGCCACCTAAGCAGAAAATATAAAATCCCCATAAATTGGCTAATTATCAATATGGAAAATGAAATATCTATGACGACTATATGTGTAAGAATCAGATGGTTATAACGTATCTGATGAAATATGCCCGATGGGAAGAAAGTTAGAAACAATCCAGAGAGCAAGGTACTTTAAATACAAAAAATAGTACATTTTATAGTTTTAGTTGTATTAGAAATATTTCAAGGTTTTATATGTTCAATTTATTTGAAATCTGTATATGAACGTGCGTTAGATGTTGATCATAAAAACATTACATTATGGCTATATTATATTGAAATAGAAATGCGCAATAAGTAAATAAGTTATGCCAGAAATTTATTAGGTCGTGCAGTCACAATTTTACCTAGAATAAATCAATTTTGATACAAATACACATATATAGAAGAAATGTTAGAAAATATTACTGGTAAGATTTGATATAAAATTAGGGATTATTTTTTATTATCTATCTTGATTTTATAGAGATTTATTATAGAAACACGTCAAGTTTTTGAGCGATGGATAGAATGGGGACCTGACTAACAGACATGGCAAACATATATTAAATTTGAATTACGATATAAAGAAAAACAAAGAGCTAGGTAGAGATATATAATTGTATAGGGAGATTTATAGTTTTGTAATAAATGTAGGACTCAAAGTTTATGAACATTTTATAAACTTTTTCGGAGATGAGAACTTAGATGAAAAGCTATTTATAGCATTTGCAAGATTTTTAAGTATTATTTTAAGATAACAATATATTCAGTATCTCTGTTATAATAAGTATAATTTTAATATTTCTCTGATAGCATGATAGAGCAAAAATAATTTCTAAGTATGCTTTAGACAATATTTCAAAAGAAAGAACAAAAGAAATATATAATGCATATATCATACACGAAAAGAAATATGGTGATTTTGTAAGTAATTCATACTATAAAGATTAAGATTTATTTAATACGAAATATAAATTTAAAAGTTTTAAGTATTAATATGGATTTGTATAAATTTATAAAAAAAATAACACAAATTTCATAACATTTTTAAATATGCATTGAAGATGTAATAATTAGCAAAAGAAAATATCAATATGAGCAAGAAGTCAAGGAAAATTCTTCTAACTATGATGCACGGTTTGACTATCTGAGATTAGTAAAATCTAAAGAAAATCATAATGTTGTAAGAGCGTATGAACGAGCTATAGCAAATGTCCCTTCTACTAAGGTAATGAATATTTATATTTTAACAATTTTGAAGTCAAATTGAAGTTCCTTTTCATTAAATAAATTTTTTATAGGAGCATGGAAACGATATATCTATGTGTATATAAATTATGCTTTGTATGAAGAAATTGACACGGAAGTTATAGATAGATGTCGTCAAATTTACAGGTACAGTTTATCTTGTATAAAATTATTGTTATATATAAAGAGATAGCTTTATAATACTTTATTGTTGCATATAAAGATAAAATTTTATAATATTTTTTTATTTTTTAGAATCTGTTTAGATCTTATTCTACATAAACATTTCACATTTTTTAAGATATGGCTATGTTATGCATATTTCGAAATACAACAAAAAAATTTGACTGTTGCGAAAAAAACATTAGTATGCTATTATTATAATAATTTTTTTATTATTTATAAGTATTAAATTGTTGTATTTTTAAATATTTAATTTCATTTATTTCAAGGTATGGTATTGGATGTGTATTCCAAATACAAATTATTCCGTTGTTACAATAATTTAGAAGTACAATCTAGGAAATTTGACAGATGCAGGATTCTGTATGAAAAATTATTTGAATTTGTACTTCAAAACTGTACAATGTGAATAAAAGTAAACTACTTTTCTTATAGTTACATTTATCTTATGCTTTATTGTACTTATATTTATTTAATTGTCATAATGTCTATATAGTTCGTAGAATTAGAAACTTTATTAGGAGACTTTGACCGTCCTAGAGCTATTTATGAATTAGCTGTGTCGTAGGCGATTATTGTCGATTAAGTGTCGAAGTTATATTTTTATAAATTACTACTGAATGTAATTAAAGCTTTTTCTTTTATTTTTATTTTTTATCAAAAACATGTTTAATATTTTTATTATTTTTATTATTTAGTTTGCATATGCCTGAACTTTTATGGAAGTCATATATAGATTTTGAAATATATATATATATATATATATATATATATATAAAATAATATATATATATATATATATATATATATATATATATATTATTTTATATATATATATATTATTTTATATATATATATATATATATATATATATATATATATAAAATAATATATATATATATATATATATATATATATATATATATTAAACTCAATTTATAAATATTTTTACATTATAATACACGTTTGGATTATGCTAAATTTGAATTAGTTAATTCTCCATCGGAAGATGATGGTGATAATGTTACCTTAGCTCGTAGAATTTTTGAACGTGGGTATTGTGCATTATTTGCAAACGAAAGAAAGGACAAAGAAAGGAGAATATTACTTTTGGGAGCATGGAGAGATTTCGAAAATGAGGAAGGAGATAAAAAGAGTTAGATTAAAATTATTGTCAAAATGCCTAGAAGAATTAAACGAAGAAGACGAATGGTTGAAGAGGATGGAGTATATAATTTTTATAACATACATTAAATAGTACAATAACATTAAATAGTTTTGGAGGAATTTAAATTAAAAAGAAGTATTCTTAATTTATATTAAAAATAATCTGTATTAAATAGAAGATATTCGGCTTCGGGAAAAAGTATTCGACTTCGTATTCCCAGAAGAAGAATACCAAAGAGCAAATCTTAACTTCTTGGCATTAGTGAAAGCGTGGATAAAGCAAAAAATTTCTAGTGAAACTGCTCAAAATGAAAATTAACGATTAGAATTGGACAATTAAAATTAATTTATATCTTTTATATTATTATTATATTTATATTGTGTAAATAGGCAATATAAGTATTGTGTAGAATTTTATATTTATCTTGATTTATTTATAAAATGTAAAAGGTATAAAATTATGCTTTGATGATTTTTTTTGCGTAAATACAGTTTATATTTTATAAATAATAAACAATGTTCTATAATTTATATTTAAAATCTTTATATCTAAAATCCTGTATAATCACTTCTAATAACTTATATTTAAAAATGGTAATACAGGGATTTTACAATATATTATATTGTAAATATTACGAAATTTTACAATATATATATTATAAAATAGGGAAATTAATTAAAGATAGCATTATTTTATGCAAAGTAATCAGATGCTATTAGAAAGGTAGTAATTTAAAATAGTTTTTTTCATTAAGAACTTAGAACAAACTTTAACTATGATCACTCCGATTATTTAGTGCAATTAACGATCGGCAACTCTAACTTAAATTTTATATATGCTTGCGTATTAAGTTTGGAATATCTTACTTTAAATGCGACCATAACATGCAAGTAATAATCTTCAAATCATTTTAAAACAATCTTTATACATTTCCAAAAAAAATATAATTTTGATAATAATTAATAATCATATTTGATTTTGAAACTTTTTCTATGATTATAATTCGCTTATCTTCCCAAATTAACAGCAAATAATTTTTTTCTTTTCTGTCATTAAAGTGAAATGGATGCGTTTAGAATAAAATAAAAAAAAAATTAACTAAGATGCGAATAAAGAGTATACGGAATTTAGAGACACAATTGAGTGGTCGAAAAGTAAAATTAATAAGGAATAAAATAGTCAATGTGATGCCTGATAAACAGACTTGGAGTGATAAGGGTTAAATTATAATAAAGCAAATTATATTTGTGATATTGTAATATTTTTTACTTCATTTTAAAATACATTCAGCTGATACCATTATATATGAAAAATAATAACGGTCAAGTGACTACCTTGGCTCTGTATGATCACGTGCATTCTTTTATGATTCTTTAATTTTTGATTACATTCTCGTACAAATAGGACTCAATTTCATCAATAGCACGAGTGATATTGACCTCTCATCACTCGTCAAATGACTTACTGGCTGAAAAATTTAAAGAATTCCTTATTTTGCGAAGTGATTACATTATTTGGTAACCAAGATCATGTAATTTGGCTATTTTTTATGAAGCTATATTAAATCTATGCTAACAAATTGCAAACGATTGACAAGTTAAGAGGTAATATTATTAAAAAAAAAGAGCGATGAACAAAATGTTTGATGAAAGTGCAGGATCAAATTGAAAAAATCTTATTATAATACATTGACACAATATAAACTTAATCTATATAATATATATACGAGCCAATTCGATTAACTCCACTTCTTGGATGTTTTCAAATTTATGTATTAAAGCACTTGATGCAGTCTTCACTTTTTATATCCATAATAAATTTCTTTAATTTCCTTTATTTAATACTGTTATTACTGAAATAAAAAGTTATTTATTTTTAATGATTATTCTAAGAACTCTATCTTATTCACTTTATACGTTGTTAAATGAAAGCTACATTTGCATTTATACACTTTACAATGTTTATTTAAATTTATACTTTAAAGAAAATTTTAAAAAGAAATTTATATTATTTCACCATATTTCTCCAGTTTTTGTTTTATGGAGTTAATCGATTTGGCAAGTGAGTAATTCATATGTACAATAACTGCAAATAATAATGCAAATATATTCAAAATTATTCATTTTATTGACAAAGAACAAATAGGTTTACGTTAAATCTAGTCAACGTCACAGACAATAGCTTCAATTCAAATAATAATAATGATTCATACTTCGTTAATTCTATCATATTGTTCTTCTTCTCAAAAATAATGCGTTATAATAATAAACTGGTGAAAATATTATTTAGAATGAGCTGATTGATACACTTATATCTACTTGCAAAAAGTATTGCAATTCTTTGTTTTCCCTCATATTGCTATTATTATCAAATACATATAATAATAAACTAGTTATTGCACTACATTATTTTGAAGAAATTAATAGGTATATTTATTTTATTTTGTAAAATATAAGTTTTCCTGCCGAAGCGACAAATTTTCTGTTAGTTTTAAGACTATAGAATCAAATCTATATAGATGGACAACCTACGTTAGTTTGATTATATACAATAAATACAAAAATATTTACAATATTATTACAAGATATATAAACAGATGTTTAAAAATTTACTTATAAAAAGATATTTACAAATATTCATATGTTATGTATTAATATATGCTCAGATTTTTTATTTGATAATTTATGTACTCTATCCGAATTTATACTACTAATGAGTCACGTAATGTAAATTAATTTCCGTTGCAAAAATATTCTCTAATCACGCACGTGGCATGATGGCCAAAAACATGAGACGGTGCGTTAATAATATTTTTTTACAATATTTCCACGATATAGGACTACATCTTAGCCCTATATGTCATTGTAATCTATTTGGTACAAGCAATTCTTCGTACTCCTCAGAAGCATTTGCAAACAATTCATATACTGTATCGCGAAATTAAGAAAACAGGCTTTCATGTATTTGTGTGAAAATTATTCTTGAAAATTACTAGATAATGGCAAGAAACGATTGAACACAAAGTTGTTCGTCCAATATCGTTCAAGATGTATGACTTCAGTGATAATGCAAAAAAAAGAACAAAATGCACATTAAAAAAACCGACATTTCTCCCAAATCATCGAATCGGTATGTACGTTTGTGTAATAAATACGGTGCGCAAAACTAATAATGAAACATCAATGTTTGTTGCCTAATTTTTACAGAACAATTAGTATAAAGGATTACGGAATACGTATTCCGTAAAAGAAACGAAACATGCGATTTGTAGATAGACATTGGGACTCTTCATCCTTGATAAAGGTTACGTGTATCATTTTTTGCATCTGCCTGAAACAATGCGTTATAATAATAAACTGGTAATAACATTATTTAGAAGATAATATATATATATATATATTTACATCATGTTGTAAAAAGTATTGCAGTTCTTCGTCCTTCTTTCATTTATCTGATCATATTGCTCTTACTGTTTAAAACAATGCGTTATAATAATAAATTGGTGATAACATTATTTATTGTAAATATCATTATGCGGATTCGATAGAAATAATAATGAATTTCTAAATATATATTATAATTAAATAGTTATTGTGTATATATATATATAATCAAATAAAATATTTTGGAATAACAACAGAATATGTATGGTCAAATCAGAAATAGCAGACTGTACCCAAAATGGTCTAAAAGAAGTAACACGTGAGAGGACTACAGAAACGTATTCGTTATATAAACATTTCATTATATAAAATAATAATTTTCATTGATTATAATTAATTGGTGATATTATATATTTGTTTAAAAAATATAATTTTTTAAAACGCTATTGCTTGATTTCTCGAAGTAACATGATGAATTAAAATTAGATGTGATTCATATACGTTATTTTCACGATATAGGATGGTGAAACAAGCATATCTGTATGAAATCTATGCCCCATGTTGCAATGGTTTACACCATAAATTCTGATTGCAATTTCTGTTTGATTGTAATGATTAATAACTCGTTCGAAAGATGAAGATTTTCTACACGATATTCTCGTTTCCGATTTTCAAAACAAGTTTCTATATGCGTGAAAATTACTTTTGCAAATTATTTTTTTCTAGATGATTTTTACATAGAAGATGACGTTTTTCCAAAATCGTACATGAAAATTTCATGTAAAAAAACTATATCTTTTGAATGAGGTCTTAAGAATTCATAATGTACATTTTTGCAAACACACAGAGAGAGAATTTTTTTTCATCATTTTTCGTTCAAAGTACTTCGACGATTGATATGATACATATAAATATTCTTCTTTGATAGGTTCGTACTAGACATGACCCGTATCTATTTTACGATAAATACATAAATAATAATAAATATAATTAGAATAATACTTGTAATAAGTAGTATATAAATTTACGATATAAAAACAAGATTTTATCCAATATTATGTAAATAATAATTAATGAATATTTAAATATTAAATATTATTACAGAAATCAAAATATGAGTTCATTTCCACACTACTTATGAGGTAAAACTCTTAGTGCTTTTCTTAAATGGTTTACCCCGATAGGACTAATTCATTCTGTACTACAAGTATTACTATTATTACTACAACAAATAACAATGTAACATAATAATAGTAATAAAAACATATTTAAATATTATGTAGATTATATACATTCTACCTTTTTATAGAAAAATCAATGGTAACATGTTACTATTTGGATATCTAGGATAAACTTTTATAAGTACATTATATTTTTAAAATACGCGTTGGAAAAATACGAGCTTTACAGGAATAAACGATTTCAGGCAGAAGGTACTCGTGATAAAAAATCGTAAGCTTTCTTCTATTCTTCCTGATTGAAAGCGGTAATTTCTTTGAATCTTATCATTTCTTTTAATGTCCAAACAATGAAATAATACTATTTGTTTTGTATTGCGTCGTATGGGCGCAACTACGAGAGCGATTTTAGATGCACGTTTCACACTGGACTAGCAATGGCAGTCGATTTGCACGGAAAAATATCTCCCATCTCGTCCTTGTTGCCTGCACTATATAGACCCATTTGGCGCCACTTCTATGCTTTTAATTTCTACAAATCTGTTTATCACGAAGGTTTTAGGCACATGAAGAGAGGTATCAATCCAGGACAGACAGATGGTCGAGTCCAACCAGAAGATACTTTTTGTAATGTGCATGATTGGCAATGCCTTTTGCACTACTTTGTGCAATCGTGCGAGTAAAAGCGCGGCGTTCAACTCGAGTTTCGGCATGGTTAAGGCTTTATTTGGTGCTACTCGTAAGGGACACTTGTAACCTTCCGTCCGCCGTCGATGATCGGATATAAAAATGCACTATATGCCCTTTCGCTCGCGTCGCAAAATCCATGGAGCTGAATATCTCTGTATTCAGTCGCGATAGTTCTCCATGGTATGCGTAATCCATTTATTAAGTGCAATTGATCTCGAAACGTTATATATATATATATAAATATATATATATATATATATATATATAACGTTTCGATAACTTGACTGATTTTTTTTTAATTTTGATTAAGATTTACCCTTGACTATTTAATTATTATCTCCTTATCATTTTTATCCTTTATTTTGATAAAAGAAATTCAGAACAAATAAAACGAAAATGATAACATTTTTCCATATAGATATCTATAATGCTGTAGTCTCTAGAAGTAGTAGGTAATTTCACCGAATAATTCAATAAACGCACTGCATAAACAAATATTGAAAGAATGTATTTAAAACTAAAATCTCTGTATTACTGGTCGTATGCTTTTAGGGACCGAAAGTCCTAAAATAATAAAAAATGTATTTATCTATCTATCTCTATCTCCTCCTGCGACTCATCCACCCTTTCCATCTTTATTCATTGTCCTGACTCACGGCGCACGCAATGGGACGAGAAACATCTGTTTGCCGATACAATGGGCCGCAATGTGAGTAATGCGAAAGATGCCATTGTAGCTACGGTTACAAAACGTGGCATTGTTAATCTTCAATAGCATAACTTCTTTTTCTAACTGAATTATTCTATTTTTTCGAGCAAAGCCACCACCACTGCTATCGCCATCGTCATTGTCACTGTCAATTACCTCTTTCCTTTCTCTTCTTCTTTTTCTTCTTCCTTATCTATAGTTTTGATGAAATTTTACGTAATTTACTGAGTAAGATTGTTCCTTGTTTAAAATAAAAATATTGCACTCCTATTTCTTGGTGCAATTTTTTTTGCAATTCTTATTTTTACTCTTTTCATTATTTCTTTTCTTTCTATGCATGCGGCGCCGACATACAATCATTCGAAAACTAGTTATTTCTAAGTTTCTACTAGCATCATGTTTACCATCGTGGAATTTAGTTTTATCTCTCGCATTCTCTCTGGCTCTCTTTTTTGTCTCTGTCCTTGTGCACCAGCCAAAACAATCCTTGCGACTCTTTAACTGCATTCTCATTCTCTCTCTCTCTCTCTCTCTCTCTCTCTCTCTCTCTCTCTCTCTTTAACTATCTATCTCTTTCTCTCTCTTCCTTTCTCTCTCTCTCTCTCTCTCATTCTTCATTTCTTTCTTTTTCTTTAGATTCACGTACATTTTGTGTTTCCTCGTTCATCTTAGTTTGGTCATTCGTAAGTTGGGTTTAGTAAAACTATCGCTAATATGCTGGAACAATGGAGAAATATTATTGGTAGGATCTCGCAACTGCTTTCTGCTGCTTGCTTATTCGCTCACTTATTTGCTTGCTTGCTTGTTTGTTCTTTTGGTTGTTCGTTTACTTAGTTGTATGGTTACTTTGTTGTATAGTTAATTGGTTCCTTACTAGTTTACTTCTATCGTAGTTTTAGGTTAGCTTGGAAATTTTATTACTTTCAAAAAAGAACATTTGGAAACAGGAGGGACTAAATTGGTTTTATATGGATACTTGGTGTGATAGTTGTGTAAAATGGTTAGTAACGATCGAAATCATCGAGGTTAGAACAGAAAGAATTATTTATAACGGAATCGTTTGATCGTCGAAAACGAGAGAGAGAGACAAAGATGGAGATGGAGAGAGAGAGAGAGAGAGAAAGAGAGATTAGTAAGGCTAAAGTCAGTTAAAGATCCAACTTCTCGACTAACTAAATGGGCTTTTAAATTAGCTGAATATAATTTCAATATCATCTATTAATCGGAAACTGTTAATGCAAACGCGGATGCTCTATCTCGGAATCCTCCCGAAACTATGCAGATCTTAACTATCGAATGAAACATCATCTGACGAATCGTTGTATTTAATCAGACCAAAAATAAATGAACAAATATTAAACTTGAGAGAAGAATCACCAGTAGGAATTTCGACGCCATTAGACATCTATATAAACCAGGTAAATGGTGATAATTCAGAAATAAGATAAGTGTTGCATGAGGCATCAGGTAGTAGTTCCAATATCTCTCTCCGCCCCAATCAAAAAAACGACGATTCATACACTAGCTCAAAAGGTATGTTTGATTCTGCCTCGTGTCCGTACATTATATCGCCTTATTCAGAGGAAACATATAGGGATTCGTGGAATATGGTAGAATCACACGATCAAATTTCGATCAAAATTAGCGATCTTCATCAATTATGCGCTGAATTCTTTATGATGAAGGAGCTAAACAATTGGCCAAACTCGGACAGCTTCTTCAATATAAAGATCTAACGCCGGGACCTGCAAGAGTAACAAATTTCTGAAAGAACAAATTAATATCTCTACTCATTAAGGAAACGGACAACATAATGTTAAGTGATGAAATACAAGATTCCGTACTCGTATCGCTATTATTGGCAACACAAGAGCTGGATCTTTGTACGATATCCATTTTAAAGACAATCAAAGTTGATAATGTACCATGGCATCGAAAAAAGACTGGGAGAGATATTTAATGGAAAATCTTGTACGATTTGCATTTATAAAAATTTGACAAAAACACCTAAGAAACATGAGAAAGAGGATCTAATACGGGAATATCACGCATCAGAAGTATTCATAAAGGGGTAACAAAAACTTACAACAGAATAAGACAACATTATTATTGACAACGAAAACTTACAACAGAATAAGACAAATTATTATTGAAAAAACATGAAAGAACAAATACAACTTTTTATTCAAAATTGTTTAGAATGCCAACTAGCAAAATTGGTAAGAATAAATAACAGGCATCCGATAATACTAACAGACACACCAGGTGTTGCATTCGATATAGTAGCAATGAATATTATCGGTCCTCTTATTCAAACTCCAAAGGGAAATAAATTTATACTGATCATCCAAGATTAACTTACAAAGTTCTCCATCGCAGCAACACTCTGTAACACCACGTCCATCGACATAGCGAATATAATGGTCAATGACTTAATTTGTAAATTCGAAGCATCGCGCTCTATCTTTACAGATAAAGATACGAATTTTCTAAGTTTTTTTATAAAGGCAATAGCGCGAAAGGTCTCACTATGTACTGATGGAATATTTAAAAATGTTCGTCAAGAAGGAAAAGGATTGGGACAAATAGTTAGGTTTTGCGATGTTCTCGTATAACACCAGTATTCATGAAGGAACTTGCTTTTCACCTAATGAACTAGTTTTTGGAAAGATAGCGAAAATATCAGCGTCAGACCCGCCATTAGATGAGAATTTGGAATAGACATGTTTTTAATATTACACTAAATTAATAAACAAAATTAATCATATACAACAGGTAGCACGACATAATCTTGTAAAGGCCAAGGAACGATCAAAAAGGTATTACGATCAAAAAATAAGTCCTCAAGTATTAAAAGTGGAAGACGAAGTATTTCTTTTAAAGGAATCCACCTTAAAATTTGGAAATCAGAACATTGACCCTCACAAAATTCTAGGAAGCTACCCCATCAACAATATTAAATTACAAGTTAATGGAAAAACAAAGATAATTAATTGTAACAAATTAAGGAAATCGAAACTAAGTCAAATAAATATTAGAATTTAAACTGTTTCAGAGACGTGGGAAAAATATTAGCAGTAGCGGTAACGATGCTACTTATGATCAAAATCTGTGCCACCTTCCTGGAGTGCGACTGCGGAGGAGCGATCACCAATATTACAACATTATCATTGATGGACATTGGGGATTGTGACGCCCCTACCGAAATTCCGAATTCTACGTAGGTTTATATACAACTACTCCGGCTAACGAACTAATGCACGTATGTGTATCAATGTCATGTGGAACTGGACCGCACGATATAACGTTTCAGAATGGCATCATAAGTGTTTGTCGTCTACAACAGGAAAAGAGTATATATGTTGGACACGTCCTCGGAATCGTGTAAAGCCGCGTTCAACACAGCAATCTTAGGTATAACTCCCACACTTCAAATATTGGGGTTAAAAGTCAACAACATCGAAGTATTACGTTGACCGGATCTATATTCACGATTGGCCGGATTTATTTGCACTGGAATGCAATACGCCGTCCCATATGGCACTTGGAACGACATAGTAGTGCAAGAATCGGTGAAGATCAAACTAGAATTCTTTGCACGATAAAAATCAAAGATAATGACATAATTCTCCGACAGGGAACTAAATGCGCTTTCACGGAAGGCACTTGTATCACAGACGAGGAGGGTAATGCATTCTGGAAAACTGATTCAGTCTGCAATTTCGATCATTACAATGTGCTATATGAGGGCTTAGCGACAAAATTGACAGTTCTAAGAAAGGCAGAAGTATTCTATATGTTGACTACGCATGACGTCACAAAATGTATCTGGACGACACACAACAGCATTCAACAGTCACAAGACAGTATTCTCGAAGTTGCATGACCACTTCGAATTTGCGCAAATTTCACTCGGCTTCAAGAATGTTCCGAACACATTTTAGCGCCTTATAGATCTCATTTTGACAGAACTCCAAGGCGAGGAAATGTTCGTTTATCTGGACGACATAGTATTATATGCAAAATCACTTCAAGAACACGAGATAATATTTAACAAATTAACCCTCTATGAACCCGTTTAATTTTCAAATCACATTTTAATTTATCGATTTTACCAAATAATTATAGCTTTTTTTATGAGATAGCGCATAAATCTTAATTCTATAACGTTGTCAAGACAACCAATATAATATTTATGACCGTTGCTAGGCTCATCAACCTGAAATAACAAAGTAAATGCTGTGCAAACTGTCCGCAGTAAATATAAGCGAAACCATTTATTTGATCGAATTGATATTATTTGTGCTTCTGTCAGTGATTACGAAACTAAAAATAGTGCATATAATAGCTCTGGGTTCGTATATCAATAACAACCTATTTGTTTGCATTTCAATTTTCAATTTGTTACTGTTTTTTTATGATACAGTTTTGTAACTTTGAGGTCACAGTGGGCTATTATAGCAGATTTTGATACATTTAGAATAAAGTTTGTGCTTTCTCCTGTTTTCAGATTTATACATTATATACCCAAAATATGAATACAAAATCACATAGAAATAACAGAGGAATTACAATTAGACGCATTAGCGGTAATAGGTCCGATGATTCCTTATTAGATTCCGAGTCCGATGAGGATGTAATAGTATTTCCCCGATCGCGAATAAATGTTATTGATAGTGATGAAGAATTTAGTACTCAATCCTCGTCAGATGAGGAAGATACAGGACCACAAAAAATTGTTTGGCAACCACTATCCCAAATGAATAATAATAGTTGTTATCGCCCTTGGAAAGGAGATTGCCCTAACGTTCCTGAAGCACCCCATTTTTCTATGACCTATCTTCGACAACTATTTGACAAGGAAATTATAAGCAATATAGTTGACTATAACAACATGTATGCACTGCAATGTGATCCAGCAAAACCCATTGCTATTTCAGTGAATGAAATCGAACAATTTTTTGGCTGCTGTTTTTTATGTCCATTTACGGATTACCGAAAAATGAAATATATTGGAATTCAAAGACAAGAATGTCTGCTGTTGCCGATACTATGAGTTGTACGCGATGGAGAGAAATAAAATCAAAAATACATTTTAGTAGAAAGTTACAGGCCAATGCAACAAACAATGCAGAAGTGACCGATAGTTTACAAAAAATAAGACCCATTCTGGATAAATTGGTGAAAAATTTTAATCGCATTCCGATGTCTGAACACGTATGTGTTGACGAGCAGATTATACCATTCAAAGGAAGATATAGGCTAAAAAACTATATGCCCAAAAAACCTAAAAAAATGGGGCTACAAAGCTTTTTTACTGTGCGACTCATCAGGATTCACTTATAATTTTGAAATTTACACCGGCAAAGTGATACATGATCCCGAATCACCTAATATCGGAAGTTGTGGTAATGTGGTATTACGTATAGCAAAAATTATACCCAAACAATTGTTTTACAAAATTTGTTTCGACAATTGGTTTTCAACGTTGCCTTTAGTAACTGAATTAGAAAAATTAGGAATTCAGAGTGTTTCAACTATGCGGTCAAACCGACTAAAAAACTGTGAGTTTTCGTCCGATAAAGTCATGAAAACTAAGGGCCGAGGAAGTTATGAGATACTTTCTACATCTATTGACAGGGTCGCTATAAATGCGGTAAAGTGGTACGACAATAAGACCGTTCATTTGATGAGCACGTTTTGCGAAGTTGAACCAATAGACATAGTGAAAAGATGGGACAAAAAAATAAACAGAATGATCGATGTACAACGACCAAATATAGTGAAAACATACAACCAACACATGGGTGGAGTAGATTTAGTTGATTCGTTGATAGCGTTGTATCGAATAAAAATTTGATCAAAGAAGTGGTACCACCGCATTACGTTTCACCTCTTAGATTTGACGGTGGTCGATGCTTGGCTCTTATATAAGCGAGATTGCTCATCGCATTCTGTAAGCCCCAGCCGTCAGTATAGTTTATTGAAATGTAAAACTGACATTGCATCTTGTTTATGTCAGGAACACAAAGGAACCCAGAAGAAAAGGGGGCGTCCTTCTGACAAATGAGGTATATAAACAATTGCAAAATAAAAGAAAAAAGAGACCAAATACAACGCTACCTGTAGAAGACGTGCGAAAAGATGAAGTGGCATATTGGCCAATTTTTTCGGATAACAGAGGACGTTGCAAAAAGCCCGGATGTAAAGGAGTTCCGAAAATTAAATATCTCAAATGTAATGTTCATTTATGTTTAACGCCAAGTGCAAACTGTTTAGTGGAAATCCACGCTTAACACGTTGAGCGCCACGTCGATTTTGAAGGCAGTACCCGTCAGGCCACGCGCGCCACTTAGAAGCGCTGGTATTGTAGAGCCAATGTCTCTTATCGCAGTAGAAGGTATTTACGTTTAGAACGAAACGCCTATAGGCATTCATTCATTCGACACGTTACGCGCCAAGTCTGTTTTATTTTCATTATGGATTCGTGGCCGGTGTTCCTATTACGAATAAGCAGTCTATTGCAGTCCTTGGCCGCGTGCAGACAAAAATTTTCTTTAGTCCTGAGCGTCGAAATGTCAGTCCGAGAGTATAAAAGTGACAGCAGCAATGAAATAAGGTTTCCTAAAAAACGGCGTAAAGTGGATATATATTCATCATCTGAGGAAGAGGAGGAGATTGCTGGAGAATGGCATGACCCGAGAGGCAATCAGTCTAAGATTGTGCCATTTACACATCCTTCTGGGTTTGTAAGTGAAAACTTGCATATAGGATCAGATATAACCGTAAAAACCAGCTATCTATTATTTGTGCCGGATAAATTGTTCGAGAAAATTGCCGAATAAACAAACTTATATGCAGCAAAGAAATTAGAAGGTGGACACGTGCATCGCTTGACAATGTGGACAGAAACAAATAAGTCTGAAATAAAGAGATTTTTTGGACTAATTCTATGGATGGGATTAGTAAAACTACCAGCTATACACCAATATTGGTCCAATGATCCTGCCTATATGCAAACGTTCCCAAAAAAAGTGATGTCAAGGAACAGATTTGAACTGTTACTAAGAGTGCTACATTTAGTGTTACTAAGAGTGCGACAACCAAAACAGTAATGGTTCCAATCGTTTATTCAAAATACAACCAATTATAGACACTTTAGAAACCAATTATCAAAAATATTACAATCCATCCGAGGACATATGTATTGATTTGGTTTCCTTTCGTGGCCGCATTATATTCAGGCAATATTTGAAACAAAAACGCCACAAATATGGAATCAAAATATTTAAATTGTGCTGTGAATCGGGATATACGTATGCTCTCCGTGTATACGCAGGGAAAAATTTAGAAAGAGAAAACACTACGCCCACTAACATCGTAATGTCTCTTTGCAGAGATCTATTCCATAAGGAACATACGTTATGCACTGATAACTGGTACACGAGCCTAGAATTAATGGAAAAATTGATCCACAAAAACACCCATTTAGTGGGAATATTGCGTTCAAATAGACGAGGAAATTCGCAGCAAGTTATATCAACAAAATTAAAACTGACAAACAAAATAATGAATCAAAACAACAAAATAATGAAGAAATCATAGCGAAAGAAAATAATCAAGGAATAACCATTTTGAAGTGGAGAGATAAAAAGGACACCCTAGTTCTATCGACAAGGCACTCGTCAGAAATGATGAATGTTCAATGCCGATCAGGAAACAAGTTCAAGCTACAAATTATAGTAGATTACAACAGAAGAAAGACAGCTGTCGATTTATCCGACCAAATGAACTCCTACAACAATCCGTTACGCAAATCCACAAAATGGTATAGAAAACTAGCCTTCGAACTATTATTGAATACTATGGTTGTAAATAGTTACATTCTATACAAAGATATTACAAAACAGAAAATCAGCATTACAGAATTCCGGAAGAAATTAGCAGTATATCTTATAAATTGTGAAAAAGAAGATATTCCATCGGACAATATTGCAAGAAGGTCTAAAAAATAACACCAACTCCAAAGAAAACCTGGAAACGTTTCCAAAGTACGAAGATATTGTAAATCATGTCACGATAAAAATGTAACAAAAGATAATAGAGAAATGGCCAGGAAAAAAACTAAGCGAGTTGTCACATTTTGTAATGCCTGTAAAGGAGAATCGTTTTTATGTTTACCGTGCTTCAATGAAATCCACTAATCCTGTAATGTGTCAAAATTAAGTAAATTTTGAATAAATTTTCTGCAATTCCATAAAACAGTGTAAATTTTATATAGTTCTATATCATGTTATACGCTGTCAACCAGCGTATAGCTGTTGACGATATAGCTGTTGACGCAGCCTAAATGTAATTTCAGTGTCAGCCACCACTGGCTGACGCGGCCTAAACGGAAAGTTCAGTGTCAGCCACATATGCCTGACATGGTGCTCAACGTGTTAAGTTTTCAAACACAGAAGTATGAACATTATAGGCCGTTGTGATCTGAAAGTCACATAGTGAATATACTGCAATAAAATTGTTTAAACGGAAATTTTTTTCTTCATTTGCATGATATAGGTTTATAATTGCTGATTTTTCGTTCCCTCAATTTTTTAGATTTAAAACAAAAATTCGGCCCATAGAGGGTTAATAAAACTAACTTCAAGCTGCAGCCGGACAAGTGTGAGTTTTTGAAGAAGGAAGTAGCATATTTAGAACACATTATTGGAGAAAGCATGGTAAAATCGGAATCAAAGAAATTAGACACGGTTAAGAAATTTCCGCTTCCGTAGAAGGTCAAGAATATTTATAGGCCTCATTGGATATTACCGTAGGTTTATACCGGGATTTTTAAAAATGGCTAAACCATTAACCGACTTATTAACCCTTTCGCGCCAAGCGACATATATGCGGCATCCACTTGACGACCTGTGGGTACGGGCGCCGCATATACGCGGCATCCACGCCACGACTTCTGGATACAAACGATTTTACATATTTGGTTTTTACAGAAATTAGGAATAGATCGGTTTAAGGTATAATTCTTAACTTTTAAAAATTAGAATTTTCAAATTAGGGTTTTGTTTGAAAATGTATTTACAAAAATAGTTTAGGCCCTTTCAGAATAAGTATAAAGCATAAAAATAGTATTATGTTTGAAACTGAAGTAAACAATTCTGAAAATGAAAATAATGTCCATCGGTGTAAAAGACGACGGAGAAATAATATATGCAGCACTTCAGAATCGGAAGCAGAGTTAATTGATGATAATACAAAGGATACCCAGTGCAACACAACATGGACATTGAAAAATTTCGCACCAAGTATTCATAAATTTTCCTCAAAAAATTCAGGACTGAAGAAGAAAATAGGAAGATCGTCAAAAATTATCGATTACTTCGAACTGTTTTTTTATCAAGAGCTCGTAGAATATATTGTAGATGAGGCCAATTATTACTCGACTCAAAAGAGCAATAACAACATGGACACTCAAGAAACATGACACTAGAGGAAATGTACTGTTTCTTTGCGTTGTCACTACTCATGACACGTAATAAAAAACTAGCGTTACACAAGTATTGGAGTATTGATAAATATTTACGCAGCAGTATTTTTAGTGAAGTAATGACCAAAGATCGGTATCTTTGGATACTACAGATGATACATTTTATGTCAACAAGGGCCCGCTGATAATCGTCTATATAAAATAAGTGACATAATAAACATGCTACGAAAATCGTTCTGCGAAACATTTTATCCGTATGAAAAAGTTTGCATTAATGAAAGCTTGATGTTATACAAAGGTCGCCTGTTCTCCAAGCAGTACATTCCCTCGAAAAGGAATCGATTTGGAATAAAATTATACATACTCTGTGTTGCAAAACAGGTTATGTCCAAGACCTTATAGTTTACAAAGGAAAGTCAACTGTTACAGAAAGTGACATCAGCGGAATTGGAAAATCAGATGCAATTGTTTTATCACTTTTGCAACCATACTTAGGCCAAGATCACACACTATACACTGACAATTTTTATTCAAGTCCAGCATTATTTAACTTTTTACACGATAACTGTACGAATGCATGCAGCACTGTAAAAAAAAGACGTCAAGGAATGCCAACGATAGAAGAGCGATTGAAAAATGGAGAGGCATGTTTTCGTGCAGCAAAAAACTTGCTAGCAATGAAGTGGATGAATAAAAAAGAAGTCCATATGATTTCCACTATACATACTGTAAATTTTGAAGTAATATCGAGATATGGAAAGGAACAGAGTGTCCAGAAGCCGCTGAAGTGGTATCGGAAATTTTTCTTCCACCTCATAGAGATCTGTGTGTGGAATGCATATTGTATGCACAAGCACAATCGGAAAGAAACAATATCGATGGCAAAATTTCATTTGACGCTGATAAAACAGATAGTCGAAAAGTATCGTCACAATGCAACGGGACGTTAAGGCAGACCGGCTGGTAATCAGATGAGGTTAACCGACAGACATTTTCCCATAATTTGTAAGCTAAAAACAGAAGACGGAAGTGTGTAATTTATAGTAAAAATGATAAAAGAACGGATTCGCGGTATGAGTGCAAAGATTGCGATGTTGGCCTTCGTATAGATACTTGCTTCCAAATATATCACACAGAATTACATTATTAGTTTTTACATATTTTTTACATATTTTACATATTTTATCACATATTTTGTACATATTTTTTACGTATTATATTTACATATTATATTTTAATAATTTTCGTATCGCTATTAATTATATTAAATATTTAATCGTTAAGCTTTGTAATTATATAAATACCTATGTTACCTATAATTTTGTATTTTGTATTTTAATAATTTTGTAAGTCCTTTCATATTAAAAATGTTAATATACTTATTACAGTAGAACAATGATTGTTTTATTTAGCACAGTTCCTATTTAAGACTTAGAACAACATATATATAGAAATCACGCGCACTGTGCATATTTCCGGCGCTAGTTTCCGTTCAGTGACGGTACTTCGGCGGACAGGGCTACCGTAGCGAAAGGATTAATGTATCTTCTCATTAACACGTTCCGTGGCAAGCCGTTTTTCCCCGACTTGTCGTTCGGGCCATTTGGTGTTTTGACTATAGGTTGGTATATTATCACACAATATTTCATTGCATCATCAATCCATAAGCTTGTTTAGAATTATCACAATCTGGTGGTTCTGCAATTAGTTCGATTGTAAAAGTCAGTCAGTTCGAAACTTATCGATTAGTAAAAAGAACCTGCTATATTCAAATTTGTTAAGAAAAAACGAAGGAAATAAAATATTTAATAAAAAAGAGAGTAAGTAAGTAGGTAAACATATGGAGGTAATATTTTTGGTTTTTCATTTGTTTCTGTTGAAAAACAAATTTCTATTATTAACTTTCATTAATTCATTCTTTCATTTTTTAATTTTTTATTTGATCGAGTGATTCAACTTTCAATTTTTATCCCTAATAATATGTAATATGAAAGTACAAGACAGTTCCAATTCTATTTCCAATGAAATAGAACTCCCATTTAGTATAAAACGCTCGCGCAGATTTATATTGTATTATCATCCAATGAGACAAGCAATATTACCACGCGTCATAAATCGAAATGCCGTCGAATTGTATATAGTTGCGAAAGTGAAGATGAAGCACAAAATATTGCTGATAATTTAACAGATCAATGAATAAATCCAAGTGGAAATTAACCTTCACTTATATCATTCATGGGTACACCTGGAATAACATTATCGGATTATTTGTGGAAAGAAGATTTTTACTTACTACTTGTTACCGAAGAAATATTCCAAGACAGAATAGGACAGACTAACATTTACGCGATGTAAACATTAGCTCAGAAACAGTCATATCTTTGAACGACATGATCATCTTAAAAATCAAGTCATATCAAGACAAAAACTAGAAGAATAGTGATGTTCTGTAATTGGCCAAACAAGTCGTTTTTATGCATTTCTTGCATTAAAAAAGTCAACAATTACATGTAATTATTAATTATTATATAGATAACAATTAAACAAATTTAAGTACTTTATTATATATTAAATTATTTATAACGTTTTATTCTTTTAGTGGAAATATATTTACAGAATTAAATTTGTCATAAATATATTTTCAGCACATTAAATAAACATGTCTTAGTGTACCATTTATGGTACACTTGGCTTGAAGATCAAGTTTAATGAATACCATAAATGGTATACGTGGCACAGAGCATGTTAATGTTACGCAATAGATTCGCGCAAGAAAGGCGATTCTTTTAGAATGACTTTACTCGTCATTTTGTCTGAAAAATGTTATCATTTAATTTAATCATTGTTTATAATTTGAAGATTAGTTTATACGTACTTTATGTTCCCACATTGTCTACTGATATTGATTTTGTACTTTTTTAATTGTCCTTTACATGTCATTGCAATACCAAATTTGCAACAAGAAACTTGGTTTGTTGTAAGTCAATTCCAAAGTATTTATTTTCAAGCTTTCTATTCGTGGATTAAGAAATTCAAACGAAACCATCGAATAAGCCAACGGAAAGTAAGAAAGTATGTGATAAAAATTTACACGTGTATCACCAGATAGTCTATAGCAACTGACGGTATTCCCAAAATAGCTGTTACCTTGGGTCATACGAGTACACTGAAATGCTCCAAAACTTCGCTACATGAACTTTTCAGCATCACATGAATAATTTTCTATATGGCCTAGATTATATTTTGTGCTATATCGACGATTTAATAACTTCAGACACTCGAGAAAAACACTTATAATACATTAGAACAGTTTTCAATATCCTAAGAAAAAATTGACGCAACCCTGTATTAATCTAGACAAGTGACAGTTTTGTAAAGAAAAGGTCATCTATCTATACTGCTCCATTCATCAGTAAGGCTATTTAGTATCTCAGAGCACAATCATGATAATTCTCAACCATTCCAAACCTAAGATTATCGTTGATCTTAGGCATTTTCTTGGGATGCTATACTAATGCATTACCTCTCTCATATTGCTCGTCATCAAGCAGAACTTTACAAATTTTGAACATGCTGGAAAGCTAGAAATTGATCAATAAAGTCGACCATCGGCCTTTTATCTATGGCTTGTTACAACAAGTTAAAGTACCTCCAAGGAAACTTCTTTGTCAACCGGATTTTATCAATTTATTTCTCAATTGATTCATCTCTCTATCGCATTAATACCATTACTACGTCATTAACCTTCAATATTACACACTTCAAAGTAATCACAATATCAAAATAAAATTGTCTTTTACATCACTGCTAATAGCCATTCCAACATTCACCTGGATGTCATTACGTTATTTCTAGTAGATTAATCTCAAATTTTCGATCGATTTATCAAGTGGCCCTTTTTTGTTTCTGTAAGAGATATTGAAATGGAAATAATTATAGAAGCTTTTTATCATCACGAGATCTGTTATTTTAGCACCACTTTCGCTATCACCACCGACAGAAGTATACAGTTCAAATTATCACTTTTCTTAAAACTTGCGAACATTATAGGAGCACGAAAAATCAGGAATACGTCGTATCACTCCCAGTAAAGTGAAAAGGTTGGAACTACTTAAGTTGTAAATTTAAGGTAGTCCTAATGTGCAAGCCAAATTTCTTCTGGATACAACTCTTGTGACTAAGCTCCTAAATTTACATAGTCTTTAAAGAGAACCTTGGAGCTTCATCAGAAATGCTCTTTGACAAGTCATTACGGCAGATTTTCTTACAGCCAAAGATGAATCGTCGTATCACAACTCCTTTTTGTATAAGCTTAATAAACATTTCGATACCATTTAACTTATTCCGACTTCCAATTAATCCATAATCAAACAATTTATTTATAGTAGGTTGAAAGTGTTCTTATATGCTTACGCAAGTTGATCAGAATCCCTTAAAAATACTTTATTCTGGTCCTCACAGAGTGTCTATGTTATTCTATTCTTCGTATTATCTTAATTATCAAACTCCTTATCATGTGACTGCATGCTTCGCATAAATTTCTTTATAAATATATTTTTTATATGACAAACAGTGTGCTGAGCTCGCTCTCTAATTAGTCCTTTTCTCTTATAAATATTTTCCCTTTAATAAAGAATTTGAATAAATAACTATTTTAAGTGTATAATACCACATTAATTCGTCACTGTCAATAAATCGACAGAATATCTATAGAATATCTATAGAAACGACTTATAGGAGGAAAAGAACTAGGCATGAGTATTCCTCAACAAAGAAATTGCTATACAAAAATTTCACTGAAGAAACTCCAATCATCTCACTATTTCTGAACTTGTGATTATCCTTCTTTGCGTCGTGCACTAAGCTCCTATGTTAAAGGAGCATCAGGAATCAATTCATTCTTATTGTTTCTTGATCCAATATTATTTATTCATCGCCGCTTCGTTATCTATTTGATAAACTCGGCAGTCATCTTCAGTAATAACGTCACCAACTTTCTTGGAGCGCATCACCAACTGCACGAGCTAGATCGTCTGCTCAGTACCACAGTCCATCAACAGCTTCTTAGCGATAGCATCCATCTTCAATACTGACTCCATTCCTCCACCAGTCAATCTGCACTCAAATAAATTGCGGGAGGCAGCTATCAAATCAACTAAATACAATTTCAGAAGAAATACTATCAGCGAACAGAAGCTGACTATTTTTATATTCAATTCCACGCACTTTCATCTCGTTCTCATATCAACAGTAGGGGCGTAATCCTTAATTTGAAGATCTAGTGACAAATTCTGACGAACAAATGCGCAAACGAGACTTATGGACCTATGGTCTTAAAGGACTTTTGGAAAAATTGAAGCGGCAAGTATTAAGTCTACACACTACTACAACACAGCTCCTAGTTGCACTTAGTTGCCATCATCTCTCCAGTCACCATAATGTTGATAAAGGCGCATTCCCATGAATTAGGGCGTTGATCACACTACTCAATCTTCCTGGAGCACAACAGAATAACCGCGTCTCTAGCGTTTGCACATCTGGTTTGTGCACCATTCGGCTTCCGTTTTGCAAGCTACACCTACTACTATCTCAATAACTATCATCTGTAATCATCTGGTTTTAATCATAGTAGATAACAATTCTACTTCATGATAGATGACACCTTTACTAGATGTTATTTCCTGATGAGCGTTGGTATCCTTTCAAAGCTATATAATCGTACGAAATCCTCAGTTTTATATGCCCTGACGAACTTCAACCATCAATTTTTTCTCTGATTGCACTTTGATAAAGATCTATCATTATATCTACTATAGCTCCTTGTGCTTGGGCTTTGTCTATGCGTCATATACAATATTGTCAAAACTTTGTAGCAACAATCTTATTGCGAATTCGTTTCAGCCATTTCGGAATTTCTGACAAGTCAGTTTGCCAACCATCTTGGTTCCGCATATCTCTTGGACCGTAGTTAAAAATATGGATAGTACTACGTTATTTGTTTATTATCGTAAAAAACAATATATTCTCTTCTACTTTCTCCTACTACTTCGAATCTATCATCTAAACGAAACATTTTTTGCCTTTCCAAAATATATCTATTTGAAATCCTTTTATGCTAATAATTTTCACACAACTGAATATAGCTGAGAATTTAGACATTTGCCGCATCACCAATAAATATGATTTATTCGATGTAATATAATAAAAATGTAAGAATGATGATAAAGATTTTCAAAGTCTAAACTAGCTGTTACAAATTACAAATTGCAAAAATACAATAATATAAAATATAAAATAAATGAATAACATTTCTCAAATTTGCTACTTGTATTTTCTGCTATAAAATTCGAACGTAATTCATAAAATTATTGGAAAGCTGCAAAAAAATAACAATAAAATGCATTTTTTATAATGCATTTTAAAAGTGCATTAAATATGAAGTTTCAATTTTAAATATGTAATTTTATCAACGATTATTTAAAAATTGAGCAAATTTTTTAGTATACTTCTTAAATATTTGATCAAGTAAATGCGCTCAAATCGATTAGTTTTTGTCCAAATAAAAACGTTATAGACAATTATAATCTTCATTTTTCTCAATTCTCGTGGATAAAATCATGTTGTTCCCGAAATCATTAACAAATTATATTATTGCAAAAACTAATCGACTTTTGTGTATCTCTATTTATTTATACAGTCTCTCAATAATTGATAATACTAATTATATTTACTTATTATTAATGTTAACATTGTTGACATTAAATTAAAATCTTCGCTGAACAATTTACAATAATGAAGTATCAACAAATCGATTATATATATATAATATCGTAGATATTTCACAGATTTGGTTTTTTACATTTTTATTATTTTTTCAGAATGCATATCATACTTTTATCAGAATTATGGAAAATGTTCTAATATTCAAATTATGTAAGATTTTTTACGATTTACTTATAAGAAATTAAAGAATCCTCCATCAAATATAATTGATTGCTTAGCTTGTAAAAATGCGAAAACCATTTCCTGTTGATATTTCTACGTATTCAATGACGAAAATACAATTATTCATCATTCATTATGCCTTTGAATTGAACTTTTCTATGGACATAAACGTATATGGAAAAGCAAAATTCCGTTTCTTCGAAGATATTATAGAACTATCACTAGTGTCACTTTCATAATCAAGTAAAGAATCATGTATATTTGAATTATTCACATGTTCATCGTACATTTCAAATTCTAAACAATCATCATTACTCTTATTATCTTGAAAATCAGCGCTAAATTCGTCTATTTTCGGGAATCAGAATGTGTGCTATTGAAGACTGTTGGTGAATGGTAATAGTTCCTCGGTAAACCAAGACATAACAAATTTCTTTCGCAATATCCACATCTTAAAATAACAGACATACACACAAAACAAAGATTATACCATCATAGCAGATCCATCGATTTCTAGAACAAAGCTGGAACGTCATCGCTATGATCGTACCGATCGCATAGGGTCAAAATCATTTAGGTTATCATACGATTTTACACTTACTGTTTAATTGTTTCTGATTACAAACTACTAGCAATAAAGATTTTTTTGAAGATTGCGAGTGAAGCTAGCTATACAAATAAGTCAAATGTTGTTGCAAATAATAGTAGAAGCTTTCTATTGTCGGGTAAATTCTTAATTAATCTTAAAATAATATTTGACAGTAAATAATGATCAATTGATCGTCAAATTAGAGTTTCACTCTAACAGTTTATGCGTTTGTAAGATGTAAAATATTAATACTGAAAAGTAAATTCGGATAAAGAGCTAGTGCTAAATTCAATGTTGTATATTGGAACATATCGCGCAAGTTGCATGATATATTGTATTTGTACTTTTCATAAGTGTTCATTCTGTTATAGTAGATCATCCTTTTGTACTAAATGAGACTATCATATTGAAAATAATTAATGTTATCGTTATCAAAACCATCAACAGATAAAATGTTTGTTAATTACACAGAAGTTAAATAGCAAATTCTTTTGCTAATATATAATAAATTTTACGAATGAAAATAATTATCTATTAATAATAAGTTTTGAGTATTCTCTGAATGGGTAGTTAACTGCTTATAAGCATAGAAAACATTACAAAGCAAACAAGACATTAAAAAATAGAAACTATAGTTTTTTCTAGTACATAATTATTGAATAACTTAGAGTACAGACCATAAGAAAAAGAAATTAAAGATATTTGCCATAGTTAAAATATACACTCGTAGAAATGATCAACAGAATTTTTTTTTTAAATATTTATGTTAATGACGTTGCGTTTGCAAGAACTTATACCTACATTTTAATGACACCAACTGCGTAGTTATAACGAAACTGTTTTCATTATAAAATATAAGTAATCCTCGTATAAGGTGGTACTTAAACAATACGGCTTGGATATAACGCTTGAAATTAAAAAATTTTAACTTGTTACTTTATATATTTTTAAAAATACTTATATGCATTAGTTTTTAATCTTTCGTATGTTGGCATAAAAAAATCGATGAAATGTTTAAAGATCGTGATCTGTTCGTAACTTTTAGAATTTTATGTATGTACTATCATTTACTTCATAGTTTGTATGTTATTTTAAGTTTATAAATTACTTTAATTAAATAAAAATGTATTTTTCTTTGTCATGTGTTATAATTTAAAAAAATATATAAAGTATATAATTTAAAAAGAACTGTAAATAATTTTAAAAGGATTTGCAATGATTTTTTTTATTGTATCCGAGTCTCGCTTTATATGATTTATATGACATGACATTTCTATGAAATAGAACATCAGCGTTATACGAGGGTTACTTATAATCAAAAATAAAAGTGATTAAAGATAGTATACAAATTATAGTGAGAATAGTGAAAGTGAAAATGAATTTGTAAGAAACGTAAAAAACCTAAAGAAACGTAATGCCATATCCCAACTATGCAGAACAAATAGAGGACTCAAAACTGACGAATGAGAGGATATAGCAAAAAAAGACGATTTACCATTTAGCTTTTCTTTTAAAATTTTTCCGCGAACCGTAGGACCACAAGTATTTCAGGGCATAAAAGAATCGTTGGGTTTTATAAAATTATATTTCACGATATTGATGGATAAAACAATATCGTATATATTGATGGATAAAATAATAAAAGACTAAAGAATATGCAAAAAAGAAGATAAGTGAAAAACAGTTATCTAAAAATCAATTAAGCATTCGTAGTAGATGTAACACATGAAGAATTTATGGCTTTTATATTAGAATAATGCTTACTTTAACTCTTATCGCTTCGTTGGCTCTGCTACGGAGCGTTCATTTGTTTCTTAGCACTAAACCGACCACGTGCTGTGAAATGACCGTTTTTTAAATTTCATCTAAGATTTCCTGTATACAACGTTATTGTATCGCCATTTAACTTTATGACTTTTCCTATATTAATATATGTACAATCCATTTTTCAATATTCGCAATTTTTTTTATTGTTCACTATCTGAAAAAAATTCGTAGCCTGCCTGGCCTATCACGAGTGGTCATTTAATCACCTGCACAGTTCATGTTATTTACAACGAAATTTTCTGGAAACGCATTTCTAGAATTATTTTAAAAGTCTATTGTCTTTGTTTTCTATATTATCTTATCCACTATGTAAAAAAATACGCAATTCGAAAAAGTATTTAGCCGTCTTTGTGCGACAGTACGATCTTGTGATCCTATCATAAAGCATTAAAATTCAACAGAGTCTATTACGTCTACAGAGTGTATAACAGAGTGAATTACGCGTTATAAATGCAGGTTTTGAACAAAATGAACAGAACCAACAATATTTTGTAATAGGATTAACATTTGAACTTTTTTCTATTTATGTATCCATTTTTTGCCTTCCACCAGTTTGGTTTATATTTTTATATTTTAGTTTTTACTTTATTATTTGTATATTCATCCCAAAAATGTCTAGACAATCGAAAAATATCAATTTATTCGACAAAATATATAATATCGACGAAGATTGTTGGAAAAATGACATAAAAGTCTAATAGCGGATTTATAATATTTTTAGAGAAACATCAGGACCGACTGGCTACACTAAACGAAATATTAGAGAAAAGTGTCGGCATTTCCCTTGATTATTGATCATAACACAATCGAGTGACTTAATGCGCATAAGAAAATGCATGGAATTAGAAGCATTTCGAGTGTTGAAAACAACATGGGATTTATCTATTGCAATATTATATGCATTTATTGGATTTCTGTATACACGCGACGCACATGAGGCTAAAGACATATCATATTTATAGAACAATAAATGGAATCCAAAATTTTTCTCGACAACTATGAGTCGAAATAACTACATAAATTATAAGGTTTATTCGGTTTAACAATAGAAATCAACGAAACCAACTCCTACAAACCGATAAATTTGCTTTGATATCTGGCACAAGTATATCGAGAGCAAAAAAAACTGTAATAAAGCAAGACAATATCTTTTTATAGATGAACAATTGTTTTCAACGAAAGCACGATATAGATGTATTCAATACATGCCCGATAATGGTACTTTCCATGAAGAGGTAACACCTTATTGAGGAGGTAACACCTCTACTTCTAGCGTGGAAAGATAGAAGAACCGTCACTTGATTGACAACTAGGGATTGACAACTAGGAATGACTTCCGTAAAAAGTATTTAACGAAGTGGTATGAAAGTTAACATCAAGAAATCTAATACTATAGTAAATTATATAAAATATATGAGTGGCGTTACTAGAGCAGATCAATAAGCTTCGACATATTGTTTTCTCCGAAAACCCGTGTTAAAAAAAAATCGTAAACATTTTTTTGGCCTTGAAAGTTTGATTGATTAATTCGTACATACTCTATAAACTTGAGAAAAAGAAAAGAAAGGAAAGACCACTTACTCATTAACGCAATCTAAGAACAGTTGTTCATCAATGAAGAGAAAATAATCGTCAGCCTCGTGATCGAGCGTCGACGTCAAACATCAATGAATCCTGATTAAATGGAAAGATCCACGTTGTTCTGAAAGAAATGAAGAGGAACTGTAAGATCTGCTCTGACTGAATTAAGACTGGCTGTAGATTTGAAACCTCAAATTATTGTAATATGTGCCCTAACAAACCGAGGATACATCTCGGATTTTGATATCGAGGATACATCTTATTTTATAAAATTTGATATAAAAACAAAAAGAATATAATATTTAAAGTTTTGTAAAGCGTAGAAATAAATTTTTATTATTTGTATACGTTTGTTTGAGTATAAATCATTTGAAAGTATTTATAAAACATTTGCCTAATATAACCAAAATCTTCTCAAGTTGCTAGTTCGTCTAAGCGACAAAGTTCTCGAGTGCAACGGGTTAATGTATGCAATAGTACAGTGCGTAATATTTTATGAGTTGCTTAATATCATGGGAGAGTAGCCCGTACAAAATATTTCATAAATAAAGATAATAGAAAGAAACGATTAGAATTTGCGAAAGAATATGTCAGTATTCCTATGAAGTAATGGAAACTTTTTATATTTAGTGTTGAAAGTAAATATAACATATTTGGTTTGGATGGAGTATGTACTATATACAGAAAAAAATACCGAAATAATTATATTAAAACACGAAATAGTGATACCGAAAGAGATCGAACGAATCGAGATAATCCATAGTAATCACACAAATCCCATTGGAGATCATAAAGGTTTATCAAAAGCATACGATAGAGTCCAACAAAAGTACTACTGGCCGAAATTAAAACACGACATCCAGAAGTTTATACAAAACTGTCGCAGCTGCCAAACGAAGAAGCTTATTAGTTTAAAAACGTATCAGCCGATGACAATCACAAACACCCTGAATGGCATTCGATAAAATTTCTATGGACATCGTGGGCCCAATGCCCATTACGAAATCAGGGCATAATTATATACTCACTATCCAAGATTTACTAACAAAATGTAAGTTGCGATACCTTTACAACAAGCTTCTTCGGAGGAAGTCGCAGATGCTCTCATAAAGAACATAATATGTAAATTTGGTTCACCGAAAGGCATTCTAACCGACCAGGGCACTAATTTCCTATCAGAACTCATGAAGGCAATCGCAAAGAAATTTAGAATCAATCAATACCAAACTAGGGCGTATCACCCGCAATCGAATGCATCAATAAAAAGATCACATCATACTGACCGAATTCTTAAAACATTATATTCAAGACAACAGTAACTGGAATCATTGGTTAGATATAGCAACATTCTCATATAACACTAGCGTGCACGAGGTAACACATTACGAATTAGTTTTCGGGAGATTAGCAAGAACCCCGAACGAATCAACCTATAATGATCTCAAAACAAAACATATGCACATTACTTGGAAGAATTAAACGAACAAATAAATAAATCCCAAGAAGCAGCTCGACAAAATTTAATTAATGCAAATACAAATCGAAAATCTATTAAGACAGAAAACAAAGAATTGTTAATTTTAAAGTAGGCGACCGCGTGTACCTCCTTAAAGGTACGAATAAAGGAAAACTTGACGACAAATACATAGGACTATACGAAATTATAACTGTAATGAATAAATGCAATGTAAAGATACGCACTCTGACAGGTACTCGCATTGTGCACGCTAATCGACTAAAAGTCAATAAATCAAAATGAAATATCGGTAAATCGACGTCATAGAAATCTACATCACCAATCTATGGTATCGGCAAGCGCAGCATGGAGCAAGAGTCGCTCTCCCTTCTATGACGACGATCGCCATGGAAGATCCCCACCATTACGTTAGCCGTTAAATCTTAAATATAAGCAGCGAAGGCCTAGCTCCGAGCCTCATTCACTCGTCGACGCTCAAACCTCTTAGTAGTATGCACAATAAAGTTTATAATACCTCTTACCTTTATAAGTACCGTAAACGCATTAATAGTGTACGACTGTGCCGGCAGTTTGTTAAATATCTCAACGTTCTCCCTCTTGGATGTGGCTGAATGTAAAGTACCGGACCTGCAACCAAGGAACAACCCAATATATGTACAACTGTTGCAAGCTTCGGATTACGATACAGCAAGAATCCAACAATGTCGAATCGAAATAGATTGAACAATTTATCACTGTAGAATGTACTCCCACGTTTCGGCGGTCCACAATGGAGGTAGGGAGTATTTGCATCCATTCATTCAACAACTATGTCAGCAGATGCACGCAACGGGAAGTCTTCTTTTGGGTCACAACACGTTTATCTCCGGATTAAAGAAAAATACTACCGATACAAGGAGTTTCACATTAAGCGGCTCTATTTCTACCGATGGCACATGCGAAAGATCTCAATACAGCGATCCTTATGGCACTTGGGATGACGTAGTAGTCCAAGCAACAGTAAAGATTACTATACGCTATTATTACGCCCCAACCAGAAATAACCAGATACATCTTAATACAGGAACTATCTGTGCACTAAACGAAGAGTACTGTCTCGATGCGGACGGTAATAAAAGCTATTGGTCTACATTACCTACGGATAGTTACGGTTTTAATAATTATGATGTACTGCATGAAGGGCCAGCGGTAAAATTGATACCCGCCGAGTATAATAAGGGTCCTACACTGTACACAGTTACGACGCAAGGTGTCACCTTTGCGCTCATACGCACTAATGGTTTCTCACTGTGCGGGTATATTTTGCCACGCATAGAGCACCCAAAGCTATTCATACTAAAAACATCTCTTGGTAGAATTTTCAAGAATAAAACAAAAACCTCTGTGGAAAACCGAGACATATTCGCATATGTAAATTTAAAATTCATCTACGTAGAACGAGACATCAAAACGCAACCAACCACTCTATATATAGACATCATGAGACAAAAGTGCATTCTGGAACAAGTCTTGAAAATTGCACTTTCACTAATATCCATTGCATCAGATGAAATGGCCTATACGATAATGAAGAAACTTGGATATATGGCCACTCCCGCAGCCGAAGTAATACACTTAATTAAATGTATACTAACCGAAGAAAAAATAAGGCAAGTGGGGGAATGCTACAAGGAACTTCCAATTACACTAAACTCGTGCTTTTGCTGGAACAATTTATAGGTGATTTTCGTGATGGTGCATCTTTAACACTAGAACTACCGACCGGTCAAAATGACCAATTATATTAATTGTTTACAAGATTATGTCTTGAACTTTTATTTAATATTTTATAATAATGTTATGACTTTTACTAAATTCATGTATTTAACATATATTCTAAATTATTTTGATCGTTCACTTCAATTTTTCTGATATACATATGTGATATACCTATATATTAGGTTGGTGCGTATGAAATGTTGGATTTTCTTTAAATGTGAACGTTTGTCTCCCTGTTTTTGTTATGCTTTTGTTTTTGACACAACTTGGTTTATAGTCGTACTGTCCATTGCCAGAGTCACATTATAGCAAAGAAGATTTTCTCAAAAGTGTTTCCTTTTCTTATTTGCTTTGAATTTTGCACCGATATGAATTCAACCGATATTCGTGTAATTTTCTTATATGAATATAAACTTGGTAATAATGCTGCAAAAGCTGCACGCAATATAAACCAGGTGTTTGAGGAGAATACTGTGAACGATCGAAAAGTGCAGCGTTGGTTTGAAAAATTTCGGTTTAGTGATTTTTCCTTGCAAAATGAATCGCGTGAAAGACCCGAAACGTCTGTGAAAAATGATGCTCTGAAAGCATTGATGGAAACGAATCCAACTGTTTCTTCAAGGAAACTTGCTGCCAGAATGGAAGTTGACCATACAACAATATTGCGACATCTTTCTGAAATTGGCATGGTGAAAAAAATGGATAAGTGGATACCGCACGAACTAACCGAGCGAAATAAGCTGGATCGCTTGAACGTATGCACATTATTGCTAACCCGATTTAATCGAGATCCATTTTTCGATCGGATCATTACTTGTGATGAAAAATGGGTTCTTTATGACAAAATGTGTGCTCGGTGGCTTGATAGGGGCTCGTGCTTATGCTCATACTCCACGGCCATCACTTCATTCACGGAAAATTTTAATCACAGTTTGGTGGAATGTGACTGGAGTAATACACTACTCATTCCTTCGAACTGGAATGACAATTACAGCCGAAAAGTATTGCCAGTACATTGAAGAAATGCATGAAAAATTGAAAATTATACGCCCATCACTTGTTAATCGGCATGGCCCAATACTTCTCCACGACAACGCTCGGACACATACATCGTACAAAACAATTGCGAAATTAAATGAATTAAAATATGAAATTTTGCAGCACCCACCTTATTCACCGGATCTTTCGCCAACCGACTTTCATTTATTTAAACATTTAGAACTGTTTTTACGGGCTAAACAGTACGAAAATGAAGAGTCTGAAAAATGCCATATCAGAGTTCATTGATTCTAAAGATCAGAATTTCTTCAAGACAGGCATCTATGCATTAAAATCTAGTTGAGAAAAGTGTATTGAAGTAAATGAAGCATATTTTGATTAAATAAACAGCTTTTGGAAAAAGATATGCAGTTCAATATATTCCTTTAAAAATCCGACATTTCATTCGCAACATTCTAATATAATCAAAATGACCGGTCGGTATTTTTAATGTTTTTAATATGGCAATCCGCCACCACGGCGCCAGCTAATGGAAATTTCCGGCAAAATTACTGCTTTGAAATCACTGTATTTTCTTTAATTCTCGGAATTTTTTAATGTTTTGTGATACTTTTTTATTTTCTTATTGGTAATTGTTGTATACAGTTGAAATATCTACGTTCAATACAGTATGCAGTCATTTTTTTATTGGCAGTTTTTGTATAAGGTTGAAATATTTTTGATATTGTGGACAATTGTGCTGAATATATTTCTTTCAATTTATAGTTATCGTAGCTTGAAATGTAAGTAAATTGTGAATATTTTTATTATAATAAGGGAAAATATATTTAGAATATTTTGATCCAGAAACTTTACCCTAAAAATACCGAGATGTCCGAAAATACCTAAAATTTTAGAGAACATAACAAATATAAGAGAAGACTTTTCTGACATCGACCAAGGTGATTTTGACCCTGAGATTGGACTAGCAGATATTTCAGAGGATCAAGAAGAAGTGTGTGTTTCCTCAGATAGCAATAGTGAAGAAGAGAACATCCTGAATGTACGTAGATCAAAAAGACTTTTGAGATTGTTGTCATCTTCGGATGAAAATGACCGTCAACAAACTGAAATTGCCCCTGAACTATCTGAACAAAAATAAAAACTGGATCCACTCCAGGAAGGAGATCAATAAATAGCATTTTCAAAGCAGTAATTGGACCCACATATGCAAAACGAAGCATAATAAAGGGCACTATAAGTAGAGCTTTTTTTTGATAATTAATCGACAAATGATAGATTATATTAGAACATGCACAAAACTAGAAGCTTTTAGAGTTCTTGGTGAAAAATGGGATCTATCTCAAGAAAAGTTTTACGCTTTTCTTGCAATTTTATATGCACGTGGTGCTTATGAAGCTAAGAATTTGAAATTATCTTATTTATAGTCTAAAAAGTAGGGACCAGCATTTTTTTCGAAGACTATGAATAGAAAGGAGTTTAAGGATATTTTAAATTTTATCCGCTTCGATAAAAGAAATGAACGGAGTGTACAAGTACAGAAATGTACGGAGTGTTGCAAACGAATAAATTTGCATTGATTTCAAATGTTTCGTATTCATTCATTGAAAATAGCCAGAATTGTTACGTACCAGGACAAAATATTACAATCGACAAACAACTATTCCCAAGCAAAGCGAGATGCCGATTCACGCAGTATATGCCGAACAAATCCAATAAGTTCGGAATAAAATTTTGGTTGGCATCTGAAAAGTAAATTTATAATAAATGAGTTCTCGTATTTGAGAAAGGACGAAACGAGACAGTCATCAATTCCTTTGAGTGAATTTGTCGTCCTGAAATGAATTGAACCATTTACCGGTGCTGGAAGAAATGTAACCACTGATAATTTTTTTAATAGCAAATAACTGACATCAAAATTATTGGAAAAACGAACTACTTTGGTTGAAACAATTCGTGCAAATAAAAGAAAATTATCGAAACTGGCCAAACAAAAAAAAATAATTTACCTCGATTTTCATCTGAAATTTATAAAACAGATAATTGCACTTTAACAGTATATAAAAGTAAGGCAACGAAAAAAGTACTTCTACTGAGTAGGAAACATAATTCAGTAAACATTGAAAAAGACAATAAAAAACTGCCTGAAACCATAATATTTTATAATAAAACCAAATTCGAAATAGACATGACGGATCAGATGGCCAGAAAGTATAGTATGAAGTCAGGATCTCGAAGGTGGGCTCTTCAAGTATTTTTTAACATTCTCGGCAATAAATGCTTGGATTTTATACAACGAAACAACATGAAAATGTATCGAGGAAAAATTTTTTGTTTCAATTAGCAGAAGAACTTAGCACAGAGTATAAAGATTCATCTGAACTGGAAAACTTGAATGACCTCTGGAGAGCCCCAAGAGTTCTAATATACGAAAAACTTGCCAAATAGGTTTTTGTAATGAAAATAAAACTATAAATAAATATGCTGACTGTAAAAAACATGTTTGTGGTAAATGTACATTGTAAAAAATTTCTTTATGCAATAATTGTGGTGATCCAAATAATAACTAAACCTAAATAAAAAACAAATAATACTACTACCTTTTATGTAAATAGATGTATATATCATGTACTTACAATATTAGAATAAAATATATTTTATTTTCTTTGAAACTTTTCTTTGAATTTTTATATTTTGCCAACTAAATATCAGACCAGTCAAAATGACCGGTTTGGTAGAAATAGGTATATAACAACTGTTGGTAGTTCTAGTATTAATAGTTACAGGAGATCGAATAATAACAAAATGAACTATTATGTTTATCAAAGCTGTTATAGATTCCAACATTACTATAACTCATAGGTACATTTTAATTTCAAAATCAAAAACGCATAAAAAAGAAAGTATATTTTTTAATTATTTTAAAATTATTTTTCTATACTTTCGGAGATGAGCCATACGCAGAATGATGATGATTTCATGCATGCTCGTATTGAATAGCATTATAAAAACAAATCCGTATATACCCAAGATGAATAGTGCATACACATGAAAAAATGTAAAGTTCATAATTCATAAATTATTAAAGAAAGTTGTAGGCAAATATATTTAACTTTAAAAATTTCTCGAATAATTTAATTGACCTTTTGTTTAAATCATTTCAATTCTTTTATTTCAATTATTTCAGAGAAATAAGTATGCGATCAAATAGGAATTCAATTATCGTTAAATATGATTTTAATGGAAACAATATAAAAATTAAAATCTTAAGACAGTACGTTTTAAAGCAAAATATTATGAAATATATATAAAATGCCTATGATACTAAAAATCAACTATTATTAAAACAAAAAAATTTATCATCAATGGTTTTTAAAAATCTTACCCCGAGAAAATGTATTCAATTGTATAATTTAGTAATATTATTATCTAAATAGATTAATTGACGTTTGTTTACATTTGTGATCCGTGATTGGCAATAAACATCATCTTTTATTGTAATAATTATTTCTTAAAAGAAATAATAAAAGATATATAATTCTAGTATGATACAAAGATTGTCACATGCTATTGTTAATGATGTTTCGACTTTTACTACTTGTATCCTCATAGATGAATACTTTATGTGCATGACGACATTAATTGATTAAGTTTTACTCATTTCATTAAAGAATTTATTTCAGGTAAAAAAAAAATGTAAACCTTTTCGTTTTTGCAGTAGAATACTACCTGTTTAATGTAATAGTTTCCGCAGCTAAAAGGAAAGCATGCTACTTTTCGCGACTAAAAGCAAACCGTACTTCTTTTTACGACGGTCTACTAAAACATCCTTTTCGCTGCCAAAAGGCACAACATACTTTTATTTGTTTGAATAAGTGAAAATAATCAAAAATTGATGCATGGATAAAACTTACCAAAGATTTCGACACGATCTTTTTACAGAATTTGCAGATCTTAAAATATTAAAAAATTAATACGAAAACATAAAGGAAAGAAAATAGCAAAAATGTCGGAAACAAATTATATGTGAGGATACAGGAGTTGAACCAGCTAATTAAAGATATTAATTTTACAACTATTTACAAAGATATTTTAGGTACACAACAGGATTAGAATAGGAATACGGTGATGATGCAGTTCAATGTAAATATAAAATTTTTTCCCATGAATTTGTTGTTAAATATTTAATCTTTTTAAAAAATTATTCTAAGTTATGAAATAAAAGAAAATCGTACAAATGAAAATTAATTAAAAGATAATATAATAGTAATTTACCAAAATAATCAAAATTATTTACATGACTTAGTTGAAGAATCATAAGTAAATGTTTCTAGTAAACATTAATTGTAATTCTTTTAAATGTATCAAAAATGTTTGGTCGTAAAAGTATATCAAACAGAATAAGTGTTAATGTGGGAGCTTTATTAAAACTTCCCAAATTCAAACAACTACTATTAAAAAGCAACAGTAATATAGGAAAAAGTAAGACAATACAAAAATCAAGTAAGTTGGTAAAACCATCAATAAATAAAAGACCGAATGAAAATAAAGAAAATAATATAATTTCTTACACTGCTTCTCTAGGAAAAAGATCATCTATCGATACATCACTGGGTTATAATTGATTCGTCTGAATTTCGAATTATCTATTTGAAATTCTAAATTCCGAAGCTTTGTCCAAATCATTATTTACATTACATCACAGAGCATTCACCAACATCACTTAAGAGTCTGTTCGAATCAATTATTTACATCATAACATATAAAATAGTAGAACCTCGATTTCCGAACATCGATTAATCGGACAAATATTAAGTCGAATGATGATTGGCGATCAGCGACATTAACATATATTAACATATTATTGTCAATTGATCTTTACTTTCTAAACCTGTATGTTGAAATGTAATCATACCGTTTTATCAATTTAAATGTAACGTGAAATATTAAGTCGGTTAAATAGTGGTAAAATAATAACTGAAATAGCAGCGTCTTGTGGAATTGGAAAATCAACAGTTTGTGACATTATAAGACGAAAGTGTGAAATTCTAAATTATAGTGAGAGTTGATTGCAGTGCACACGAAAAAATATGAACTCTGTTAACAATAAAATTCTTGACATGGATACGTATCAACGGTTCTGTCAAAAGAGAGACAAAGGATGTCTGGTCCTATCGTATACGAAAAAACTATATAGTACAATCGAAAATTGAATGAAGATTGTAATTTTAAAGCATCATTTGGTTGGTTAGCAAATTTCAAATCATGTTACGATATTCGTAAACTATATGTCAGGCAAAAACCTTCATCGGATAAATCTGCAGCTTTAAAAAAGAGTTTACAGAATATCTAAGGAAAGAAAATTATCTGTTCGAACATGTGTATAACGCTGATGAAACTAGCTTATTATGGAAAACATTTTCGGAAAAGACATGTATCAACATCGGGTCATAAAGGTCGAATCACGGCTCTTGTCCCGTGACAAGATTCCCGCTTTATTAATTGGAATGAGTAATAAATCTCGATGTTTCAAAAGGTGTACATTTAAGAACTATGCCTATTACATATGTGTCCCAGAAAAGTGCTTAGATGAATTATAACATTTTTATTGAATAATTTTCAATGATTTTTATTCCAGCAGTGGAATAACGAACACTTAAAAACGGACAAGTGAGAGCAAGTTATTATTGATAGATAATTCAGTTTATTATGTCAACGATGCTTGTCAACAATGTTTTTGGGCTGAATACTATTAACGTTTTTTGCCTATGGACAAAAAAGATTTTCTATTGTTTCACGCATCTAATTTGACGCTGTCGAAGTTCACAAAGTAGGATTTTAAAACATATCAGTTTTGCACCATTATCATTTACACACACGCAAATATTACCTTTCATTTAGAAGTCATTTTAACTCCTTAACCTACAATATCGTACCAGATAACTCCAACAAAGTAAGAGTGCACAAAATATAAAATTGCATTACATGTACCAATATGCTTCGAAAGATACTACAAGATGTAAAAATTTTTGTACATTTTAACAAGACGTTCATAATTTAAATATGTGTTTATTTAGAAATTGTAATAAAAACTTGCATTAATTTATTATTCATTTCAAGATAATAAATATTTCTTGTTCAATGATCAATTGGTAGTAATTATTTATCAAACATCTCGCAAAATAAAATTAGTTGTATCTTACACATACATTTATATATCAAGAGACATATACAATTTGCACAACTTCGAACGCTCTGGCTAATCGTAAAAAAGCTCGATGTGTGACTGATCTTGTTGTTTATGCCAATATGCTATTGGAACTTAAATCGTAAGGCAATAAAATTTGGTTGCGATAACTTAGGCTTAACGTATTTTGTAAAATATTTCTACATTCAAATTTACTCTCTAAATATTCTAAACCACTTTTTGTATGTTGAATCATCTACAGCATTCTATGGCTCCATATAAAGGACAAATTTCCTGACGAATTTACCACAAGTTTTTGCCTTTTCGGAAATAAAAAAAACAAATTTGACGAAAATATTCTTTATTTTTTAACATATTTAATTTTCAAAAAAAAAAATTATGGTTAACTGATCAAAAAACAAAATTTTATTAAGATAATACCAAAAATGTCACTTTTATAGAACGAAAAATAATATTTGCATACGTAAAGTTGATAAAGGTTTTAAAAGTTATTTTCCGTCAACAAGTGGAGAAAACAGAATGAATAAATTTATATATTTATATATTACAAAGAAAATTTTCTATGGCTACGCCCATCTTATTATAGATATATGAATACATATATGTAACTGAAACAGAACTGAGTGGTGGAATTGCGTTCCGTACCGAAATAATAGAGCGGAGACGAAACGGAAATAGAATTAAGATTGAACTGAAATATGTGAATCGATCTTTAAAAGCCAAACATGAGAAATACGATTGAAAACAATGGTTTAATTTTCATAGCATTAATTTTCATCATGCACTTCCATACCATCTTCCGACGCAAAATATTAATCGTATTGTTATTCTCTACTATCCTTGTTTAAATACATTTCAGAAAAAGTCTGATGTAATCTTTAAAAAAAAAATAAGAGTAAGGAAAAGTGTGCTGACATAATCGCAAATAATAAAATAGTAAATGTTAGTATTATAGATAATGATCATCTAAATGTTTTTAATACTAACCGTACAACAGTTTCTCAAATGACCGGTTTTGGATTTTGAGTACAAATTCTGCATTCACTGTTATTTTTTTCTCTATTTGATTTATAATTATAATTCTTATATTAATATAATTATGATTTCTATAATATCCATTTAATAATTTTATCAATATTTACGCTTGCTTTTATTTTGTTTATTCTGAGAAAAATATGTACCTTGTCATATCAACCGTAACCAATTAAATGACCATTTATAAAAATGACAATAAAGTAGGCATATGAGATTTGATCTAACCAAAATCATTCAAATTATCCTCGAATATTATTATCGTACATACTGCTACATCAAAAAACAGTCTAATTTTGAGAGTTCCAAAGAGAGCATCACAGTGTGAAAATAGTAAGGAAAGAGAAAGTGAACAAAACTTAATAGTTAGTTTACATTTTATTTTACTGTGTTGTTCTAATATTTACTAATATTTCTAATATTTACTCCTAAACATGATAAGACGTTCAGTAAAGAAGATACCAATGAAAGAGATAAACAATATAAATAAGGGGTGTTTAGAAAACGATGAAGATAAATTTTCTAAAATTGAAGATGACCAAATTATAATTGGATATAATTTATTCGAAACTGATAATAAATGCTTAAATAATGAGGATGAAGAAAGGAACATTTTGAACAAACAGGAGATAAAAGGGAAGAGGATTTCCGTCAAGTTCTGAAAACGAGACTGAAGGAAATGACCAGGACATTGACGTTGCTATTGATGAAATTGTATGATAAGAAATACAAAAAGGGTTCAAGATTTGGATGGCCATTACCAAATCCAACAGTATACACAAAAACAACATTATAAAAGGTCAAATAAGAACTATATTTGCCTTGATAGTTATTATTGAACTCATACAAAAATATACAGAACTAGAAGCAAATCGAGTGTTAGGAATTACATGGAATCTACCTTCACCAAAATTAGATACATTTCTTGTTATTTTGTAAGACCGTAGAGTATATGAAGAAAAAAATTTGAACATTTCATATTTGTGAAATGAGAAATGAGAGACTAAATTTTTTCAACCAAGAATTGTTTTATACAAATTTTTTATTTGATGAAAAAAGTATTCGAAGCCAACGTCTACAAACTGATAAATATTCTTTGATTTCTGAAGTATGGAATAAATTTATTGAAAATAGCTAAAATTGTTAGAAGCTGGCCATGAATCTTACCGTTAAAAAACAACTGTTTCCAACTAAAACTAGGTGCAGATTCATACAATATATGAAGAATATTTTTTATAATCCTATCTATAAGATATGGACTAACTAATTCGTATCACTTATTCTAGTTACAACTCAAGGTGTTACAATTTAAGTACTATAAACCTTTCCTCTTTTCCCTAACTTGATCAAGGCTTTACTTGTTACTCTTTGTTCTGTACAACGGGAATCTGTTTGCAGTATGAAAAATATACGTGAGGAAACTGCTTAGTAGAGCAACCATTGATTTGTAAAACTATGGTATTGAAAAAGAAAAGAATTTTATTACAATACTGTTTTTATGTTTACTGGTTTTTTTTACAAAGATTAAATTTTTATACATGAGAATGAACGTTTGTTTATATTTGTTATATTTTAATGTATCATCTATCTATAAATTCAGTCTACATAGCAATCATAATAACATCTTCAGAGAGGGATAACACATATGAAACTACAATGAAATATATTTTCATGAATTTAAATTACTCACTTGGATATTTAATTACAAATTCAGTTGACGTCTCAAATCTGATTGATGAAATCAGATTAATTTAATACTATTGAAAATTGTGTAAACTTAGTAAATGTTTTTGAATATTTAAGAAAAGTCAAAAGCTTGATATAGTAAAATGTCATTAAGAAACTAAAATATATTCAAAGATATAAAGAAATTAATGAAGGAGAAACAGATGACAATGAGGATTATGAAATAATTGCAGAAGCAAAATGCGGTTCGTTGGAAGGAGCCAATAAATTGTGGGGAGCTGAAGAAGAGAAATGCTGCAAATTCTGTAGTAAAGAGGAAGATTCTATTGATTACTGGGTAAATGAGTGCGAAATAGTGAATAGAATGGAGTTACAGGTAGCAAAAGTTCTCAGTGCTGAAGGGACGTAAGAAGCGATAAAGTGGTTAAAAGGAATAATTAAGAAAAAAAGGGGTATTAAAAAAAGCAGATATGGAAGAAAGTGGACAAATGTGTGCTAAGTTACGAAAAGATGTGCAGTGTGCAGTAAAGAATGAGAAAGCCAAAACACTTGATCTTAATGTGGAAGTGACATAATTTATTTTAACGAAGTAGTGCAAATGTAAGTTAATCGGAACACTAACATGATAGCGGTAGTTAAAATATGATGTTGAATTAATCAGTTCAATTTGATTTAATAATTTAATTTAATTTAATTTAATTTAATTTAATATAATGCTTATTAAGTGGTAAGTGTGGTAATATATTATATATATTATTATATATAAGTATTAAGGCATGTATTATATAATATATTATATTATGTTACATTATATAGTAAAGATTATGAAATGATAATGATAAGAAGCAATATAAAGATTATATCAAATGAGATTCCACTTATATATTCATATCCTATATTCATATCCTATTTCTGGGTCTGAAATGAAAACATATAAATAGAATATAATATAATAAAAACTAATATATATAGAATATCATTATTGGAAAGTTATTCATGAAAATAATAAAAAAAGTATTTATTATGAAATCTATAGTAAAAGTGTTAAATGTGAAAGAAAAACATAGTTAGTGCAACATATATATTTATTTAAATATAAAAGAAATGTTGAAGAACGAAATAACCCATGTGAAAGAAAAAGTGAGCGCCAACCATCAAATTAAGGAACAATAAATTTTACAAAGATTTAATGCAAGTAATAGTTGCTGGTAATATACCGTGAAGTTATTGAAATAATCATACACGGAAAAATTTTCTTGCAAAATATGTAGATCATTCGCTTCCGAACGAATATTACGCAAAAATTACTTACATGATTGCTATAATTCGAATATTCAGATCATTAGGGAAGATATATGAGAATATAACATGAATTTCTGTAAACAAAACGACCAATGCAGCAGAGCAATACATAACAAATTACTTTGAATAACTTTGTAAGAAAGAAACGATAAAACTCCACTTATTGTATTCTAACATAAAATAATGGGAGAAATAAATTATGAAAATATATCTCACTTTGTAAATTTAACCTTAAGAATTTTGTTATCACATGGTAGTGAACAAAAAATTCTACTTACAACAAATGCATCACATCATACATAGCCAAAACAGGGAAGACATTGAAATTATTTTATACTAACATGATACACTTTATATATGTAGTGCATAGTTTACACAGCATAGATGAGGAAGGGCAACTCTGTTTTCCACTTGTTAATACATTAATATTCTGGAAAGTAAATAATTCTTGTAATAAGACACACAGTCTTAGTACTTGTAATACGATTAATACAGTTTAAATCCGAATTCAATTTATAAGAATAGGATCATAAAGTCAGTCTACATTCGACATCAAATTGTCTTACAATCGAATCCAAACCTCGAATCGAAGGTAAAGAGACACAGGAATATTGTGCGTGCTACAAGCGAATAAAAATAACTTTGTTAAAATAGCATCATGCGCAAATAATAACTTTATACGAACTTTTCTAAAAATCTGTTGATCAACCAGTGAAGTAAACATCGTACTTTTTCTTTTATTAATTATCGTAATTTATTATTTCTTTTATTTATTAACTCTTAAAAGTCAACACGAACTTTCCAGACCACCCAATATATTAAATAATTCTTACTGTTAAACAATTGTGACAATTTGACAGCCATCGTTTCAGTCTTTTGATCTGCTTCCTCTTCGCTTTAATATCAATCTATTGATAAATTACTGGAGAAAGTAAATGCTTCAAGGGAGAAACACAAGTAGACAACTGTCGTTTTCCATTCAAGAGTTAATTTGGAGGTGAGCTACATTCTTAATCAGTGACGTCATCAATAAAAGGATAAGCATTTTGAGAAATATCGAAACTTCGAATAGGAGTTCTAAGATAGTTACATTTTTAAAGTATCATTCTTACAGAGAGAAGAAAAACAGTCCCAATCCCGAGTAGAGTTTTGCACTAACCGAAAACGAGGCAAGTTACTAAATTGTAATAGACGGTTCGAAAGAAACAAGATTTTTAACTTTGTTCTTTTTTTGTTCGAGACATGATCCGTGACGTAATATATCAAAATTATAAAAGTTTTGGTAAAAATCTGTGAAAAAAGTATTTTTGAAAGCATCACTTCATATTGAAGTATATAAGAAAACATTACAAAATATTCTTTTGCTATTAGAACCTATTTTAATTAGATGGGATTCGTAAATTGAAACTGCACTATTTTATATCGAACATTTTAATAAAATAAGAAATATAAGTAATATGCAATCATTTGGTAAGAAAAACTTTTTTGAATATACATACGTATTTATTCTATTTTTTATGTTAATAGTAGTTGAAAATTTTAATATAATAACTGTTACAGTAATTAAGATTGCAACAGATATGGTCTAATAAGAAAAACTTGCACAAGAATTAATTTTTATGAAAACTTATTTTAGCTTTTTACCGACAATAAGTTTACCGCCAACCAATTCAACAGAAATATATTCAAATTGTATTAATGGTCTGTGCAATATACCTGGTAATTGTGGGCAAAAAATCAAAAAGAAAGCAAGAGGAATTATAACAAAAAATATGGGATTGTCTACATTAATAAAAGTCTCGAAAATTTTGAATAATAATTTCGTTGTCAGGCCGAAGAAAGTACCAAAATGTTGGAATAAATTTAAGTATGCACCCATTATATCCTGATGTGGAACGATCATTCTTCGCATATAAGTTAATTTTTATAGATGAAAATCCCCAATTAACACCATCGAATATGGGAAAAACGCTTGTAATATATTATAATTCGAAATATAATATATCATAGTAATTGCAAAATATATTGTTAATACTTAACATACCAAATATTTCGTGTATACTTGCATATTTTTCGTACATATTTGCATATGTTTTCGTGGATAAATATCATACCTTACTTACATATTTATCGTGCATAAACATCCAGAGTCTACCAATAATAAAGAAGGTACTAGTCATCAATCATCAGATCAATGGATTTGAGTCAAGTAAAAAGTAAAAAATCAAAGATCTGGAATTACATTGAGATTTCTGGCATAAAATTAATAATAAGCAGATAGCAAACAAAATTAAACATAACCAGAAGGCTATATAAGATAAGCAGACTTGGGGATGTACTGAATCAAAATTTTTGTAAATATTACGATCTCGATGAAATAGTTGATGTATGTATTAATGACTCATTAATACCATTTTGAGAATGCATAATTCTTAAATAATTTTTAAAACAGAAGTACCATAAAAATAATATTAAACTATTTAAATTATTTTATGATCCAAGATATACATACCAATTTCAAATATATTCTGAAAAAAAATCAAAAGCACCATATTTAATACTAACAAGTCTTGTAATGAGCATGTGTAACAATATACCGCATAAAGGCCACACAATTTACGCAGATAATTGGTATACCAATATCAATTTAGCTAGAAAATTAATTGCTTGTAACACTTATTTGGTAGAAACTATAAGGAAAAACCGTAAAAGAATATCCGTAGAAGTTAAACTAAAAAAATTAAAACGAGACAAGTTGATTGCAATGCAAAATAGGAAAAGGATTATGGTTCTTAAACAACAGACGAGATATTTTAATAACTTCCACAAAATATTTGGCGGAAACAGTAACTGTATGCAAAAATAATTACACACGTGAAAAACTAACAGTAGTTTTAGATTACAATGTAGGAAAATGTGATGTGATTTGTCCGATCAGATGATAGGATATTGTACACCACACAGAAAAACTCTCATGCGGTATATAAAATTAGCTATCGAATTGTTATTAAATACATCAGCTACAAATATATAAACTGACAACGAAAAAAGAAAAATAAAGATCTCCGACTTTAGAATAAAACTGTCAATGCATCTCACATAGTGCCATGATGTAGAAATATTAGGGCCATCAAATATATCTATCCGAAGAAGAATAAACCATGAAATGTAAAAGAAGGTAGGACTAGTATACCCGGTGTGAAAATTTTACAATGTTAGCAAAAAAATTTTGCAAGCTTTAGAAGAAAGAGTGTTAAAATTCAGACAAAAAGGTTACCATATACTTCCCAGATTGTGCTGATTAGCTACATTTATGTTTGAAATGCTTTAGTAATACATTGATAGATAGAAGATTTGATAAAAATTAATTTTTAATTTTTGATTTTAAGCAAAATAAGCAAAATTGTAACGCGACTGAAGTTTCTGTAAATTATGATGAAATAAAATTATATTATGTATAATAATAATTAAGATCAAAGAAAAAGTAAAAATAAAAATTCTAATGACTGCTCTGAAAGAATCATTACAAAATAGCCAATATTCGGAAAGATTATACCATTCATAAGATTTTTACAAATTATTAGATTTTTGCATTTAACAAATAATGATACAGTTGACAATACAGAGTGATTACATAAAATAAAAGTTATAATAAATTTGTTTATTCATAAATTCAAAAATGTATACACATGGATGTCACCATTAATAAATCATTAATGCATTTTAAGAGACTTATTCCATATAAACAATATAATCTAATCTACAAAGATTTGGCATAATAATTTATAAATGATATGAATCAGCGTCAAATTATTGCTATCATTTTAAGATATATATAGGTAATGACAAAATAGATTCTAATAATAGCGCACCAAAAAATTATGGAATTGTCACAATCAATTTTCAACAAATTATTTTATATGTTGAAAAATAATATGCGTCGCCGAAACTGTTTTTAACAATAATTAAAAATAAAACACATGGAACTATGCGTTTTAATAAAACCAATATACCGAGATTTTGTCGGTAAAAAATTAAAAACAGGAAAATATAACTGAAATGCGAAAATAAATGAAACGTTTATGCCATTTCTACAAAGTACAAAACTGCAGAAATAACTGATTTTAGGCAAGAATAAACTCAATTCAATCGTATTTTGAAACCAAAATATGTCACTGAATATAATAAAAGCATGATTGAAATTAATCGCTAATTTCTTTTCGTATTATGAGATAATATATGAAAATATATAGAAAAGTCATTTTATATACATTCAACAAGGCACTTTTTAATAGATATATAGTATACGAAACAATAAATAAAGAAAAAAACAAAATCATACTGAATATAAAATAAATATTATAGAATTATTATTAAAAACTGCACAATTAATGGATTACGAAAAACGATTCAGAATAACTTATCGAATAGCAATAAACATCACGAAAACTATAGATGTAACATTGGGCTTATTTTTCAAAGAATATAAAAAAAAACAATAAAAAAAAACAAGAAAATAAAAAACAATTTAACAATATCAAAAAATAAATAAGAGCTTATAAAATTAGTGAAAAATATAAGAAATGCATTGAAACAAACATGGAAATACAAAAGATGCCAAATTGTGTTAAATGCACCATAATGCAAAGATATCACACGATTATTAATTTTTTCTAAATGATAGAAATTAAAAATAAGCATATCTTCATAAATTGAAATAAAATATTACTAGTACTTCTAGGTCAAAAATTATTTCATTTTACTGGACAAATTGTTCTCGATTATTGCATCTAAAAAAGATCTCGAAAGGCTTACTTTTTGTGTTATGATATGTTTGATTATATTATAACGTTAAAATGCATGTGCAAAAACATATTTATTCAAATTAATCAGATTTTATGGTTTTTATAATAATTAATTTCGTTAACATCCACATAATTAGCACACCTTCAAGCACGAATAGTCAAAATGATGCAGAAGCCAACGTGTGAGCGCCTTCGTCACCAATTGTGACAATCGCACTTAAATCACACTGCAAAGAGTTGTTGCATGACTCGTATTAATTAAATGATTCATTAATAAAACAAGAAAATACTATCCTAAACTAATGAAACTAGAATATGCCCAATAAAAAAACAATTAAAACTGTACCACTCAAGAGTAAATCCAAAAAGTTAATTATTAATGGCTATTTGTCAACAATTAATAGAAAAAATTACAACTAGTAACTCATGTCAAGTCGAATCTTTCATCCTCGACATAATATATACTAGAGGAACTTAAATTTGTTCACTCACTGCTTAAGACCCACAATAGCTCCAAAACATTCGCCCCGTTGTAGCTCGAAATTTATGTAAGCTGTTCCGTAATAAGTCCAAAATAAAATAAATCGACGTAGATGGAAAATTAATTAGATTGAATTTGTAATACATTGATTTAATGACAATGCAAATCTGAAAAAGGATTAAACATAATTTTTATTAAATTTATCGTAATAAAAAAAATGTAGAATTATATTAGCTATTAAATTTAAACATTTATTTACCAATATTCTTCTACAGAAGTGTAATAGGTCCTTGATCATCTTCCCTGATGCACTGACTCAAATGCGCAATAGTTATTTAATAATTAAGAGGCAAACAATGAATTTAATTCGCGAATATCTATTGCTTGTTTTATATATAAGTATCTACAGTATATCTGATTGTAGAAAAAAAGAAAAATAAAATTTTATACGAACAAATATTGACTCTATAACTGCTTTGGATCCAAATTATTCATACAGACATATTTTTAAAAGTTTTTTAACATCATAAAACGCAAACAAATTTAAATTAACCGAAAAACATTAACAACAAATCTCCTTCACAATTCCTTCTTTATTTTATCGAAACAAAGATCGATTCATCTATAGCTACACGAACAACTGCAATCATAATCTGAAAATAAAAACAATATCAATATCATTGTACAATAAAAAAAAATTGTTAAAAATATAAAGTCAAAAAATAAAAGACTACTCAAATTCTTACTAGCAAAAAGTAACAATGAAATAACAAAAACATTGTAACGGTAACAAAAATAATTAAAAAATAATATCACCTATCACAATATTATCTAAAAAATATTAATAATGTTCACGATACTAATTATTTTATAATAAAAATACATAGTATAATTATTAATAATTATGATAATTATTAATTATTCTAAAATAAAATATAGTTAAATTTTCACTGGAATAATTGACACGCAAATACTTATACAACAGAAGAATAGCCGAGAATGTTATTGCAAGTAGGTATCGTATCATTCTGAGAAGGAGAGATCACCTATACCCATCCCTGCTACAAATCTCTCGTAAGTTCGTACACGAAAACAAATTTCCGAGAACAATTACTGATATCATTTCCTAGGACGTAATACAAGATTTATTCATATTTAACGTACCCTCATACATCAAAACATACTTGACCTTTTTTATTAACAGCACACTTAGCTTACCTCGGCTACATAAGAAAAACAGCAAAATATAATACACGACCTTCACTGTGTTTCCAACTTTGTCGATTCATAGAATTTTATGTATTATTGTATATATACAAAATGTGTATGTATGTTATATATAATATATAGTACTCAATATACGTAGTATATATTATAACTTATAAACGGTAATATATTCTTTTGACAACAACATAAGTTCTTACAAAATGTCCTTTCTTGTCTTTCAAATCCTACCATTTTCTTCCAACCTATTTACATATATTTATCTTTAATTTATATTATAAATAAGATAGCATTCGCTGTCTTATATATTATATTATGAGCTTGATAATAACAATTCCGAACGAAACGGTCACTCGTTCGCTGATGTGACAAAGAAATGTCTTAATTTTGAGAATTCTACATATGTACATGTGCGTATATGTAATAAATGTATGAACATACACATATTTATCCATAACGAGTCATATACACAACGTGTACGTGTGATATATGTATGCACATATATAGTATTAGTATTCATGTATAGTATCTATCAGGAATATACACACATGTATATATATTATATGTACGATATATTAAATAGGTATATGTATGTACACGAATATATACGATTTAGATAAAAATCGAATATAACATATAATACGATCAATCAAGATTAATAATTGATAAATTGTTATATTCCGTTCAATGAGCCATCAGTAGAAATAAATATGCAGAACAGAACCGTATTTACAACTTCCAGACTCTTCTTCAACAATTTGCCAGTAATCCGTCATCCGTCTAGTAAACCCGAGAAATCGAAACTAGCTAATAAAAATCCATTTTCAATCCTAAATTTTACAGTTGACTATCAATAGTAGTTTAATAGCCAATAGCTATTATCCATCACGTGCCTAGCAAGCGAATATTTTGTTTATTTTTATTCGACTTTTTGAAAAGGACACGGACTAAATTATCTTAAAACAAGAAAAGCAAACATACCACAAAAATAAAGGCCAGAAATTCAAGAAAAATATGACGCAATAGCACGGCGATGAAAACATGTAAACGGTAATTTTATTTTCGCCAACATTTCAAAAACGCAATATTTTCTTGACTTGCAAACATTATGTCGTAGAAATCTCATGTTTGGTGATCGATTATGTATATTAGACGAATAAGTAACTTAGAAAAAAAAATTTTAATTACCTGTAATTACGAGATGATAAAACTTCGTTATCACATACGGATCCAAACTGGTCTCAGCGATCTCGGCAATAAGAATGACGAAGACCTATCTATGGAGCCTTTTAAACATTTTATACTAATATACAAGCAAATAATAAATCGAATAATAAGTAACATTATCTATGTAATAAATTTGAATATCTCTTGTAAATATTCTGAAGAAACGATATCTCTATCTATTCATTTTTAACTATAAGGGTTTAATAATATAGTTATAATAGTATAGTATAGTTAAATTGTATAATATAGTTAAAATGTTATATAATTGAAATAAAATATTAGAATTTGGTATCATCAGAAATGTTTAATCGGTATCTAAAAGAAAGTGATGCTTTTCGTGAAGAACTAATAATTTTCAATAAATAACGATGTCTCTAAAAGAATAATCAAAAAGAATAAAGACTTACACAAAACCTTTATTATACACAATGCATTTGTTCGACATTTAATTTTTTTACTGTGACCCTTTTTCTTTAATTTCATCCTCTACAAGTTAATTTCTTTTCCGTATATACAAACAGAACTATGTAAGTGAAAGTTATAATATTACTTCTACAACTAATTATATTATTATATATATATACTAAGTATAATATATATTTATTAAACATATGAAACAATATAATATATATTGAATAAACATATGAAACATATATAAAGTAAAAATTTCTTTTTTACTGATGAAATAAAATGAAATTTTCAAAATACAGATGAGCGTTAAATATAATTTTAAAGTTATATAACGTTGCAGAGAATTAATGGCAAAAAATATGGAAAAAGAAAGTTTTAATAAATTAATATCCTACCCAAAAAAATAACTAATCTACATTCTTGGACCAGTATTTTTATACATATATACTTACCTGCTTTTACTATATATGAAAAAAAAAAACAAAAAATAAAACACCTGCTCTTTGTTCAGTTACATCATGAAATTATTTCTTCTTTCTTCTACCATCTTCTTCGTCCTTACAACTGATAGTAAGTGACGACAATACTGACGACACTTCTCGTAGACCTTCAGAACTGAAATAAGCATAAACAGATGATGAGAAGAACAAAGAGCCCAACTGATTGGCTGCACATGCGCATCAACATCACGTATCGCATACATGCCCGCACGTACACGCACGCGCGCGTGTTCTATTCAGTGGACTTGTATGCTCTTTATTATATATTTATATAAATGTGTGTGTATTATTCTATGTATTTATATATATATATACATACATAGAAATGTATCATCCTATATGTGTATATTACGTCGTGTGAGGAGCAACTACGAAAATTTTTCTAAATACGCGTCTCTAACAGAAATATCAGCGATAATAATTGATTTGTACGGAGAATCTTTCCCTGTCCTTCCTAATCGTTAGAGTTATAGATTAACTGGTCGCTATGAATAAGAATCAGCACAAGGCTAGGATACCATCGGAGTTTATTAATGCATATTAATGAGAGAACGCGCATTCTTTTGTAGAATCCCGTGGAGCTTGTGAGGTAGATAACAAATATAGTGTGAATTGTAGTTATCACAGTATATTTGTTGAAATAAGATATAATTGTTGCTCTTGTATAATAATGTGTACTTATGTTGTTGCTATTTAGATTGTGCTGGATAGACCCGATTGTGGCATAGCCAGTGATATTGATAAGACTCAATTATTTTACTACTAAGTGAAAATGCTTTGATGCGATTGCCTGTAGATTTTTCCCGAACTATCCACGAACGCATTAATGAATTAGGAAAGGAAAATGGAAAGAAAGGAGTTTAAGTAAAAAATGTTAGGAAAGGGAAAGCAACATTCTTATTGATCGTGTGCGTGTCAAGATAGTTTATTCGAAATGTTTAAACAATCTCATGTGTGATCCTTTGTCCTGGTGACTGTGTGGACTCATGAGAGTTGCAGTGATATTTGAAGGATAAGCGCCAAACAAACCCTTGGCTCGTCACACCTAAGAGTCTACTTTCACAGTTTATTTATTGCCCATTTCGACATATTATTGAAGACTAGGTACTTGACTAAAAATGTCAAAACTCGGACAAAGGTGATAATATATTTTTTATCTATGTTCATTCTTAGCGAATATCCAAGGAGTTCCCAAAAGCAAATATTTCGAATAGTAATATATATATGACCCTTAGGAGAAAGTACTGTGAATAACTGAGGAATACACGTGTACGTCACAGTATATGATACATATATACATAGATATATATAATAGAAAGATATATATATATATACACATACAATAATTCATTCCTGTATATTTTTACATCAATCTATAATGTATTACATAAAATATTCATATTGTTACGCTATTAGTCTCCATTTCGAAGAATCCATCCTTTATTGCTCTCTAAATCTCATTAGATACTTAGAAAAAATCTTACAAAGAAAAATGCCTGTTGACTCATAAAACACTCGTTATAAGCATGCTAAGAAAGAAATAAAATAAAAGAAGCTAAGAATAAAAAGTGATTGTTATAATAAATAATTTTGAAAAGAATGCAAAATTTAATTAACAAGAATTTGACTTAGCAGACGAATTTACATATATGGCTTCATTAATCATACGTCATATATAGACATGCGTGTGTGCGTACATATACACACACACACACACTTACATACGCGCGTGTACACGAGTGTAAAAAAATTTCGCCTAGTCAACAAGAAATAATACAATGGCAACTCAAGATCGAATAGGCCATTTTTTTTAACGTTGTGAGGAAATTAAAATTGTTATTTACAATCTGCGGTGAAAGTGAAATATGAACCTAAAGGAGAAAGAAATCGAAAAAGCACCATTTACTGGCAATCAAAGGAGAAAATAAGATACATATTCTCATATAAGCTTTACGTAATGCTATCTAATACTATAAAACATTAATTATATAAATGAATAAAGAATTAATATTATTCACTTGCTAACTATTTTATTCTATTCTAAATGGTATTATAAAAATATTTTTAACAATAAAATGTTTAAAATATTCAATTACACTTTATCTGTTTATCAGAAATTGAAAACACAATATATCATAATATTAAACTATTTTAACATATTACGGACCAGACATCTTATTACTAACCGTTTTTTTTTCGCATAAAATATTTTTAAATCTCTAACATCGTCATATTAATATTTGTTTTCAACAAATATTTTGAAATTATATGCTTTTTTGATATAAATTGTGCGTACTAAAATCTTTTTAAAGTATGATATTAATTAAATAAAACGAAACTCCACATAGCCTGCAAACATAGCGCATTTCACTTCTTTTGCTTGTAATGTAAGTAATCTGTAGATAGAGCAATATTTGAAACTTCATAAGGAAAAACTTTATATCTTATTTTATTTTCAGTATCACGCATTTGAAATATTCTATATAAATTAAAATTATTACGATTAATCTGGCAGAATTTTTAATTATTAACTCTTATTATTAATCTTCTAACTCATAATACCACTCTTGCTTAGTACGTAGAAAATGTGAAATATCTTGTCATTGGTCCATATTGTCTTAACAATTGACACATCAAAAACATTTTAATATATTATAATTATATTTGGTGTTATTTCAATTATTCTTATTTTATAATTTTCTTATGTGATTTCATAGATGAGATATTTTTATTATCAAATTATGAAGTTTTTACTCATCAATTACTCTATATACATACATCTTCAAAAATTCTGCATCTTTACAACATTATTTATTTATATATATTTTTCTGTTAAAGAACACAAAGTTAATTTGTCATTTTATGTAACAAATTGTTAAAGAGTTATCCTATGATTATATATTATCAAAACATCTTCAAGAAAATAATTTTCAAAGTATAAAAATACGATTGTATAAGAATTCGCAGCACACTAATATATGAAATTGATGTATAATTTTATAAAATATTCATCATTAATACGGAAAAATTAATGATTCTGAACGTGGCATTAAATTAAAAATGGAAAAAAGGTTGTATTTAAAAAAGAGAAAGATATAAGTTAATAAGAAAATATGCGGCTATAGAAAAAATTGTTTTTCTTTTCTTACCAATGAAACAACTTTTCTGGTTTCGATATAAGGATCAAAGTATTGGGCTTGCAATTTCATATCTTTTAACATTTCCTTATAGAAAATTTGAAACTTTATAGACAGCAATAGCATAAGACGCAAAATAAAAAAATCTAATTTATTTTCAAGTGAAATTCATGATGATATTTCAAAACAATATTAATTATTTATATAAATGTACTAATTAGATTATTCTATGCAATGGAATATTTTTTAAAACATTTATATACTTATATTAGAATCAAAGGATATCTGGTTCAAAGACACATCTGCCTGTTGGAAAAGCTCACGTTTTCTCATGATAACGAATATAAATTTATAACTTATATATTGTATTTACAATTTATCATGTTTTTATTTATAATAAATAAAAATTATAGTAATAATAATAATGATTTACAATCTTAAAACACACATATGAAACGGAACATATGGTATGTAAACTTTGAGATTCAAAACCTAATCTTTCCAGCTCAGACAAAACTCTACTTTATAGATGATCAATAAAAAGCAATTGTTTATGATTTTTATGCAATTGAGATTTTCCAAACAGCTTAACTTAACAACTTTGTTTATGATAATATATGATGATAGTGATATAAAAACAAAGAGTAGTAATATTTTATTTTTTATAGTGAAATGTATGTAATACATTTATTGTCTTCAGAATTATTGGTATTTGTATTCAAATTTTGCAATTTCATTTCAAACACTTATAAATCTGTGTTTATTGTTTATTAAGATATGACCATCATTTATAATAAATGTAACCAATAATATAAAACATATAATATACAATTTTCAACAGTTTATTTTGTTTCAAAAGTATTATTTAACAAATAAATATACACATTGCTTTTGACTAGACAAGGACTACATTGACAGTGAACATTTTAATTGTAAGTTAATCTATTCTAGTGTAATTTTACATATGCTATAAGTAATAATGCCTCTTTTCTTTTGCCAAATACATTAACATGGTCTACGTTTACTATTAATTAACTTGTACTTGTATCTAACTGACAAATTTTTACGATTGTTAATAGATATTTTGCATAAAAGTATTTCTCTTTTGATAAAAAAGCATTTTTGATAAAATAGATATACATTTTTTTAGTTTAAGAATGTTAATTAAACATGGTTTTATAATGATTTACGTAATCAATGAGAACAGGCGTAATTCTTGACCGATTTTGATGAACGAGGTCGCATTTTAAAGACGAAGAATTAATTTAGCACATAATTTTTCTGAATTTTTGAGAAAGCTTTATTTTATAAAAAAAAATCGTATTAAAAATAGTATTTTTTCAAGAATAGTTTATAAACAAATAAAAAATTTTTCCAAAAATTCGACAATTATTTATCTTTAAAATAAGACCTCCTTCATTAAAATTGGTCACAAATTACTCCTGTTCTCGTTGATGAAGTAAATGATGTTTTCGACATTTTTCGCGATGAAGAAGTTTAATACTAGAAATTTGCGCCGGAAGAGAAGCTTGTATTCCCTCTTCTGATCATTATATACACAATTGAATGTATTGGGTTAGCAACTAAGTGATTGCGGATTTTGTCATTTCCTTCTTATTTGAAATCCGGCAATCACTTAGTTGCCAACCCAATAATATGTTTATATCCGTGAAATAATTCGTCTGTGTGCGTAAATAGCCGATGGTCAAATTTTCTAAATATTTTCAAACGCAAAGAAATGCGTTTCACAGAGAAGCTAAGGTAATTCAATCGGTCATTTTAATAAGCTTTCGAGTATTATTGGAGTTTCTCAAATATTGTTAAATTTTAGAAAAATTTATAATTCCTTATAGATTTTATAGATTAAAAAGATAGAGATTCTATGAGCAATGTATAGCACATTGGTAAGCATCTAGATTGATAATTAAAAAAATGTTAGATTCGAGGCTATAAATGATTCCGGTTATTTTTTTATTGTATCAATCTAACCAAAAATAATGAATTAATTTACTCTTTTTCTCCTCATTTTAAAATTTAGTACGATATTGCTATTCAATCTCTTATATTTATTTCCTCCAATGATGGTTGAATTTCTGATGATGATCTCTGCTGAATAGGACACAGCAGTATAATTTGTTCGATGACATGCGTATGAAGTATATATATTATAGTGAACATAGATATTATATATTATTTTTAAAAAAGATCAAAACACGAGTTCGTTTCCACATTACGAGATTTTTCTCCCAGTGCTATTAGATTGGCGCGAATGAAAAGTCGGATTCTTAAGTGAATATATTAAACTGCATATCTTTTTCCAAAAGCTGTTTATTTAATCAAAATATGCTCCATTTACTTCAATACACTTTTCTCAACTAGATTTTAATGCATAGATGCCTGTCTTGAAGAAATTCTGATCTTTAGAATCAATGAACTCTGATATGGCATTTTTCAGACTGTCTTCATTTTTGTACTGTTTAGCCCGTAAAAACAGTTCTAAATGTTTAAATAAATGAAAGTCGGTTGGCGAAAGATCCGGTGAATAAGGTGGGTGCTGCAAAATTTCATATTTTAATTCATTTAATTTCGCAATTGTTTTGTACGATGTATGTGCCCGAGCGTTGTCGTGGAGAAGTATTGGGCCATGCCGATTAACAAGTGATGGGCGTATAATTTTCAATTTTTCATGCATTTCTTCAATGTACTGGCAATACTTTTCGGCTGTAATTGTCATTCCAGTTCGAAGGAATGAGTAGTGTATTACTCCAGTCACATTCCACCAAACTGTGATTAAAATTTTCCGTGAATGAAGTGATGGCCGTGGAGTATGAGCATAAGCACGAGCCCCTATCAAGCCACCGAGCACACATTTTCCTATTGTCATAAAAAACCCATTTTTCATCACAAGTAATGATCCGATCGAAAAATGGATCTCGATTAAATCGGGTTAGCAATAATGTGCATACGTTCAAGCGATCCAACTTATTTCGCTCGGTTAGTTCGTGCGGTATCCACTTATCCATTTTTTTCACCATGCCAATTTCAGAAAGATGTCGCAATACTGTTGTATGATCAACTTCCATTCTGGCAGCAAGTTTCCTTGAAGAAACAGTTGGATTCGTTTCCATCAATGCTTTCAGAGCATCATTTTTCACAGACGTTTCGGGTCTTTCACGCGATTCATTTTGCAAGGAAAAATCACTAAACCGAAATTTTTCAAACCAACGCTGCTCTTTTCGATCGTTCACAGTATTCTCCTCAAACACCTGGTTTATATTGCGTGCAGCTTTTGCAGCATTATTATCAAGTTTATATTCATATAAGAAAATTACACGAATATCGGTTGAATTCATATCGGTGCAAAATTCAAAACAAATAAGAAAAGGAAACACTTTTGAGAAAATCTTCTTTGCTATAATGTGACTCTGGCAATGGACAGTACGACTATAAACCAAGTTGTGTCAAAAACAAAAGCATAACAAAAACAGGGAGACAAACGTTCACATTTAAAGAAAATCCGACATTTCATATGCACCGACCTAATATTTTGTTATGGTTTCCTCTGTAGGATTTCATATTATTACTATTACTACTACTATTACTATAATAATAATATGTAATATAATAATATAATAATAAGAATAGTAATAAGAAAAAATAGAAAAATATACTTATATTATATACATTATGACACATATGCTGACGGTAATTTATGGTAACAAAAGGAGTAAAAAGCGTCATTATATGTGTTGATTTTATGTGCGAACTCTCAACAAATCGTGTCCTTGATAATTTCAACGCATGACTACCTAACGATAGATACGACTAACCCTTTGCACTCTAAGCAATTTTTAATAAGATCTTTTAGCAACTCTAAGTTGTTTTTACAATGAGCTACCAGCTACTCCAGGAGTATTATACCAGATTGATTAGAATAAGCAGATGTCGAAATATCTCCTTATATGTATAAAAATACAAAGTTATTTATAATTGCCACCGCAGCAACGACAATAAAGTGGAGAAGAAAACAACATATCATGAAAAGTAGGTTTTCACCTGCTATCATTGTCTTACTATCTTATGGTCGTTATGTATTTGTTTCAATATTATTTCTTCACCACAATCAGTCGAAGCTGATTGTCTTTATTGTTATAATATAAAATGTACTAAATAATATCTAGATGTACATAAATAATATTTAAGTTTATTTTTATTATTATTATTATTATTATTATTAGTATTATTAGTATTATTAGTATTAGTATTATTATATTATATTTTATTATATATTATATTATATTTGATATGATATAATATAATATAATATAATAAAATATAGATTATTATCAGTAGTAGTAATGATAATTGAAGTAGGATAAAGTAGACTAATACTACAGGAAAAACCACATAAAAAATAGTGTTGGGAGTTCTACCTGATAGATAGTGTGGAAATGAAATCATGTTTTAATTTGTATAAAAATAATATAATATATAAGTATTCATTAATTATTTTTAAGAAAATATTCGACAAATTCTTATCTTTTATTGCAGTTTTGTATAATAATTCTTAAATGTTAATTATATTTATTATTTTCTATCTTTTTATCATGAAATAATTTGAAAAAGATAAGACTACATCGTATCTAACCACTGCGAGATAAACGGTCCCATCAAAGAAAGGTATATACATAAGAGCATGAAAATTGGAACTTCACATTTTACTTATTAACGCAACTTACTATAATCCAATGAAACCAATTATTATATATGCGTGAGAGTGTAATAACTAACCCGATACGATAGATGCACGATGGCGACAGATACCGTTGCTTGTTTCCTAGTTCATATTTTGCCCATACCTATCGCTAAGATCACACACACTTAGTGCAAAAGGTAGTTAACGTTAAATTCAACTAATAGTTTAAGTATTGGTAATACCAAAGGTTAATTTGTAATTTATTTTATTTTATAAAAATAACAATGACGTTGTAACAATGACCCAATGCTTTGGCGCAATAATCACAATTATGGCGATTTTGTTGCGAATGTAACCCGTTTTTCGGCAATACACTAACACGCCTTAGCGCCACTACACACACACGTAGGAAACTAACCAAACAAAGTGAGAACACGTAGGAAACTAACCAAACAGCAAAGACGCCGAAAACAAAGTAAACGAAAAAAATCCCGGGAACACAAAAGAAGACATTTATTCTTTCTCGGACTCTTCTTGAAGTCACAGCCGTAGCTACTGAAAGTCACAGTCTGATTATACCTATTGTATATTGAACAAAGCTAAATAAAAATACTACTATTGTTATTTTATGTGCAAAGTTTCGGCGCTTAAACTATAGTAGACATTTCTTATTATTAGATCGAACATTAGATCGGAATAGGGCTGTACATGAATAATTTACTTATACATTTTTATGTAAAGAATTCAAAAAGTACACAATAAGTTAATATGATATCCATGAATGTAATTATAGTGACTTCTTATCCTTCGAAAAAATGACTTGCGCGAATGCCACTATAGTGGCGTATCTTTTAAAAAGATAACATGCGAAAGTCATTATAATGACATTTAGTAGCTAAAAGATTAAAAGATCATATGCGATATGTACGGCGTAGAACGAACTAGTTGCGAGAATGTTTTCACGTGAGCGTAGACAAAGCTGTGTTTATTTGGTTAGAATAACGATTAACCATCGTCACGGAAAAGTCACAAAAAATATCCAAAGTTGCTAAGGTAAAATGATTATTATACATTATCATATTTTATTTTATAATTATAAATTATAGCATAAACAACTTATAATTGTAATATTTATTCACAATTAAAATTTTTTTTAGGTGAATAACAAAGCACCCGAGAAAATTTAAATCATAGCAAAACAGTTATTAAGAGAAACAAAGAAAAAAATCTTTATGCAATAATGTTAAACCTATCTATAATTTTACATAGAGAACAATTCATTTGTAAGTATTCCCTTTTCGCCACCTAAGCAGAAAATATAAAATCCCCATAAATTGGCTAATTATCAATATGGAAAATGAAATATCTATGACGACTATATGTGTAAGAATCAGATGGTTATAACGTATCTGATGAAATATGCCCGATGGGAAGAAAGTTAGAAACAATCCAGAGAGCAAGGTACTTTAAATACAAAAAATAGTACATTTTATAGTTTTAGTTGTATTAGAAATATTTCAAGGTTTTATATGTTCAATTTATTTGAAATCTGTATATGAACGTGCGTTAGATGTTGATCATAAAAACATTACATTATGGCTATATTATATTGAAATAGAAATGCGCAATAAGTAAATAAGTTATGCCAGAAATTTATTAGGTCGTGCAGTCACAATTTTACCTAGAATAAATCAATTTTGATACAAATACACATATATAGAAGAAATGTTAGAAAATATTACTGGTAAGATTTGATATAAAATTAGGGATTATTTTTTATTATCTATCTTGATTTTATAGAGATTTATTATAGAAACACGTCAAGTTTTTGAGCGATGGATAGAATGGGGACCTGACTAACAGACATGGCAAACATATATTAAATTTGAATTACGATATAAAGAAAAACAAAGAGCTAGGTAGAGATATATAATTGTATAGGGAGATTTATAGTTTTGTAATAAATGTAGGACTCAAAGTTTATGAACATTTTATAAACTTTTTCGGAGATGAGAACTTAGATGAAAAGCTATTTATAGCATTTGCAAGATTTTTAAGTATTATTTTAAGATAACAATATATTCAGTATCTCTGTTATAATAAGTATAATTTTAATATTTCTCTGATAGCATGATAGAGCAAAAATAATTTCTAAGTATGCTTTAGACAATATTTCAAAAGAAAGAACAAAAGAAATATATAATGCATATATCATACACGAAAAGAAATATGGTGATTTTGTAAGTAATTCATACTATAAAGATTAAGATTTATTTAATACGAAATATAAATTTAAAAGTTTTAAGTATTAATATGGATTTGTATAAATTTATAAAAAAAATAACACAAATTTCATAACATTTTTAAATATGCATTGAAGATGTAATAATTAGCAAAAGAAAATATCAATATGAGCAAGAAGTCAAGGAAAATTCTTCTAACTATGATGCACGGTTTGACTATCTGAGATTAGTAAAATCTAAAGAAAATCATAATGTTGTAAGAGCGTATGAACGAGCTATAGCAAATGTCCCTTCTACTAAGGTAATGAATATTTATATTTTAACAATTTTGAAGTCAAATTGAAGTTCCTTTTCATTAAATAAATTTTTTATAGGAGCATGGAAACGATATATCTATGTGTATATAAATTATGCTTTGTATGAAGAAATTGACACGGAAGTTATAGATAGATGTCGTCAAATTTACAGGTACAGTTTATCTTGTATAAAATTATTGTTATATATAAAGAGATAGCTTTATAATACTTTATTGTTGCATATAAAGATAAAATTTTATAATATTTTTTTATTTTTTAGAATCTGTTTAGATCTTATTCTACATAAACATTTCACATTTTTTAAGATATGGCTATGTTATGCATATTTCGAAATACAACAAAAACATTTGACTGTAGCGAAAAAAACATTAGTATGCTATTATTATAATAATTTTTTTATTATTTATAAGTATTAAATTGTTGTATTTTTAAATATTTAATTTCATTTATTTCAAGGTATGGTATTGGGTGTGTATTCCAAATACAAATTATTCCGTTGTTACAATAATTTAGAAGTACAATCTAGGAAATTTGACAGATGCAGGATTCTGTATGAAAAATTATTTGAATTTATACTTCAAAACTGTACAATGTGAATAAAAGTAAACTACTTTTCTTATAGTTACATTTATCTTATGCTTTATTGTACTTATATTTATTTAATTGTCATAATGTCTATATAGTTCGTAGAATTAGAAACTTTATTAGGAGACTTTGACCGTCCTAGAGCTATTTATGAATTAGCTGTGTCGTAGGCGATTATTGTCGATTAAGTGTCGAAGTTATATTTTTATAAATTACTACTAAATGTAATTAAAGCTTTTTCTTTTATTTTTATTTTTTATCAAAAACATGTTTAATATTTTTATTATTTTTATTATTTAGTTTGCATATGCCTGAACTTTTATGGAAGTCATATATAGATTTTGAAATATATATATATATATATATATATAAAATAATATATATATATATATATATATATATATTAAACTCAATTTATAAATATTTTTACATTATAATACACGTTTGGATTATGCTAAATTTGAATTAGTTAATTCTCTATCGGAAGATGATGGTGATAATGTTACCTTAGCTCGTAGAATTTTTGAACGTGGGTATTGTGCATTATTTGCAAACGAAAGAAAGGACAAAGAAAGGAGAATATTACTTTTGGGAGCATGGAGAGATTTCGAAAATGAGGAAGGAGATAAAAAGAGTTAGATTAAAATTATTGTCAAAATGCCTAGAAGAATTAAACGAAGAAGACGAATGGTTGAAGAGGATGGAGTATATAATTTTTATAACATACATTAAATAGTACAATAACATTAAATAGTTTTGGAGGAATTTAAATTAAAAAGAAGTATTCTTAATTTATATTAAAAATAATCTGTATTAAATAGAAGATATTCGGCTTCGGGAAAAAGTATTCGACTTCGTATTCCCAGAAGAAGAATACCAAAGAGCAAATCTTAACTTCTTGGCATTAGCGAAAGCGTGGATAAAGCAAAAAATTTCTAGTGAAACTGCTCAAAATGAAAATTAACGATTAGAATTGGACAATTAAAATTAATTTATATCTTTTATATTATTATTATATTTATATTGTGTAAATAGGCAATATAAGTATTGTGTAGAATTTTATATTTATCTTGATTTATTTATAAAATGTAAAAGGTATAAAATTATGCTTTGATGATTTTTTTTGCGTAAATACAGTTTATATTTTATAAATAATAAACAATGTTCTATAATTTATATTTAAAATCTTTATATCTAAAATCCTGTATAATCACTTCTAATAACTTATATTTAAAAATGGTAATACAGGGATTTTACAATATATTATATTGTAAATATTACGAAATTTTACAATATATATATTATAAAATAGGGAAATTAATTAAAGATAGCATTATTTTATGCAAAGTAATCAGATGCTATTAGAAAGGTAGTAATTTAAAATAGTTTTTTTCATTAAGAACTTAGAACAAACTTTAACTATGATCACTCCGATTATTTAGTGCAATTAACGATCGGCAACTCTAACTTAAATTTTATATATGCTTGCGTATTAAGTTTGGAATATCTTACTTTAAATGCGACCATAACATGCAAGTAATAATCTTCAAATCATTTTAAAACAATCTTTATACATTTCCAAAAAAAAATATAATTTTGATAATAATTAATAATCATATTTGATTTTGAAACTTTTTCTATGATTATAATTCGCTTATCTTCCCAAATTAGCAGCAAATAATTTTTTTCTTTTCTGTCATTAAAGTGAAATGGATGCGTTTAGAATAAAATAAAAAAAAAATTAACTAAGATGCGAATAAAGAGTATACGGAATTTAGAGACACAATTGAGTGGTCGAAAAGTAAAATTAATAAGGAATAAAATAGTCAATGTGATGCCTGATAAACAGACTTGGAGTGATAAGGGTTAAATTATAATAAAGCAAATTATATTTGTGATATTGTAATATTTTTTACTTCATTTTAAAATACATTCAGCTGATACCATTATATATGAAAAATAATAACGGTCAAGTGACTATCTTGGCTCTGTATGATCACGTGCATTCTTTTATGATTCTTTAATTTTTGATTACATTCTCGTACAAATAGGACTCAATTTCATCAATAGCACGAGTGATATTGACCTCTCATCACTCGTCAAATGACTTACTGGCTGAAAAATTTAAAGAATTCCTTATTTTGCGAAGTGATTACATTATTTGGTAACCAAGATCATGTAATTTAGCTATTTTTTATGAAGCTATATTAAATCTATGCTAACAAATTGCAAACGATTGACAAGTTAAGAGGTAATATTATTAAAAAAAAGAGCGATGAACAAAATGTTTGATGAAAGTGCAGGATCAAATTGAAAAAATCTTATTATAATACATTGACACAATATAAACTTAATCTATATAATATATATACGAGCCAATTCGAATAACTCCACTTCTTGGATGTTTTCAAATTTATGTATTAAAGCACTTGATGCAGTCTTCACTTTTTATATCCATAATAAATTTCTTTAATTTCCTTTATTTAACAATTCAAACATAGTAATATATTGGAAATACTAAAACTAGACCTGACATGATTTACTTAACTGATCATTTCGGGTTATAATTTCTTTTTCAAAAATGTTCTGAATTCAAAAACAAACTATGTTCCATTCAAAATTTTGAATAATAAAAAGAAGTCCATGGTAGGACTTTTAATAGTTTTTAATAGCTTTTAATAGCGCCAGCGTTATCATAACGATGACGACTACGAATTTAATTTAACTTTAAAACAAAGAAAAATGATAAATGTATGAGATTCGACTTCAATAATGAAAATGCAAAAATCAAATAATTTTACTCGCGTGCATGGGGCAATGTGGAGACGGAATGTTACGTCGTCTCAATTTTTCGAATTTACACTTTTATATCCATCATCATAAGAGCATTTTGAGTAACAATATAATAAAATTAAAATATGACTAAGAACTATTCTCGAAAGGTTTTTGTGAATCTTTGAAAATAAATTAATAGCCTATAGTTTCTCTCATGAGCCACGTTTTGTGACTTCTCGTGACCTCTTTGGCATATACTCTCTTTTCTGCTTTGTGCCCTAATCTAATTGATCATCATTCAAAATTGTAATAGCGGAATTTGATTTCAGACTATAATATATGGAAGGAATCTTTAACATACTTGAAAAACTACAGACCTGGAAAGTGAAAACCTTATCTCTTTGGATAGAAATTGATTACTACGTTTTCGAGAGATATCTTTTCATAGCATAAGAGAAACGGAAACTAGTATATTAATTCCTGAAAATCCCGAACTAAAAATTGATTAACATATTTTAGACCTATAGGTTGTGATTTTAGCAGTTTTCTTTTATCAATGACTCCATTTTCTTTTTAACTCCAGTTTTTTTTAACATTTATGAAAAATTTAACATTATTATATGAAATCAATATTGTAATATGAAATAGAATACTTCGCAAAAGAAAGCTTCGTTAAAATTAGATGATATGAAGTTTCAACCGGACATTGACATGGGATTTATTGAGTCATGGAAAAGTAAAGTTATCCATGGAAAATATCCTTATCAACTTAGTAGTAGTGGAGTAAACAAGGAAGCTTCAACGATCTGGCTGCAAAAGCTCAACTATTCCCTGAGACAGGGATTTTGCCATTGCAGATCAAAATGAAATCATCGTGATAAAACAATATCGGCGAGCAATCCTACACGAAGACATAGAAAACTGTCGTCGGTTTCGATAGGGAATAGAACCCATAGAACACGCCATAAACCAAGACTACCTCAAGCGACAATATGATATAGTTAAGATTATACACCAAGAGCTGGCCATGATATGTAAATTCATCGAATAAAAAAGCCCTATTATTAGTATGAAACATATGAAGTTCTGGTCAATTCCAACTTCAAATTGTATTGAAACCAGATGATGAGCATTGATCATACGATCCTTGAAAATCGGTCAGATATAATATGGATTAACAAGATTTCGAGGAATTGCTGGATTTTAAATGTGGACATATCTCTTATTGTACACATGCACAGAACATATGTAGAAATAATTGCGAAATATGTAGACCTGACGCGCGATATAAAGCAGCGTGAGAGACAAAATTATATTAGTATTGCCCCAATCATTGTATCCAGTACAAGAGTCATCAAGCAAATTTGAATCGATGAGCTGAAAAAATTGAAGTGCGAATATCTGTTACAAGAAATGTCGAAAACAGGTATACTGATGTCATGTTCTGAAAGAAGTAAGCATGAAAAAAATAATACAAATTTTGATAGTTACTGATACAGACAGATCAAAGACGAATCATCTACGCCGACCTAGCAACTTGCCTCGTTTTCGGTCAGGAGCGGAACCCTTTACTCGGGATGAGGCTTATTTATTATTTTATCCATTAAGAATGATAACTTTGAAAAAGGATTCTTCTAGGTACTTCTTCGAATCGAATTCGTCTTAAGAATTAGCGAACGCGACTGTACCGTCTATACGCGTAAGTACATGCACATACAATTTTAAACACACAACTTTAACTTCAATGTTTCAGTATTTTGATCTCGACTTAGTATTTGATATCGTAGACTAAACAGACTGACTGACTGTAGATTTGTCTTAAATTCGGCCTCTCGAAACTTTCTAACTCGACAGATTAATTAGATGGAGTTGGACAGACTCGCAAACTTATTTTTGGGGACAGATTCAAATTCGAAATTTACTAATTAATTGACTTTAAATCATGAATGTTACTTATGGGATATATATTCCCGAAAAAATTAGCAATTGAAAACTGACGAAATTGTAATATCAATACACGGGAACTCACCAGATTTTAGAAATCGTTCCCCAAAACAATGTTAAATTCCAAATAGGAAACCATACTAAGGTAGTGGATATGAATAAACTAAGATTATCTAAAATGAAATAGATTAAGATAATTGTGTTACAGAAATCATGAGGCTTCTCGGCATATTAATAACGCACATAGGCACCATTAGTGGATATGTCTGCTTTTTGGAGTATGACTGTAGGGGAGTCTCAATGAACATTACGACAATTTCACTGCTGGACACGGGAGAATACACTACCCCATCGCACGAACAAAATGCCACAGAAGTTTACATTCAGTTTCTGCAACTAGTGGAATACAACCAAACACATGTGCATCAGTGCCGAATAGAATTCGATAGAAGGATTTATTATTATGGAATGTCATCGCATGTCTTAGCTGTGCAAAACGGACGGAAAGTGTATTTTATGGACCTAACAGCTAAGGCATGCAAAGCCGCCTTCAATACAGGCATCATGAGAATAACGCCGACCTTGCAAGTATCAGGTTTACGGTCCAATGTCACGGAGTATCGAAGTGCTACGCTTGCAGGATCAATCTCAACAGACGGCAAGTGCTCAGGGACGCAGTACGCCGACCTCTACGACAATGTAGTGGTGCAGATAGTAGTGGAAATAAATATTAAAAAATATTACTCAATAGTTAAAATTAAATAGGACAGTGTAGTGTTAAGCAAAGGTACATTGTGTGTTTTTACGGACTATACATGTGTTAATGACGAGGAAGGGAACGCATTTTGAACAACTAGACCTGACTCATCGTGTAATTTCGAACATTACAACGTGCTATACGAGGGACTAGCCACAAAATTAGAAGCGATAACCCATATGGAAATCCTGACATCTACACTATAACGACACAGAACGTCACGTTTACCTTGGAAAAGAGGGCGGAACACCACTTGTGCGGGTACACTCTGTTACGGAGCAAACACCCGAAGTTATTCATCTTGGAGACGCAAAAAGGAATGACCTTCGTGTCAAGGATAAGACTATCAGTTGAAAATCTCGATCTGTTCGTCTATGTGAACTCGAAGTTCGTATACCTAGAAAAATACATGAGAAGCCAGATGACTGCCTTGTACAGTGACGTCATCAAACAAAAGTGTGAATTGGAGAAACAGGTACTTAAAAATGCATTAGCACTGGCGACTCTTCGATCAGATGAGTTCGCTTACACTATCATGAAGGCAGCAGGATATATAGCCGTAACGGTGGGAGAAGTGATACACATTGTAAAATGCATATCTGTTCCCGTCAGCGTGAGATCATCAGAAGAATGCTATCACCAGTTTATCACCAAAACGACAGCCTCTATCTGACACCCAAGTCGAGAATACTAGTAAAACCTGGAACCATTAGGGAGTGCAATGCGTCGCTTCCACCAATATATCATTTAGAGGGAAACTGGTACAGACTAACATCAAAATCCGTGGATATCCCAAATACTTCAACCATTGACGAAACCATCATGGAAATACATAAACACAAAAAATTTAATGAGAAGTGGTATGTATTCTCAACAGGACTTAGAAAATTTACACGATCATATTATGTTCCCTTCCGAAAAACCGGAACTCTTAAACACCATTGCCAAAGAAGCTACGGGACATCGTGTTCCACCCCAAACTATCTCCATGTATAACTTATTGGGAGAAGCGGACATTGACAAAATCACAGACGGTGCGATCTCGAAATTGTGGCAAGGTTTCCTAGCTTTCGGATCAGCTAGTGCGGTAAGTATTGGACTATTTGTTCTAATCAAACGAGTTGTGTGTCGACGCCGTGATTCGAGGATACGTACTCCATGCAGTCTATGGTTGGAGCTAACACCTCTTTTTTTTTTTGTTTCGTCAGGAGGAAAAACCTTCATAGGCCCCCTGAGCCCGGTACTCAGGGGAGTGTCGGATTCAGCCCGTCTGTGAATGCTCCCAGGTTCGGATCGCCTACCGACTAAAAAACCTCCCGATCCTTATAACACGCTGAGGAGAAAGGGGAGTGGGCAGGATCACGCATATTACAAATTCACCCAGCACCCCTTCTCGGTGAGCCAGGCCGGTATTCGCCTTGCTCTCATTCAATCATTCATCTACATTCACACCAATACGGCGCACTCGACAGGGGCCCACGAGCCCCTGGAGACGCAATTACTCCCTAACTATATACATATTGGCCCGATTCCCATCCTATGGTGCTCTGACCAGGCCCATTCACGTTCGTATACACGCATTCACATTTAAAGAGAAGCGACGCTTGAGCCAGGCGCCGCCTGAGCCGCTCGGAGCCTTTCCCGAGGTGGCCGCACTGGAGCTACTCTCCTATGCGGCCTATCGCTCGCATTCCCATCCACGTACATACCCGCACGCTCACTCACACATCCTTCTTCTTCTCGCGTCCGTTCCCTGCGCCTCTCAGCGTCTTCCTTTGCACGCATGAACCGTCCAGCGAAGGTCTGAAAGGCCGTCCATCCACCTGGGACAGTCAGGTAGACCCTGACTATCACGGGAAGGGTTAGCTGCCCTCCCCCCATCGCGTCGATCAACTCATTCCTGGCATCCGTCCACGCCAGGCAGTCGATCAGGGTGTGTTCCGCCGTATCCTCATTTCCCTTGCAGTCGAAACAACGTGGGGAGGGGATCTTCTTTATTTCATTTAAATATGCCGAGAAACAACCATGGCCGGTCATCAGCTGTGTAATGTGAAATGTCGTTCCGATAAATGTCCTCCGCGCCTCTAACAGCCGCATACGTCTCCGCCAGCTGGATTGCTAAATGAGCGAGAGGAATAATCCCCGCAATCATCATAGCCGCATGGAAGGAGACCGTCCTATAGGCACAACACACCCGGATCGCCACCTTCCTTTGGAGGCTCCGAAGAGCCCGTCCGATCCTTATGTCCTCCACGACGGCACGCCACCACACCGGCGCGTCATATAGGAACACCGAGTGGATCACACCACCGTAGAGGCGTTGCTTCCTCTCCCCCGCTCCGTGAAGATTCGGAAGAAGCCTTCTAAGGTACCGGAGGATACCCTCGGCTTTGAGGGATTACGGCCTCAAAGTGGGGCCTGAACGACATCCTTGAGTCTATCATTATGCCCAGGTATTTAACACTGGTTCTGATCTCTATACAAACCTCTCTAAGGCAAATCTTAGGGGGTTTCATTCCTGCATCTGCAGAAGGCAGAGGCAGGCAAGGCCATGGCCTCCGTCTTTTGCGGCGCCACTTTAAGACCTAATCCCTCGATCTCCCTTACCAGGACGTCCAAGTCCCGCTCGGCGTTCATGATAGCCTGAGACAGGTCCCATCCCGATGACAGGAGGGCCGTCCGCATAGCAGACGACACGGGAGCCACCTGGCATCAGGGTTCGGAGAACACTGTCATAGGCAATGCTCCATAACGTAAGGTCCAAAACGGACCCCACAATACACGTGTCTTTCCACAGCGCGTCCATACTTGTCCGTATATGCTATGGCGCGTTTGTCCAAGTAGTTCCTGATAATGTTCACCAGGTAGCGTGGAAAATTTTCACGCTCCATCGCCCTAACGATAACGGCCCACGACAAGGAGTTGAAGGCGTTCGAGATATCCAGACTCACGTCCCTTTTCTTTTTGATCAGGACGAGCCTCGCTATCTTCCACGCTGTCGGGAAACTTTCTGTCCTTAAGCATGCGGAGAAGCACTGCACCAACCCTGTTCCACAGTATGTCGACGCAGCACGCACAACCACCCTCGATATTCCATTCAGTCCAAGAGCCTTTCTTCCTTTCCCTTTTCGGGCGGCAGCCAAGACCTCCGCCGCAGAGATAGTCACTTCCGAAAGCGTAGGTTCCTGCGGCTCATCAGTTCCCGGTCCTCCTGGGAATAGCTCAGAGAGGATATTCTCCAACACCTCATCCTCCATGGTTTCGGTTACTGGTGGGGCATAAGGCCTTGGTTTCCCCAGGACCAGTCTGCAGAGTCTGCTCCATGGATCCTCCTCTATAGAGTCCAGCAGGTCCCTCCATGAGTTCTTCTTGGCTACCTTAATAGCCCTAGTCAGTGCCCTCCTTGCGACCCTTCGAGCGTCCAGGCACCGTACTATTTCCACACTGTTCTTCTTTTTCCTGACCCTGGAAAGTTTCCTTACTGTGGCCGTCGCAACGGTCCAAAGGTTCGTTAATTCGTCCGACCACCAGTAAGTATTTTTCCTACCGCTTTGTCCTCTCACCCGGGACATGGCCATGTCGCACGCTTGCTTCAGTGTAGACTGTGTCCACTTCACCATCTTGTCCACACAGTCCACACCGGCCGCACTCCTTACGCATTTAGTTCTAACCGTCCACTCCCTTGAAATGAGGGCCGCAGCCAAGTAGTCCTCATCCAGGGAGTTAACCTTCCAGCGAGGAAGCTTTTTATCTTGCAGGCGAAAATTTCGGACCCCTGCAGCTTCGTGCCTGTAGCTATACCTAATATACAGGTGATCTGACAGGGACTCAGCCTCATCCACTCTCCAGTCCGAGAGGCGGACGCCAGCCGTCGACGTGCCCCACGTTAGATCTATAACGCTCGACCCCTGTGGTCGAACGCACGTGGGACAGCCAACCCGGTTCAGCAGACCCAGGTCCATTCTATTGGCCCAGACGCAGAGCAACTCACTCCTACGGTTACTCCTGCCTTCCGGGTCCCATCTGCTGGACCAGGCATTAAAATCGCCAGCCACCAGCGCTGGGAGAGCGAGGAATGTTCTACTACGTTGTTATTTTACATTGTATATTTCATTTCTGGTTAAGCGGTTCTAACACGAGTACCTTTCGTCAATTGTGTATTAAACATTGTAGTGAAATAATTATCTCCTTCAATTAATTTAGTAAGGTTATGAAAGAAAATCTTGGACTTATCGTTTGAATTTATTATTTTCGCGTATCAAAGTTACAGAGGTATATCCTTTGTTAATAAATTGTTATAATGAGTTGTATCGTGTTGTGAATACATAAAAGATTTTTAACTGATGAATGTTAATAATTTTACTTGAGAGCGGTTATTATTTATTACATGAACTCTTAATCATTATTTAGCATAGGATTTGATAGGTTTTACAACATAGGTTCCATTATATATATAAATTGCTAATATAGAATGTCTAACTGCTAACTGTTTATAAGGTTGGGGAAAAAGAAATCCATTATTTTTGCATGAATTTCAAGGCTTTATTTAACATGTTTCGAATTGTCCGATTTGTGTCAAATATGCACAGTTTTGTTCTATAATTTGCTCCCATTTTAAAGGTAGCTTCCTAATGCCTTTCTCATAGAAGTCTTGGTCCTTATTGGCGAACAATTCTAGTAATCGATTTTCACAATCGTCTTTTGATGCCGATTTCTTATCACTCAGGAATTTTTGCAATGCGAGAAAAAGATGATAATCGCTTGGTGCCAGGTCCGGACTATATAGTGGATGCATTCAATCTTTCTAACTAAGATCCTCCCGGAGTTTCTGGCGAGTCATTACAGACGTATGTGGCCTGGCGTTGTCCTTATGGAACATAACACCTCTTCTGTTGGCCAATTCTAGCCGTTCTGGTCAATCGCTAGCTTCAAACGGTTCAGTTGTTGACAGTAGAGATCCGAATTTAGTGTTTCGCCATATGGAAGCAACTCATAATAAATGATTCCTTTCCAGTCCCACCAAATGCACAGCAGAACCTTCCTGGCCGTTAGTCCTGGTTTGGGCACCGTTTGAGCTGCTTCACCGCGCCTTGACCACGATCGTTTTCGCACAGTATTGTCGTATGTGACCCATTCCTCATCCCCAGTCACCATCCGTTTAAGAAATGAGTCTAATTCATTACGTTTCGCAAAGGATTCGCAGATGGAACTTCGATCTATCATGTTTTTTGGTGTTAATTGGTGTGGCACCTAAACATTGAGCTTCTTTTTGAATCCAGCTTTGTGCAAATGGTTTAAAACTGTTTTATGGTCGATCTTTAGCTCTTGGGCGATGCTACGACTACTAACATGCCGGTCAACTTCGATCATTTCTGTGATTTTATCGACAATTTCGACGACGGGCCTACCTGTGCGAGGTGGTTCTTTAACATCAAAAATACCTGAACGGAATCGACGAAATCACAATTGCACGTAATTAGCTATTACAGTATCGGGACCATAAACACCATTCACAATTTCAGCCGCCTGGGTTGCATTTTCGCCTTCATCAAAGAAAAACTGTAAAATGTACCGAATTTTCTCTTTGTTGACTTCCATTTTTAACACACTGTAACTAACAACTGAATAGATCAACAAAAAACAACAAAAGAAATTTTTTAATGTGAAATGTCACCTTCACAACAAGTATAAATCTGAAATTGTTTAATCGATACTTTATGAGATATCGATCACTACAGCCATCTACTAAAAACATAATGGATTTCTTTTTCCCCAAACTAATATATATATTTTATTATTATTCCCCACTAAATTGTTTAATTATACATATATATAATAACTCGGATTAATTATGTGAGGTGATAAACGAAAATATGTTTCTCTGTGAACAAAGAAACGACAATTTACGTTTATTATTCATACTGTTTAAATTTTATACTACACTCTCGTGCTACTTCTCTCGTCTACGTTTTATTTCCTACTGCCCGTTTCTCTTCCAAATCTTAACGGCTCGATTTGTAGATAACAAAAGAATTTGTAGATAACAAAAGAAAATGGAAGGGCGTGACATGAGAAGCGCGGCATATCTACCTGAAGAAAGTATACTTTCTTAATATATATATATACATATATATATATGTTACAATATATATATATTGTAACATACTGAATAAGAAAGTCTTCCCATCTTTCTATATTGATAGTAACAATTACACACAATATATTATTATTTAAATGTTTTAACTGGAGTTACAAATCATTGTTAATGTTAATATTTCTTAAGATGGAGTTTCCAATAGTAGAATTACCGACAGTAAAATTATCGACAGTAGAATTATCGACAGTAGAGTTACCGATAATAGAATTATCAACAGTAGAGTTACCGACAGTGGAATTATCGACAGTAGAGTTATCGACAGAAGAATTATCGACAGTAGAGTAATCGAGAGTAGAGTTACCGATAGTAGAATTATCGCCAGTAGAGTTACTGATAGTACAATTATCGACAGTAGAGTTATCGACAGTAGAATTATCGACAGTAGACTTACCGATAGTAGAATTATCAACAGTAGAGTTACCGATAATAGAATTATCGACATTAAAGTTATCGATTGTAGAATTATCGACAGTAGAGTTACCGATAGTAGAATTATCGACAGTAGAGTTACTGATAGTAGAATTATCGACAGTAACGTTATCGACTGTAGAATTATTGACAGTAGAGTAATCGGCAGTAGAGTTACCGATAGTATAATTATCGATAGTATTGATACCGATAGTAGAATTATCGACACTAAAGTTATCGACTGTAGAATTATCGACAGTAGAGTTACCGATCGAATTATCGACATTAGAGTTACCGATAGTAGAATTATCGATAATAGAGTTACCGATAGTTGAATTACCGACAGTAGAGTTATCGTCAGTAGAATTATCGATGGCAGAGTAATAGACATTAGAGTTACCGATAGTAGAATTATCGACAATAGAGTTATCGAGAGTAGAATTATCGATAGTAGAGTTACCGATCTTTTGACTTTGATTTAGTAATTTCCTGTTATTGGTATTAGTAATTTCCTGTTCGTGTCTCTCGAATCCTACTAACTAGTACTTTACTTTCTATACTTTATCGCGGTTTTGATCCGGATATTGAATTTTTATATTGATAGACTTTGGGCGTTTCTCACTCCTTTACACGGGCGTGTCATGGATATATTCTGCAAGCGCGAGCTCGCTCTTGTGCTCGCTGTGCGAAGAGCGAAAAGTAGCAACGCATTCAGACGCTGCATTTCTGCACGTGTGTCTACGCACGCATCTTCTAACAAAGGAATAATGAGTCGTTTCGCATTATTCTTGAAAATTATATGGAATTCCAATGCTTCTAAGAAATAGAGTCATGAATACATTTTTATATTGCGCTTTAGAAATATTCCAAATGAAAATATAATAAAATCAATGATTAGTTTGTTGACGCTAATATGAAATAGAACAAAAACACTTGAATTCAATAGCTTGTTATTATTAAGGAAATATATTATTTTTATGTCACTTGCATTGTAGATATATAAAGTAGCACTATCATTAATACTTATAATAAGCATGTACCAATTCACACGATAGCATATAAAGATAAGCCTGCTCTTTAGTTAAATGACGACATAAGAACCACCAGTAAGAATCTCGACGCCATTAGACATCCGTATATTATTTTCTTAAAACATTTATTCAGTTAAATTTAAAATCTACTCAAATTTATATTTCTTTTACTATTATAACTATCGGTTTCATTTTGTTTTCCTTATTCATTCATTTCTATTGTTAATTTTATCAATTGTTTTATTCTGCATAAAATCGTAATCATTTAAAAATGAAGTGTTAAATATTGAACAAACTTTCCGGATCACATCCGCCCTATTTTTCCACTGTCATCACCAACAAGAAGGATGCAATCAAGGGTCAGTAGCTGAAGTCGTTGGAGCCCTCAAGTGGAAATTGGAATCGAGAGACTATATTCAGGACCTCCATCGTCATATCATCAGAAAAGGTAAGGTTAAAGTGGATCTTTCTTGGTATGGTTAGATTGTCCAATTGTGAAAGAAAATAGAAGAGCCTCGTTCCCGAAAGAAGATTCCCTAAGGATTGACCGAAAGAGAGGCGCGTGACTAGGCTGAAATAATTGGAGGTTGTAGACACTTCTGTAGCTCAACAGCCATCCAAGACCCAACTTTAAACGTCATATTAATATATATTAAATTTAGATAATCTCAACGCCACATGGTCACTACGAGTTCACTCGTATGCCATTTGGCCTTAAGAATGCCCCGGCAACATTTCAACGCCTTATGAACCTCGTTCTAACAGATCTTCAAGGCGAGGAAATGTTTGTCTACCTGGATGACGTGGTCCTGTACGCGAGATCGCTTCGGGAGCACGAAATTAAATTCAATTGTTAACGCTTAACTCGGTACTCGAGTTAAAGCGAACTGTGCCGAAGAGAGAGTCCCATAAAGGGACCTGATGCAGTGGCGCCATACCGAAGTAATGCCACATGGCGGTGCCGGGATGGTTTCACTATGCCACTAGAATGGATATGAGTTTAGTCGGTAGTGCCTATTCCAACGGTGAGCCCGACACTCCAGGGAATTTAATGGGGGATCCAAATGGTGAAGGGTTCCTCTGGCGAGCAGGGTCCCTGGGTTAGTGTATAAAGATTGGCATTCTCAGACTATCAAAAAAAAAAAGAAAATTATTATTATTATTATTATTAATATTATTATTATTATTATTATTAATATTATTATTATTATTATTATTATTATTATTAATATTATTATTATTATTATTATTATTATTATTATTATTATTATTATTATTATTATTATTATTATTATTATTATTATTATTATTATTATTATTTTTATTATTATTGTTACTATTACGAATATCGTGAAAATATGAGAAGTTGAGGTCTGCCCTCATTACTTAGATATACTATTCTACCGTCGCTGAATTAATAATGTAATAAGAATACAATGTTTTAGCGATGGTAAGGTAGGTGATTAAATGAAAAATTATTGTATAATTTTAGTGAAACATTCAAATTTTTATAGTATTTAGTAAGAATCGTAAAATCTTCGAAGGAACTAGCATCACATTTGAAAAATGTTACCAAACAATTCAGCACATTGCATTACATAAGATTAAACTTTTATTTTATTAATACCCGTAGTTTTTAATATTTTTTCATTGCATTATACCACTTTTCGTGCTTATACGCTTATCGTCGTAATACGAAAAGTTGTAAACTCGTTCAATTCCTTAGATATCGTATTCTATCGACGCAGAATAAAGAGTATAACAAGAATATAACGTTTTTACTAAGATTAAATACGCTGATTAACGATAAATTTTCGTATAATATAAGTGCAACATGCTAATTTGGTTAAATTTATGTAAGAATCGTAAAATCTTTGAATCTACTTATATCACAGAATGTTACCAAACGTTGCAGCACTAAGCATTACATAAGATCAAAATACTATTTTAACGGAACCATGGTACTTAACATATCTTCGTAACGTTATACGATTTTTCCTGCGTATACGCTTTTCGTCGAAATACGAAAAGATGAAAACTCTTTCAATTTACATATATCGTAATCTATCGATGTAGAATAAAGAATATAACAAGAATATAACATTTTTACGAAGATTAAATACGTGGTTTAACAATTAATTGTCGTATAATATAAGCAATACATAGGAATTTCGCTCCCGACAAGTAAAAATCGTAAAATCTTCGAAAGTACTTTCAAAAGTTTAGAGATTTCTACCAATCGATTCATCACAATTCAATGCTTCAGTTCAAACTATTATTACAAATGGAATCGTTGTTTTTTACCATTATATCTTTTCATTACACGATTTTTCGTGAGTATACGCTTATCGCCGAAATACGAAAAGTTGTAAACTCTTACAATTCCTTAGATATCATGTACTATCGGCGCAAAATAAAGAATATAACAAAAATATAATATTTTTACGAAGATTAAATACGCGGATTAATGAAAAATTGTCTTATAATGTAAGCAAAATATGGAAATTTTCCTACATATAAGTAAAAATCGTACAATTATTGAAAGTACTTGCACCACCGTTTTGATGATGTTACGAATCAATTTAACACACTGCATTACTTTAGATTAAACTACTATTTTAAACGGAATCGAGGTTTTTGACATTATTTCTTCTCGTTATACGATTTTTCGTACGTATAACCTTAATATCGAAATATGAAAATTTGTGAATTCTTTCAATTCCGTAGATATCGTATTCTATTGACGCAGAATAAAGAATAAAACTAGAATATAATATTTTTACGAAGACTGGATACGTGAATTTACGAAATATAGAAATATAATGTAAACGAAACATACGATAATCGATAATCGATACGAATACGATAATCGGTATGCGGAAATCGTAAAATATTCGAAAGTAATTGCACTACAGTTTGGATAATGTTACCAATCGATTCAACACACTGCATTACTGGGGATCAAACTACCAGTTTAAACGGAATCGTAGTTTTTTAAATATTTCTTTATGTTATATGATTTTTCGTGGGTGTACACTTGATGTAGAAATACGAGAACTTGTAAACTACTTCAATTCCTTAGATATCATATTCTATCGACATAGAATAAAAAATATAACAAGAATATAACGTTCTTACGAATATTTAATACGTGGATTTATGAAAAATTGACGTATAATATAAGAGAACCATGCAGTATTCGATGCCAATATGTAGAAATCATAAAATCTTTGAATGTACTTACACCGCAGTTTGGATAATGTTACCATTCGATTCACCACACTGCATTACTTCAGATCAAATTACTATTCAGATTCAAATTACTATACAGATCGTGGTTTTTATCATTATTTCTTTACGTTATACGATTTTTCGTGCTTATACGATTATCGTCCGAAAAGCTGTAAACTCTTTCAATTCTTCAGATATCATATTCTATCGACGCAGAATAAATAATATAACAAGACTAAAACGTTTTACTGAATATTGAATACGTGTATTAACTAAAAATTGTTTTATAATATAAGCAAAATATGCGATTTTTCTTACCGATATTTAATAATCATAAAATCTCTGAAAATAATTGCACCACAGTTTGGAGAATGTTACTAATTGATTCAGTTCAGTGCATTACATTAGATCAAACTACTATCTGAAATGGAATCGTGGTTTTTAAAAATATTTCTTTACGTTATACGATTCTTCGTGCGTATAACTTTAATATCGAAATATGAAAATTTGTGAACTCTTTCAATTCCGTAGATATCGTATTCTATTGACGCAGAATAAAGAATAAAACTAGAATATAATGTTCATACGAAGATTGAATATGCGTATTTACAAAAAATTGTCGTATAAAGAAAGCGAAGCAAGCGATATTACATATCGGTTTGTGGAAATCGTAAAATCTTCGAAAGTACTTGCACCACAATTTTGATAGTGTTACCATTCGATTCAGCACACTGCATTATTTCATATCAAACTACTATTTTAAAAGAAATAGAGGTTTTCAACATTATTTCTTTATGTTATATGATTTTTCGTGTGTATATGCATATCGTCGGAATACGATTAGTTGTTAACTTTTTCAATTCCTTAGATATCATATTTTATCGATGCAGAATAAAAAATATAACAAGAATATAGCCTTCTTACTAAAATTGTATACGTGGATTTACGAAAATTTGTTGTATAGTGGTTATTATGGTTATTATGGTTTTCATTTCTTCAATATTATTGTTATTAATATTATTGTTATTATCATTTTTATAATTAATATTCTTCTTATTTCCGTTATTACCTTTGTCATCGTTATTACTATTATTATATTTATTATAGTTACTGTTCAAAATAGTATCGTTCCTATCGCTTGTATTATTATTATTTTTTGTATTGTTATTATCGTTATTAATATTATCATTATTATCGATATTACCTTTATTGTGGTTATTATTGATATTTTAATTATTATTATTATCATTAATATCGTTATTATCATTTTTCTTTTTATTACTAATGTATATATAGATATGTCGCATATCTTCTTTTCTTTTTTCCTTTTTCGTAGAAATTGATAATGCATGATAAATAGTATGTTTAGATGAACGAAACGAAAGATGCAGCTGTTAGAAAAGAGTTTACTTTGTATACAAATTCGGCAGTTATCTTTAAGCTAACGGTACAAGTCTGATGCGAATTACCTAGATTGATGACATTAATCAAAGAAGCCAGAACTCTTTCAGGACAAGACGTTGAATTACCAATAGAGATAAGGGATTTAGTTGAGAGAGCTAGTTTATATAGCTGGTCAAACAAAGACTTTACAACTAGTTGCGAACTTTCATAATACCATCGATGATCATATTACGAAAGTACAGCCATGGAATCAGCACGAGCTGTAAAGGAACAATCAGGTGTAATATGGTCCGATCCTCAGGTGATTAATGGTTACACGAATAGACTCAGAGAATTGATAATTACATATCAAATGCTGTTAATTAAGGTTCGTTTTTCAATTTCTAAGAATTTTCTTTAATGACCAAGACGTCTTTTCGTTTTATTAGGTGACGAAGTTCGCAAGACAAAATGCCGAATTTGCGTCTAAGCACACGAACTTATGCAAATTGGTCATGAGTTTATTTAAAGGTAAGGCTATCAATCTCATTTGTAATTATAATTATAAGGATACATTAATGAATATGTGAACTATCATTGACACTGATATCAACGAAACTGAGTATGATAATACGATTGCTTGGAAATTGCATTGGAATCGGTAGCTTTTGAAAGCTTTGTGCTTATAAATAAGGAATAAATTTTTTCTGTTAAAAATATCACATGAGAAACGTATAATAGTCAAAAATTATCCTTTTCACTAATCTGAAAGTAGCTTGTGTGATATATATATATATATATATATATATATATATATATATCAGCCATTAATTTTGAAAGTGAGAAAAGTCGATTTTATATTATTGCTAGATATTTAATGGTTTGCACTTAAAAATATTGGTAAGTTTTAATAAACTTATTTTATATTTTTGTGGTCTTGTTTTATGCAAACTTAATATGCATCAAGTGTTATCCGTGTTAAGTGAAAAAAATCATAACTTTAGTATATGCCAAAGGACTTGCCTCACTTTCAATATTAACTCGCAACAAATATCATTGTCGAAATAAATTACTAGTAACAAATTTATACTGATATTAAAAGATACTTATTGTGAATTGATTAAATGCATAAATTTTATGTTAATTTAACTAGCTTTAACTATTTTTTTACAAAATGAACTTATCCCACTTTCAAAATCAATGATTCATACAGACACCCTACCATTGTTGTTAAAAAAACTACCAAAGCACAAGGTCGAATTAATATTCCTCGATGGGCTGTTGCAATAGCAATCTACTCTCGAAGAAATTTGAACGAAAATATATTCCGGTATACGATGTTCTCTTTCAATTCCTATGAACTTTCATGGGATCAGTAATGTCGAGCACGCTCAATTTGGTAATCTAGTTTATAAGAGTGCTTACTTGTTTGGCGAAGTCTAGAAGCAAGAAATTGCGTTAAATGACTTGAAATCCGTTAGAATAAAGTAGTTGAACTAAGTGACACTAGGATAGCGAGAATCGATATCGGCGAAAAGTATGTACGTACAGATTCAAGATCTTGTCTATAAATTACCTCTTTATTAATAGTTCGCTATTAATTAATATTTCTCGAGTATCATAATCGTGATAAGAAAATTATGATAAAAAGGAAAAAAAGAAAAATTTTATTTCTATATGCCAACTAATTAAAGGGAGCATCTACGAATGATTGGAATAGAGTTTTCAAAAATAATGTGCACAAGAGGTGGTACCTAATTATCACGATAGATCGGTAAATAAATATCATAAATTAATTATAATAAAATTAATTACATATGTAGGTATCTTTTTTTTTGTTAATTCAGGTTAGTAAATTGATAAATTTACTGACCTAAGGAAGCGACGTAAAAATTTGGTGTATAAGTATTGACATTGGAATGACTAAGAACGATTTAGAATCGGCATCTTACCGTTATTGGAAATGTTTGTGTTCGGATTTGCACGGCAAGGCTTACTCAAAATTAGTAGTCATCGTTGTTTTTGTATCCTTTGCTGTAAAAGAATTAGAAAGAAGTCCGCATAACGTTGAAGAAATTGAATTGGCCAATGAAACTTATGAATAGATTCTAAATAATATGGTGGGATTGGTAGCAAGATAAAAGTTGTTGCTGGTCTTGCTAAAGTGTTGGCAGTCTGGACAAACGAAAAATTGGAAGATTCTTTATTGCGGATACGAATTAATTAATTTTTTTTAATTAATTAATTTTTTTTACATAACAGTTATAATCGTTAACTTTTTCAATGTCGTAGGATTTAATACGACGAACGTAGCTTTGCAAGAGAAGGAAAAGAAATTTAAAAATTATTTTGTCTAAATAATTTTGCAATATGCGTCCCCATCCTTCTATTAAACGAGCTTTTAAATGTACTTTCATTTTTATCGGCAATATTCTAATGTTGCGATTCAATAAATTCCATAGATTTTCTATAGGATTTAAGTCTAGTGTCTATGGAGGAGGATGTAACACTTCATGCCAATTATACAATAAATACACCAAAGAAAATAGGATCGAATCTATCCCGCAAGAAGGACGACCAAAACTGCTTAACTCACGCGAGTAGAATTCTACGAAAAGTGAAAAATAATCCTGAATTAAATGTTCCAAGATAAACTTCGGAATTATTTGAAAAAAATGGAAAGAAAGTGCATGTGAGTAGAAATCGCCGAGTTTTGTATAAAGGTGGTTGTCATGGAAGAGTAGCTCGAAAAAGCCATTCATAAATGAAGTGAATCGAAAGAAATAAATGACATTCGCAAAAGAATTTGTTTCAAAAGAAAAAATCTGAACGACGTAGTTTTTGGCGACAAAAGTAAGTTTAAAATATCTGGATGCAACGAACGAAAATTAATCTTGCAAAAAGTTAATACACAATTCGAAAGAAAGAAGCTTCAAGCGACTCTAAAACATGATAGTGGAGTGTTAATAATATGAGTTGCATCTCAATTGCTGAAGTAAACAAATTTATTTTTATCAACGGTATTTTGAACAAAAATAAATATTTAGACATTTTAAAAGAAAATTTAATACAAAGTGCAGTAAAAATAGTCATAAGGATAATTTTAAGTTTCATCGGGACAATAATCCGAAACAAAAATCTCGGATCGTTCAAAAATATTTATTGTATAATTGTCCTAAAGTATTACATCCTCCTCCAAAAATAATTTCTAATATATCCATACGTTTAAGAGAAGTAATTAGACAAAAGGAACAACTAACAAAGTATTAAAAATTGTTATAACTTAGTTTATGTATTATCAAATAGTTATGAACTGTCCGAATATTTTTGAGATACCAAAACTGTGTGTAATTTTGATTACTTTAAGTTTAATGTGTAGAAAACAATAAAAAATAAAATATATATTTTTGTACGTATGTGTACTGGAATAAGTACTTTAACTTATTACAACAAAATAAATATATAATAAATAAATATATGAAGCGATAATTTTACATTCACTACGAATATTTATGAGAGTAACTGTATTTGATTCCAAAGACAAGTTATGTGATAATGTCGATCACATTAATGTAAACGAAATATTCTAATCCTTTGGAACCCCATATAAAAAAAGAGAAAAATAAAAATACATATCTCATCATGCATATATCTTATTTTCGTAGAAAATTACAAAGAATACCGTCGCCGAAAATGGTATATATCAAACTATATTGAAATAAGAATCTTGGGAGATATCGGCCAGTTTTCAAATTTAATATACAAAGGACAGTAAAAACTCGATTATTTATATCGTTGACAATCTTTTAACTAGGACAGGTATTATCTGTTAATCAAATAATTATCAATAATTATTATTAATTGTTTTGTTTAAAAATTGTTTTAATATGGATTTTATTACTAGAAAGAATTATATATTTACTACAGGTGAATTACGTCTCTTGATGGAAAGTTCAACAGGTGCCGCAGGATACGAAAGATTTACGACTAGAACAATGCGATGCGAGGACAGTTTATCAAAGATCGAAGAATGTATAAAAATACTCAGTATCGTGCAAAGAAAATGAGTTTATTTAGAACCCGTATATGATAGTGATGCCGCACTAAATGATTCTGAGAAATAGTCGAAAATAAACGAGGAATTTAAGTAAATTAAACATAAAAATAATGAAAACGATCTTAACAAATCTACGATCTTACAAATATTACTTTTATTTTTATTTATTTTTTTTTAAGATATCTTATGGGAGAAGTATCGTATAATCCTCAAGTATTATCCATTAGAATATTACCTTTGCCGACAGTAATTAATTTGGAAGATTTACTCAACAGATGTCAAAGAAGTCTCAACAAATTTGAAGGAGTTATTTCTTTATTTTCTTTTTTGCTATTTTATATATATATATATATATATATATATATATATATATATCTTACGTTCTAACGTTAATGGTAATAACTTTTTGTAGATTGTCTTTTTAACATGAATTTTTAATAATATTTTACGACACATCATTATGCATATCTAACATATTTAACCCTGTGAAATATAGAACATCTCATACCAACTTTGACCTCAATTACAACAATTTAATCATTGCATGATTCATAATTTTTTTTTATAATGATAGAATTGAAAATGCGTTTTCAAATCTTCTGATTATATGATTTTCGAGACTTCAGAGAATACACAGTATTTAATTTTGTAGTTAAAATTATTATATATTCATTCTGTATAAATGGCAGCTTTTCAATATCATGTCTGGGGTGTAGCGCACCACAAGTGGCCAATTTGAAATTATTTTGAGATATGTACAACTAGAGTTAAAATGATTTTCTCAAACCGAAACTAATTAATTGGTTTACTTGTTTCTTTTTTTCAATATGGGAGAGAAGATCCTCTTTCCCTCGTTTATATTTTTTAAGCGACAAAGATCTTTTAGAACTAGTTTTAGGTAATGGTAAAGCATTGAAATCTTATCTTCAAAAATTGTACTAAGGTATTGGATCGGTGATAAGAGATTATAATAACAGTTTGATCGTTGTAATTTCACCAAAGGGTGAAATATTAAATTTCGGAATTGTCGGACGTTATCAATACCAATAAACCATTACCAAGATAATTAAATAATCTTAAAAAGAATTAGAAGAAGGAATACTTTTCGATAAATTCTTTATAAATGTTTAATAGATTCATCGCCTGATTCTTCGATTTTTCCAATTCAAGTAAGAAACAGTATTAGATTAGTCTAATGATTAAAATAATATAAACGTTTGCAATGTTTTATATGTAAATAAATAAGACTATGATAGGACCACACAACAGTATTGTATTGTAAATTTATTAAAAAAAAAAATTACTGAATGTCCAATATCGTTTATTTAGATATAAAATATTGATAATATTTCAGATACTTTTATTATCTGAGAGAATCAGATTTACTGAACGTTACGAAACTACTTTAAAGGAGGATAATTTCAATTTGAAAAAATTGGCAGAATTTTTGGATACTTAAAGAGTTGTGATACGAAGATGTTGGTGATAAATTGACGGTATTAAAAGGATTACTTCTCGATACCGTTCATCATTTCGAGATATCTAGAACCTTTTTGAGAGAAGTGAATCCACATCGTGGCTTTGAAACAGACAATTGAAAACTTATAGAACTGTAAGATTTTTTAAATTATCTCGGTATCACATATAGTTCGGGTAAATATTTTCATTTTGAAAGAACAAGGGTCCAGTGATAAGATGCGTTTCTGCGGAATTCCAATATCGTTTTGAATATTAAGGAGCAGCTATGTTGATTTAATTTGGCTGTCGCTTACAGAGAAATGTTTCTTGACTTTAAAGTAAGCGATGAAACTTGGATTAGGTGGTGTCCAATCGATCCAGGTGGAACTGGTAAAATTGAGAACGTTTAAGCACTCGGTGGTATATTGGATAGACTGGTCATTGTCTTTAATTGCAACGAAGGTTTGTCTGTATCAATCATATCTGCTGTCATTGATAATTAGTATATTATCAATGCAACGAAATAGAAAATTTCTTTTTATCAAAAAGAAGGATTATTATCGAGCGCTGTGATAATAGGCGGTAATATTTCAATTTAGATCATTTTTAAAGCTGTTCATTACCCTTAGTTTTTTAATGGTTTTCGCCATCAAAAAGAACAGACGTAATTCTTGGCCGATTTTAATGAACAAAGTCCCATTTTAAAAACGAAAGTTTAAATTTCGCTATTCCGGCGGAGTTTTGTAAAAACTTTATTTTCTTTTAAAAAAAATTGTATTAAAAAATGGTATTTTTTCGATTTAGTTTATTTTAATAGAAGTCTTTTTCAAAACTCCGCTGAAATGACACCGTAGATTCATCAAAATTTGCCATAACCTAATAACGTTAGTGTCAAACTCGGTAATATAAGGTAGAGTAATCTAAAATATATATCTTTTATTATTAATACCATCAATGCATTAAATGATTAAAAAAAAAAAAGAAATACAGATTTATATTCGAGACGCATATGTTGACAAGTGCTAGTTCAGTTATAATTCCGAGATTAGGTATCGTCCATCTTGGATTAAACCAGATTCACTTCCGGTTGCCTTAAATATCGAGGATTTGCCTGTTAATGTTCGGGACAATATAAAGACACACCTATCTACCTGCATCGATGAAATGCTCTAGATGAACAACTCAAAACGATCATCAGTTTCCAGTTTAGTCAATTCGGTTTTGTACCATTCACATAAGACACATACACAGACGTTTGATACAGAAGCACTTATCGGAACTTTCTGCGGATAAATCCAAGATCAAAACATTAGAGATAATTTGGTACATTTATTAATCGACAGATTGTTGGTGTCTAGATCCTGATAAGCCATTTGATGTTGTTTATAATGAAAAGTCTGATCGATTAGAACCGTTCATTGACATATCAATACATTGAGACGGAGGACGGACCTACTCTACTTTTAGCTAATGATCATTTAAATGTTATAGGAATAATGAGACGCAATAAAGTTCTTTATCATGTTATTTTCAAGACCTATTAAAAATGAATTACCATCTATTTTAACCTGGATAGAAAATGATTATCTCGTTATTTTATGAGGCCAAGAGGACTCTAATAGAAGTACTCTAATAGCTGCTGCATTATCATCTATAAACGATAAGAATAATGCACTGTTGACCTTGATACAAGGATTATATCTTTATGATGCACAAGATCTTATTAAGCGAGCTTGTGTTCGTTTTGATTCCTTTTTTCATGAAAGAACTTATAAGCCTAGAAATGGTTTACGAATTATACTAATCCTTAAAAATATACATTTAGCTTCCAAAGAGATACAAAGAGATGCATAATTTTATGTTTTTTTCTTTTTTAAAATAAAAACTATTATTTATATCGATGGTAACAAATCTTTTTTTTGTAGAGATTTGTGAAAAAATTACTTCAGAACAAAGAATTTCATGAGGATAATTTGAAATTCGCTCGATTAATTTGTATTGCGGATTCTATTGCTCTTCATCCGAAATTAGAATGTCTCATGGCTACGTATTATCTACCATTAGTTATTTTGATGCTTAAAAAACTAAGTAAATTATAATTAAATTGTATTTACATGAGGAATGGAAAAGTAATATCATAAATGAGCTGCCAAATGTGTTCGAGAAGGCGAACCAATAGAGACAAGAATTACCTCCCATCTTTTACAAATGATTGCTACTAATAAATATTTGTTTAGATTCTGACTTAAATTCAATTTAGGGTTATTACCATAAGATCATTATTAATTGTATCATACGTAACATCCATTCTCTATCATTTTTTATTACAATGAATATTAAATAGATATAATCTTATTTCCTCAATAAGCGATGAAAATAAAATATATATAGTGAGTGACAAAAATATTCGGACATTATGGTATATTTGAATAAATCTGTGTATATTTCAATTGTTCATGAATAAAAAAAATTGTTTTTCCTGTTATGTATCACTTATTATGATTAACAAAAATATTCATTTTAATGTATCTTTTAACCATTACAATTTTATACACATTATAAATGAAATATTGTTCGATTTTCATCTATAACCAACAACTTTTTTGTTGATATTTGTTAAAACAGAAGATTACTATACCGACGGTATTCGTTGTAAACTATTCTTTGGATTTGTGGAAGCGAATTCGTGGGTTATTTTTTGTGAAAACAATTTATTATATATACATGCAATAGATTGTATTAATTGATTGCGTGTTCAGTTTGATAAAATAAAATACATACGGTGGAATTCCATCAACCTCAAACCAGTGAATTCTGAATTACATATCTAGATAATTGCCATTCTGTTAATCATTTCTTGTAAGATTTTTACTTTTTTGATATATGTTGGTTGAATAGTTACCTTGGCAAAATTAATTGACAAGAATATCAATAATTACCTAATATCAATAAAACCGCCGAATCTCCGTGTATTAATTTGAATATGTAATTGCGTGTAGATATTGTGTTTAATTTCTAAGTAGCGGAGACGTCCCTACTTTCAACCAATTGAATAGGCCTGGTGTATGAAATGGTGGATTTATAATTTATCAAAGTTCAAATATCGGGAAAATCATTATCACCGATCATATGGACTTGAATTTACGCCAGAACAAACAGTTTGGCAGTGAATTATAAAGCAAAAAATGACTCGTTTCCTTTCCCTTTTTCTGAAATCCGTTTAATTAATTTAAAATATTAAATCTATGATTTATAAATAGAACAATAAAGGATATATATCGTTGAAATATGAAAATATTTCTTATTCCAAGATCATATTCTCTTTTTAATATCATTTCTATGTTACATCGTTTTACATAATTTATAATTTATATTTAATATCATTACGTTACATAATTTGCCGCTATATGTAATAAAACATAAAATACAGAAGAATGTTTGTCCATCTCTGCAAAGGATCTAAGTTTCAAAACTTTGTGAAGGTTCATTAAGAGTGCATGTAATTTATATTCTTTAATATTATGCCGACCTCTTATAAATATCACTAGGTTCTTTATTGATTTGGGTCTTATATTGCGGATAAGACCAATATCTAACTAATTTCTACATTGCGCATTTACATTAGCATTAAAATTTTATCGCATCGTTATTCACTCAGCGATAATAATGTACGATCCAAAGAGGGTCTCTCGGAAGCGTATGCAAATACAAAAAGAACTTTTCCTAGACTTCGAACGATTACATCGTAGGAAACTCGGAACATATGCTAGCTAATCGATTGAAAGATCAATATCTATAATTTATTATAGAAAGCCGATTTACCGATAAATTCGAAACAATATTGTCGCAATACAAGATCGCAAGAACAATGGTATATATTAATCTTCTATTATATGAATTCAATCGTTCCTCTCTCCTTTTCTTATAATATTCATTAAAATTCGATCTTGTTAGACTTCTTTTATTTTCCTAAGCAATTTAATTATTTGTATAAAAACACGATGCTCAATCTCGTTCACGTATGTTTCCATCAAATATATTCAAGAAAGAATAAAATAATTTATATAGTCAGCAAAATAGATTGGTTCTTCACAATTTATATATTGAAATATATCTTCGCACGGTTTACAAATCAAAGATAGATTTTTAATATCTGTGGAACGAACATATTATATACATTGTAGTGGAATGAATATTGATCGATAATGCAGATCAATGGTTTTTAATATAAATATTTACCATATTTAACTGATAAATCAAAGATAGATAGTTATATACATGCATATATGCATATATGCATACATATATATAATATGTGTTAATATAAATGTCATATACACAAAAGTGTGAAATTATAAATGGAAAGGTGAGGCTAAGAAGAGAGAAGTAAATATATAACCTCGAGATGAGTCGCTCATAAAAATATAAATAGTGCGAAGGATCGACTACGGCAAAGTATATTTATGTGTGCAAGAAAATGAGAGAGCGAATAAACGAACGAGAGAGAAAGATAGACAGTGAGTGAGGGGGAAAGTAAGAGAGTAATAGAAAGAAAAAGAGAAAGAGGAAGAGAGAGAGAGAAAGTGACTCTTTTAGAAAGTAGAATTTTTCCTCGGATAATATCGTTTACAAATATTTAACGCATCTCTATCAGTTATCTACTCTTTTCTATAGATTTTGCGTCATTTCCATCGTAGATCTGTACTTTTACCCTCTTGCCTTCTTTCTTCTCGACTGTAACAACCTTTTCTTTATCTCTTCATCTCCTCTCTCTTTTCCTCCTCCTTCTCATCCTTCCGCCGTTTCTTGTTACCCCTCCGCTTCTGTGTTTCTCTCTCACTCTCATTCTTTCTCTCTTTCTCTTTTTCTTTTAATTCTCTCGTTCTCGTTTATTTCTTCTCCATCCCTCCACCACTCGTTTCAACTTTTTATTCGATCCTCTTCGCTGTGAAGAAAAATGAAAGGCGAGTCCGAAAGGTATCCATAAAAAAATGAATAAATGTAGAGAAAGGCATAAAAAATATACATACATATATATATAAACGTATGTACATGGAAAATTTATACGTAATACATTTATACAAACATACATTTATACATACATGCAAACATATATACAAATATCATACAAACATTTTCCTTTTTTTCTTTTTCTATTTTTTTCTATTTTTAATCTACATTTCTTCAATATTAATATCAATACGATATTTTTGTATTATTTAATTTAACATTAAATTTTAAATCCATATCCATGTAAAGATATATAATATTTAAGTTTGTTTAGAAACGAAAAAAATTGGTAAATATTTAATATGAATCATTCTACCGAGTTGATCAAATAACATCTCCAGTGAAAATGCCTTAGATTGCTGGAAAATAACCATAATCTGTCAGAAAATTTCTAACTATTCGAGAAACTTCTTGTATATACGTACACACATATGCACATATATATACATGCATATATATATATATATATATATATATATATATATATATATATCTAGTCAGTCTTCCGAAAGGATATCTTATGAAAGAAAAATAAGAATTCCGATGATACTGATGATAGGTTTAGTATGAAAGGAAATCTCTCTTCACAGAAATGCAATATATTCTAATAAATAAAAAGCAAAAAAAAATATTAATACACTAGGATGTGTTGGTTATTCGACTGCTAGATACTGACTGCCTTCTTTTCTTTTACTCGATTTTTGTCTCGCCGTGAGATACTTGATCGCTATTCGGCTATTTACATTATTAGGGCGCCGCCCTACACTCTGCTTGCGTACGCTAATCTCGGCTTCACACTTTGTATCCCATACATACTCAAGTTTTATCTCCTCGTTCCTTCGTATATATATCCCCATATATATATATGTAAATCTATATATGCACGTGACTGCCTATCGTTCTGACTTCACTATTTGCATATATCTTACTCGTGTGTGCAAGTCTGTGTCTTAATGTCGTCGTCGTCGTTGTATAATAATATCCTTCATGTACTGCATCGAGCAAAAAGTGGAACAATTCGATTAAATATAAATGTTAGTGATGAGAAGTAATTAAGTACACAAGGAAGAAAACAAGACAATGAACTTTTTTATTGTAATGCTACACTCAATGTAACTTTCACCGAGATTTTAAATTTATATTCGATGATGATTTATATTCGAAGAATTTTACGTGAAAATTATGCGAAAGAATTGCACCTATCTGATTTATTTTGAGCGAAAAAAAAGAAAAAAAAAAGGAAAACAGATAAAAAAAGAAATCGTTACTTTTACTTCCGTCATATCAACGAGTTACGACTGTCTCTCATAATTAACCTGTAATAATACTTTCGATAGATAAATTGCGCGGTACTCGATCTGATTTGTTTTTTCTTTTTCTTCTTTATCCATTTTTTTCTTTTTCTTTATTCATTTATCTATTCATTCATCTATCTATCAATTATCTATCTATCAATCTATCTCGTAATTTTCATTATGTAGATCAAATGTAAATTACTTATATGACAGAACTTTACTTGACTGAATTATCAGGACGAATCTGGGTGGAACGAGAGAAAGGGTGGGTGCAGGCTGAGGGTGATGTATGGCGGGAAGTTTGAAAACTTTATCATATTAAAGTTTCACCGACTATTTTCGTAAGAAGGCTTACAAAATATAACTACGATAAATTCTGTTTCTGCTAACAAAAAGAACCTATAATAAATCGATATAATCCCGTGCTATCGTTATTTTCAATTTTCATTTCTTCGTTGATACAGAAGAATAGATACCCATATGGAAAAATGTTATGGTTTTCGTTTTATTCATTTCGAATTTTTTTTATCAAAATAAATGATAAAAATGATAAGGAGATAATAAAATCGTCGCGGGTAAATCTTATTCAAAATTCAAAAAAAGAATCGGTCGAATTATAGATGTATATATATATATATCTATAATAAAGAATCTCGGTAGAATATCGACAAAAATTAATTTTCTACTGTCCTTAATAGTAATTCGATTAATTTTCTTTTGCGTTCCGTCAAATAAACATCAAAATTCATCCATTTGATCCAGCTAAACTTAAATCTTTTATGCTTTCTATCACTTTATAATTATTTAAACAATATTAATGTACGCGCAGTCTTATAAACAAATATTTAAAAGATAACACGACTGCTTAAACGTTACGCCGTTTGTAACACGTATAAAGTATAATTTAATTTTAATTTAATATTATGAAACGCGAAAATCTCAGTTTATATACTATATTTTATATAAAAATAGTAATATTTAAACAATATTCTATTTATTTAAATGTTACGTAACTCATCTAATTCATACGGTTTCTAATTTATGCCAAATTTCTTCGTCGGCTTGAGACAAGATGCTCGTCGTACAATAACCAAGACTTGACTCAAGTATATTTTTATATCAAACATTACAAATCTTTTCAACGCTTTATGATAATTTTTTTTCTATTTTTCAGTTTCCGAACGATATCGCAACTATGCCCAAAGCTGAGAAGGAATCGATTCTTGTGTCACTAAAATATAAAGGCAATAATTACGAAGGACGAGCGGTTTCCTTCCTTCGTTAGAGAAAAATGAAAATGCATTTTTCCACTCTGATTTTGACAGAAAGGGATCTCCGAGATGTCCATCCTTCGTTATCAGTCCCATCGTACTTTCGGCATTCTTTTATTTTCTTCATCATCTTTTCCTCGCTAGATTATCGAGGAATGCAATCAATGTTATCCCCTTTTTCCAAATATTATTCATTATAATAGTCCTGGAATATGGGCCCTTGTAAGGGATCTTCTTGGCAGGTCTCCTTGATTCAATCGTGAAAAATCAAGTTCGATTTTGGTACAAGTAGAAAATACGATTAATAAAATATAAATGATTCAACTAAACACTATTAAATAACAAGGAACGAATGTAAATAAAAAACTAAGTTACCTTAATTATCACCAAAAATTCGAAAGAAAGATGCTAAGAGGGGCTGTTGAAACCATCGAATATCGAGACACGACTGAGAAAGTGCTTATATCCCTACCAGTAACCGCCAATAATATCCCGCCAATAACGTGGCGTCTAGCATCACGTCTTCTTTTATTTATGTTCCTTCTTTTTCCTCTTAACGTGACTCTGAAAGTTTCATTGTCACGTGTTTGGAAGAGAAATGACGATCAGGCCGTAACAAAAGAGGTCTTATTTTATTCAAGGCAAGCGCGAAGATACGTTTTGTAATAATTATCCACTTCGTTCTTTTTTTAATATCTCCTTGGATATTGCTTGCATAAAACTATAATAAAACATGTATTATATATGTGCCATTACTGTTACCAGATCTACGCGATTGTTTCTCAACTGGAAAACTGCTTAACAAATCACTTAGGATCATTACTGTTTAATGTAATTATCATTCTAATTTACACCTCTACATTTTTTCATTCGGAAACATTATCAAAGCCGACAAAATACTAGAAAGAACTTACAAACATCTCTAAAAAAGGAACTAGGAACATGTAATCGTGAAAAAAACAGAAAAATATTCCCACGCGGCCCCTTAAAAGCCTAAATCTCGTCTTATATTCCGACGTCGAAAACTTTACTTTTGAAGTATATATATATATACGCGCACGCGCGCTTATATATATATATATATATATATATATATATATATATATATGTGTGTGTGTGTGTGTGTGTGTGTGTGTGTGTGTGTGTGTGTGTGTGTGTGTGTGCGTGTGTTACAGTTTAAGTCTTTGCATTTATTTAGAAATTCATTTCTTTCGAATTAGCAAAGATTTTTGAACATGTTGCATAGTTATTAAATGTTGGATTACTTATTAAACACATTGACACTACACTCGTTTTCGTATTTGCTTCAAAAATATATAATTTTTTATACATGTAAATATAATAAAGTATATATATTAAAGATGCAAAGTAAAAATAGTACGACCATACATAAAATGAGTACGACCATAAAATGTATCATAGATATTATAACTTTGTCCATTACTTTATAATTTTTTAAATGCAACGTGTTAATAATAGGTTCATCGATTAATTTAAATATTTGCTTCAGCATTTAAGTAAATATACCTGTGTAAATGAGTACGATTGATAGATTCTTTTGATCCATTGACTGTTCTCAGGCTAGGATGATAGTTCATGATATACATAATAAACTTTAACTTTTAATATTTTTTCCATGTGTTGCACTTAGGGAATGCTATAGAGCAGTGGTTAATTCATGAAGTAAAAAAAAAAGCTATATGCAGAAGAGGCCCCCCACAAACTGTGACTTAAGAGGGCAACTGTAAATGCTTATCTCAGGTAGATTCGAAAATCTCTTCATTTTAATTGCAACTAAACATTAAAGTACTTACATTTTCTACATCTGATAATACTGGAATATAGATAAATAGACTAAATATAGGAGAATTCTAAAATAATTTCTCAGAGAAACTCACAAAAAAATTATAATTATTTTATTGTTCTTATATATTTTTATTCGTTTTCATCTATTATCTTTTATTCTCAATTATTTTCAATTATTCTCATTTACTTTACTTAAATGAGTCACCCTTAGCCTATGGGACTCCAGATGCAGCAACATCATGAAATCTGGGTCGATACTACTCCATAATATGAAATAAGATTCCAGAACGAATAGCTGCATATAATAGTTTAAAGTATTAATAAATAGTGGGATCTTTGGGCGGGCTGTTGTCTGAATATCGTAAATCAAAGCCCTCGGATGGAACCCTTGCTAATTCACTGTAATGCTTTGTGCTATAGATGATTACATATTTGTGATCTATAGTCTACTTAATGTTAACTCGTAGCTTCTTGCTTACTTTTTAAACATATCATTAATTTCGCATTCACTGTTAAAAATATTTTTGTATATTTGCACAATTGACAAAGCAATTTCATTTCTTTATTGTTAGTGTTTTCATTCACTATTTTTCATATATGCGTATGTGTGTATATATATATATTCAATTTTTTTTACTTCTTTTCTAGAGATTTCGTTTGCACATCTGTGCTTTCATATATGTATTTTTTAATAAAATGCATTTTATTTCGTTGAAATGTACATTTCTACGAATGGACATTTTAAATTCACCATCTGATAAAATTTTTATATTCTTCATTGATACTAACTCTCTTGATAGTTTCATATCCTAATATTATTGTAAAACTGAAACAAGCTGATTGAACAAGACGAGCCGATAACCCCTTTGTAAACATTTTAAGTCCTTCTTCAATCCACAAAATCTTGAATGCAGTAAGCATACTATCTAATCTTTGCACTTGTAGCCTTGCTCTTACAATGTCTAATGGATTCGTAATAATAGTTGTTGTAAAACCACCAAGTGTACCAGCCACTGCCTGGATGAATAAGTGTGAAAACCATATTGGAAATATCTTTATAAGTTCATCTATAATAACCGAAGGAAATTAATAGTTATTAATTTTTGAATTACATACATAATAAATAATTGTCTTAAAATGGATTAACAATTACCTTGATATACCGTATATAGACCCCACCAAAGAGCACTATTCGGTACATATGCGCATAAAGATGCTACATATCCACGATAAAAACCTTTATAACCATCTCTTTGATATATTGATCTTACAACTTCTATAGATATATGAGCACGCGACCTACCAGGCTCTAGATTTAAACCTAATGGGTTCATCCCTAACTGTCAATAATATAAAGCAACCATAATATATAAATTACAATAAGAATAAAAAATGCATTCTTGTTCCATAAATATCTGTGCTTATTTTCTTTCACTCACCTTATCTATATAAATTTTACCACTTTTGTTATTGATCCCAAGAACCATTAGATGTTGGCTGAGAATATCAAATGGTACAACTATTGTTTGACCTACTAAACTAGCAGCACCTCCTGCAATCAATGCTTTTACAAGAGAATCTATACGAAGAGCAAGAGGTTCTCTTCCTAATAAGTGACGCACTCCTTCATAAGTCGATACATAAAATACTCCAGATACAATTTGTATAGAACTTATCCAAAAACCTCTATAGAGCCCAGAAAATCCTTCCAGTTTATAAATTTTTCTGCAGGCATCTATCATTCCTATAATCGACATGAATTATTAAATAATGCCTATGTTATTTCAATGAAGTTATATACAAATTTAAAGTTCATAACAAAATAATGTTGAATATTTTTTTTCTATTATAATTTATTCAAAGACTCCTTATTCTATTCAACACTTACCATTATACATAACATTATGTCTCTGTATTTGAAGACGGGTTTTTATTACAGTAAGAGGATAGAGGCAGCATCGTACAGAGAATGATGACAACATACTCAATGGAAAAAACTTTGTTTTGTCCATCATATCCCATTCTATGGTTCGAATAAAAGGTGGTGCCTCTACGGCAGACATCTTTAACGTAGACATGCAAGTTATATCCAAATATTGCAAGAAAAGTACGCAAAAGTCTTTGTTTGATTTGATCCTGCATATCTCATTCATATATTACAAACATTATCAACTCATAGATCTCATCTGTATTTTCATAAATCTAAAAATATATGTAAGATATTAAAACAAAATTCACCCTTATGTATTTTTTTATAAAGTTACTTGATTATATTCTATATAATTGTAATATTTTAATTCTGATTCTATTGAAAGAAATATAAATGATGCATCTAAAACGATGTTCAAAAAACTAAACGCTGCAAGTTGAAAAACATGTTTTTTATTAGTGACAATACCTACTAATCATAGTTTTCTAACCTAAATAATACGATGCTAATTATGTTTTAAACCCATTTTATAACGTCCACAATACACAGCAACACTAACTTGCGATGACCAAGAACATTTTTTTATACAACACGATTTCGTAATATGGATTTGGCAACTATCGTTTAACGAGATTAATACAATAAATAATTCGACGGAACATCTTAATATGGAAATTTCACTTTATAAATTTCAATAATCTGCATAATATAATTACACTTCGTATATTTCGTAATTTTTAGATCGTAACGTTTAGTTAAAATTCTAGCTGACGCAAGAATATTTTAAAAAGATACTACAATATTAACTATTAGATACTGTGTGAACTGCGCGCTTTTACACAACGACAAGATGTAAAAATAGTACCATCGAAAATACAATTTAAAACATAATGTATTAACAAAACTACTGTGAAAAGTCAATTGATATTGATTATCATTTGAAAATGTTTCTCTAAATTACGAAGAACATGAATAAAAATATAAAATATGAAATATAATCGATATAACTTGAAAGTCTATAGTTTCGATTATTTTATTGATCTAGCTGTTATTCTTATTAGATTTAGCTCGTCATATATATCAGTCACGTGACAAAAGGTATAATATTGAACAATTTTAATTTGAAATTCCATTAAATTATCATCCCATTCATAGTGTAATGATATTTTGTAATAATGTATACATATTTTCTATATTTTCTAAATTTTCGACATTTTTCTTCATCTTTTTTCATTGCTGAAATATAAAGAAACGTTTCCTTCCCATCATAAAGCAATTTTAGAAAATATTTTATGTTTATCAACTACTTTTTTATACATGATATAGAATCATATGACTATTTTAGCTCCATTTACAATAAATCAATATAGAGTGTGCTACTAATAAACAATTTTGTCATGAACTTATACATAAAGTGATAATCGTGCTTGATCACTGGTGTTCCGATTAATTCTTCAGTTTCATAAAAAATTGGGATAAACATTTTTCATTGGATAACGGTAATACTTGTGAATTTAGATTCGAAATTGAATGGAACCTAAATAAATTCTATTATTATTTAGTGATGCATATGTAGATTATTACATATCAACCATTAAATATTAATAAAAATATTAATATATGTATAAAATCTTCATGGTTTTTTTTTTTTTTGATGATAAATATAATTCTTGATATGATCTCTGAGAGGTTATAGATCATTTTGATTAATAAAATGTTGGAAATATTATCCGTTTGAATTCTTCTCATTGTATTTTATTATTTAATGGTTTATTGTCACTGTTTATTTATCATATTATAATATATATTAATTAATTCTGTTATAAACGTCAAAATATTAAAAAATTTGTTTGCCACAATATCCAGTATTTTTTGAATCGCAATTGTAAAATAGCTATAAATTTAATATAAATTGTTTTCGCGTTTGATTTCTAAGTTGTATACTTTTACAACCTAGTATATACTTTTAAAATTATACAACCTAATTATATACTTTTTATCGTACTAATTTATCGACCTTCAAGCTTAAGTTATCAAGGCTCTCTTTACTATCTTATGTATTTTTTATCTTATATAATCAATTTGAATCAATCTTTATAAATAATTTATAGGAATAAGGCATACGTAAAGTATAATTCAAAAGATTGAAAAACACAATTTCTATTTTCTTGTGAATTTGAATTTACATTCGTTTTATTATAATAATTAATATTTATTGAGGGCATAATATAAATTCCATACATTCGTAAAAACATAGTAAAGTTAAAATATTGTTGAAATATTACATTACAATTACTTATCTAACAATAAGTCATTCTATGGTATTCACATTGTATATATTCGACGATAGAAAAGCCTAGGTAATAGGTAAAAAGATAACAAATAAAATTCTGTCTCTCTCTTTCTCTTCATACAAATAAATCTTATTTTTTGTAAATCAATAATATATATAATAAATTTATTTTATTTTGTTTTGTTCACTGAATTGATTTAAAAATGTGAATTATATTGATCGTATATCGCAATATTAAAATTCATTATATAGATTACCAATTACTTTTCAAAATATCTTATTACTTTTACACGCTATAATATAAAAAGTTATATTTCTTCTACGGATAAAAATACATAAAGAGCCAGATTTTACTTGTATATATGTGTATATATATATATATATATATATATATATATTTTTTTTTTTTTTAAATAAGAGACGACTCAAACTAAACAAATGCTTGAAATTCAACTAAGTTTCAGTTATAATTTTCAGTCCCAAATAGGAACTTAATTTTCTACTTATTTTTTCTATTTTTGTATAGAGTCTGACATTTATTTAATTTCTCATGTTGCTCTCTTTATAATTATTTCATAACTTTCATCCCTAATATAGATTAATCTTTTTAGTAATAGTTTTACGACACATGTGACATGTTTTTAACGGTGCTGCACAATGTTCACAAGCACCATGTCCACATAGAAACGCAACATTGCGGCGACGTTCCATGCAAATACTACACATATTTGCCTCTTCGAGATCAGCCACTCTAGTTTCCAAATAACGTAATCGTTCGAGGTGTTTTTCCTTTTCCTTCTCTTCGTCTCGCTTATCTTCTTTTATTTTATAATCCAATGAAACGTCTGTTATTTTCTTATCCATTTTAACTGTAGGTATATTCGCCATCGCTGTTGGGTCATCTGACAAAGATATTACAAGTACATAGCATATTTATTCTTTTAAAAATGTTTATTAAATTGTAAAACTTGTCAATATTATTATTATTTCAACGCATTTTACCTTGAATTATTTGTGATTTGTTTGGCTTGTGTCTACAATGTGAACAACTAACAAAAGGGACACTACCACTAGGATCAAATCGAGATTCTTCTTTCGAGTTAATTAAAAACTGTGAACAAACGCAGCATTCAGCAGAATCGGCAGAATTAATTTTGACACTCTCACGAGATAATTCTGATTCAGATGTGGTAGTTCCATGATGTATTGTGGTTTCCGCGCAACTAGATGATGAATTATTTCCTATTCTATAATGTTAGTTGTTAATAAAAATTATTTTAAAAATTATGCCTGACAAATTTAAAAAGAGAAAGATCTAATAATTTACAAATTTAAAAAGAGAAAGATTTAATAATGTTACTTACTCAAGTTGAGCATTGTTGCTTTGATATTCATAAGATTTTAAAAGTTTCATAAGTACTGCAACTTGTGAATCTTCATTGAGAAGATCCAAAGGAGTCTTATTTTTCGAATTCTTTACGTGTTCCAGAAGTGTACGAGTTTTATCTACGCTTACTAGAAAACAAGCCAATGCTAATTCAGATTTTGCTCCTTGTCTTGTCAAAGTCTGCCAAATCTGCACAAATCACGAGTTCTTATTATTGTATCGCATTAACAATTTACTTTATATGTAAGAGCAAATAAGCTTTTGATAATAAACAATATAATACCCCATAAATAATAGGTGAATCTCGGCTACTCTCTGGCGTCGGTATAGTTGACGGTTGATTTGGACTTTTGGCCACAGCAATGTGCAATGCCGTATCTCCGTCTTCATCCGTATTCGTAATATCTGCGTTATAATCGATAAGTAACTCTACCAAGGACCAGTGTGCCTGCGAAGTAGCTAAATGTAGAGCTGTTTGTCGTCTGTTATTACGTAGATCTACTTTTGCACAACCGCCATTTGGAGAGAGAAGCGTAGCAGCCACATCTTTATGACCGTTCAATGCTGCAAGATGTAATGCTGCAAAACCATCTTCCTTTTTCACATCTACTAAATGCCGTGCTCGTGTCACAAGTCTTTCCGTAGCACTAGACAAATAAACCAGTAATGGTAACCAACTTTATATCCACAAGTTGAAAAAATCTAAACAATCAAGAATCAATTGATAATATAAACAAAGAACGAATTACTGCATACTTACTGCGCATTACCCTTTAAGGCAGCATGATGTAGAACATTAAAACCACGCTTATTACGTAAAGTAAAATTTATCCTTTCGCAAGCACAAAGAGCATCGATTATATCAAGTGCATCCTTTCCAATGGCATCATGCAATGCAGTATCCCCATATGAATCTTGCAGATTTACATCGCAATTATAACGTAACAATATTTTTACACATTGAACATGCTGCTTATTTACAGCAACATGTAGTGCACTACATTTACCATTATTTACAGCATTAATAGCCGCACCTCGCGACAAAAGCAATTCCATTATTTCTGGTTGATTTCTGTGAAAAAGTAAGCAATATAATATTTTTTTAATAGACTATTTCTTTGTTTTTCAAAGCTATTTCGATCATAATCAAAACAAGAATTGTCTTACCCAAATGCGGCATAATGTAGCGGAGTATCCCCATCTTCATCGATTGCTCGTAAAGAAGCTCCAGCATCGAGAAGAAGAATGCAAAGATCATGTTGCCCTTGATGCGCAGCTACTTGTAAACAGGTTTTTTTCTCACCACCAGGACCACCAGCTCGAGCATCCACCCTACCAGGATATTTTTTCAAAAATTCCCTTACCGCATGAACACCTGCCTCTCCTCTGGCAGCATCTCGTAATAATTTTTCTACTTCATTATCTGTTACACCGACTATATGATAAAATAAAAATATTAATTAAAAATATACTTCTCTGTCTTATATTTCACTGCCTTATATTTCACACTATTCTTATATTAAATTATACCTGATCGATCTCTATTCCTATCTGCCTCTTCATTTATAACAGGTACATTATGTGATCCAGGTGGCATTAATGATACGCTCAAAGGATTAAATGTCCATGTATGACCATCCAATGCTACACGTAAATCTCCATCTGAATATATTTTTATTATTTTTCCAGTTTTTCCAAGAGCCTGTAAAATTACCAATAATTTATTTAAAAAATATATTACTCACATGAACAGTGCATGTATTACTCACATGAATAGAACAAATTATATATAGATGTGTGTACAAATATTGTATATATAATAGAAATATAGTAGAAGTATAGTAGAAAGAAGAAACAATATTTTACGAATACACACTGTTTTCATCACGTCTATCCATTCTCCGTGTCCTCTTTGATAATGTTTTACCGTAGTTAAATCGTTTTTTACTTTAACTATATCTCCAAGAGAAAATATATCTTTGCTTGTTACTTTTGTTAAAGCTTTAGGATGAAATGTCCATCTATTATTACAACCTTCGTATTGTACACGAATATCTCCCTTGTCCGTTACCCGATGAACAGTACCGATCTACGCGATACATTAACATATTACATGTATGCATTTAATAATCAATTAATGTAATTATTCTGCAATACCTTCCCTATATATTCTGCCATACGTGGATTCCATCCACCATGACCATCCTGCATTTCTTTGAGAGCTTCTACCTGAATTAAAACTTTTACTTTATCTCCAATGTTAAATGTCAAATGACGAAGACTAGAAACAACAACATTGGGAGTATTGCCTCTATTCAACATAGAATCGTTTCTACCGTCTGGATATACTATTATAGGTTGTCCAAGAAATGGAAGGTGTTCTTTATAATAGGTACCAGCAGTGGCTTCTTCTATATAACATAAATCTACACAGCCTTTATACCCAAGTCGATAGACATTAGTACTTCCTATGGACCATGTAACGGTAGCAACCGAACGACTACTCTCATTATCCCAACCACGAATATCCATAACTCTTCCACTTTTACCTATTCAAATAAAATAAAAATTATGTTAAACAAATGTCATAAATATACAAATTACTAATAAATCAATCACAAAATATTTTACCACTAATATAATATCTACCTGAACCTCCATCTTGATTACCCCATTCCCAATCTGGTCCACGAACTACCTTTGCTCCAATAAAAATACCTTTCAACGGTATTTTTGTACAACCTTCTCTTGCACTCAGCTGTATCCTATTAATAATGTAAATTTATAAAAACTTATAAAAATCCAAAAAAGGAAAATCCGTTAACAAGTTAAAAGTTATAGCTTTCATATTTAAACTCTACTAACTCTATAGAAGTAGGAGTTTGAAATCTTTGAAAAGTATGAGTTAAATCGTGTATATCTGCCATATAACATTGTGTGCATAAGTCATAATCGGAACATTCTGTACACTTCCATCTCATACCAATTATACCACGCTTTTTACATCCATCACAAATAATATTACAATGTTTTACACCAATAGCTGCATTGTCAAAGACAAGTAAATCATAAGCTCCCTGATATCCAATTCTATAATTACTTCTAGAACCATGATCCCATTGAACGATAACAGTCTTGTCAGGTGTTCTATCGGCAGGATTAGGACTAGAAGCTGAAGTTCCAGATGGTGGTTTGCCAATTTCTACTACTGTACCAGCATGGCCTTCTCCACCATCTTGATCATCCCATTTCCAATCTTGACCACGCACAACACGCAAACCTACTTCCAGCATCTTTGAAACTATCAAATTTGAAAGTATAAAGTCACTATAAAATGTAAGCTATAGGACGTTACAAGTGCATCTAGATAAATTACATAGTTAAAACGAAACAACCGTAGAAATCTCACTTCTTTGCACACCACACAAAAATAATGTTCTGAACATTTCAGTAATTATAATTTCTTTCAAAATTTTTCACTTTAAACCATTTACTTCTCCTTTTAAGAATATTAGCGTACATTATACTAAAGAATATAACTTATTCAACCAGTTAAATCGACAAAATTATGTATGCAGTTTATGCAAATAAAATTAATTATATGATTAAGAACATTTTATAACGTATTAAGGTTTTGAAATGATTGAAACATTAAGTAAAGTATTCATTAACGTCTCTTAAATTGTGAAATTAACAATCAAACATCTTCAAAACGCGTACAGTAAGCGTGACAGATTTGATGTCACATTAATGATGCTGTGTATCATCCTACAAATGGCTTATGCGTCATTAATTTTGAATAGTTGTTGTTAGATAAAAAAAAAAGAAGAAAAACATAAAAAAATGTTATCACATCAAAACAATTATACATTTAAACATTTCTAGAAGTTCATTTTATTATAATAAAATGAAACACATAAATCAACGTCGCACCGACTATCGTGGTCCATATGATCTTTACGTGAACATATATATAAGAAACTGACACGCAAGAATTGGATCAAATCAAATCCAACCAATCACGTAAAAGAGTATAAGAGTAATAGCAAATAACAGAATTCCTTCTCTTTAGCTGATCATGAATCTTCTCATAATATTATGATCATAAGAATTCAACTCGACTATGTCTATCTTTGTCATTAATATTAAACATATATAAAAAAAAAATAATAAGAAGGATCAATTGATTAAAAAGAATAATAAGAATCTTTAAATATGTGTATTTCTTGAGAAATTAATGCTTCATGTGAGATTCTGATTGGACCATATTAATGTGAATATAATTATTATCCAATCAAAATTTGGTAAAGACAATCTTCATTTTACGTTACTTATGATCACAATTCAAAGTCAATTTCAATACGAATTCATAATAATCATTTAAAAATTTTATGATTATTAAGTTGACAATTCTAGTTATTAATTAGACTAAGTTGCAAGTACTGATGTTTAGTTGAACACATACTGTTATTATGTTGGTAATTATATTTGATCATAACCAACGTTTACAGAAATATGATTAGAGTGATAGGAAAATTGTAGTATAGTATATAAATGAATTACAAATTTGTGTAAATAAAAATTCAATAATTTCAGAATTGATAATAATATAGCGAAGAAGTTTAGTTAAAATCATTTTTATTTAAATAATGTGCTTACAAAAATGATTTCTAAGATGTAATAGCTCCTGTGTTTAATAAACAGAAGAAAAAATACACTTAAATAATATAATATGAGTTATAATGATAACATAATTTTTTAATAAAAGCAGATAATATAATCATGATTGCAGAATATGAATCTGCTGTTGTAATTAAGGCAAAACCAGTTCGCAAAGTATTTAAAGCTCCAATCAAAGTTAATAAGATACCACAAGAACTTTTAAATGATCCCTTATTGAATACAGCTATTGCAGCATTACCTAATAATTACAACTTTGAAATACATAAATCCATATGGAGAATCAGAGAAATTAAAGCTAATAGGGTCGTTTTGCAAATGCCTGAAGGATTATTAATGTATGCAACAACTATAGCCGATATTATTGAAAATTTTACAGATGCAGAAACTATTATTATGGGTGATGTAACGTATGGTAAAATATAATTATAAATATGTGTATATATATATATATATATATATATATATATATTATTTAATATTAATTTGATTACTATTACAAATTTATTTTATAGGTGCATGTTGCATAGATGATTACACAGCTCGAGCATTAAATGCAGATTTTATGATTCATTATGGACACTCTTGTCTAATTCCCATTGATCAAACTATTGGAATTAAAGTTCTATATGTATTTGTTAATATAAGTATTGACATTGTACATTGTATAGAAAGCATTAAAGCTACTTTATTAGTTATTTCAAAAATATCACTCATTAGTACAATACAGTTTGTAGGAACGTTACAAGCTATTGCAATAGAATTGAAAAAAAATGGATATGAAGTTTCTATACCGCAGAGTAAACCATTGAGTCCAGGCGAAGTGATTTTTCTTCTATTTTCTATTCTTTGTTTACTCTTATATAGGTTATGGTATTATGTATTAAATTAATATAAACCATTATTAAAGATTTTAGGTTGCACTGCGCCACAAATACATTGTGCAGATGCTATTGTTTATATAGGAGATGGTAGATTTCATCTTGAAGCTGCTATGATTGCAAATCCAAATTTACGAGCATTTAAATATGATCCTTATGAAAAAAAGATGACAGAAGAATTCTATGATCACAAAGAAATGCGCGAAACAAGACTCTTGGCGATAAATTTAACAAAGAATGCTAAAATATTTGGAATGATACTTGGGACTTTAGGTCGGCAGGGACATCCGAAAATTGTGGATCACTTACAAAATAAGTTGAAAGCTTTAAGAAAGGAAAGCGTTATTATTTTACTTTCAGAAATATTCCCAGATAAAATTAAATTATTCAAAAATGTAGATAGTTTTATACAGGTATATAATTCAAAAGTAATTAAACAAAATTCATTAGCTCATCTAAATATTGTCTCGAGTTTTATTTAAAATATGATATTTAAAAAGGTGGTTTTTCATATCTTTAAGGTTGCATGTCCACGTCTCAGCATCGATTGGGGCATTAATTTCCATAAACCTTTTCTTACACCTTATGAAGGTGCAGTCGCCCTGAAGATGGCTGAGTATGATAAAAATCAAGCATATCCTATGGATTTTTACTCTGCAGCTAGTTTAGGCCCATGGACTCCAAATCATAAGAAATTTGAATTAGAGAAACGTATTAATACGTGTTGTGGTAAATGTAAAACTGGAGAATAAGAAATAAAATATTTTTTAAAGCTTGCAAATAATTTGTTAAGAATAATAGATCTTAATAGTTTTTTTTCTTTATCTTTTATTAAGTATAATATAATTATATTGTAATCATAATTATATTGTTGAAATCAAAATTTTATAATTAAAGATCTTATAGATTTTATGTCTGGAAGAAACAAATCAAATAATTACTAGTTATCTTACTCATTTTTTTCAAATATTTGATAAAATATAACAACGTTCATTTATATATATACGTTACTATATAAACATGATTGTTATAAATTTTTTTTCTCCTTTTTTTTGAACTATATTGAGATTTAACTTATAATACTGATACGATATAAAACTGATTTGATTTGAAAAACTGAAACCATGCATGAATATAACGCGCGCACCCTTTTCTTAATACACACTCTTGACTGGCGTAGTTAGTGGTAAAGCGGTAATAAGCAAATAGAAGACCCCGCGTGGGCGAATTACGTCATACGCCCACCTGTAGCCGCTCACATATATACATCATATATGTAGAGATTCAAAATGCTATAATATATACTGGGTGTGCGTTCAAATACATCCTTCTTATTTTCCGTAGTAAGATCAAATTCTTTTTTGAATCTTTCCTATTTGCGCGATAAAAAATGTATTATAAGAGAAAAGAAACTGGTTTAAGAAATTAAAATCAAAAATATAACAACTATATCTAAGAGTTCATCATAAAATTTAACTCGTACATCTTTTTGATTTTTTAGATTATTTATTCATATTTAATATAAATCTTTGCCTGTTAAAACTGGTCGGTCTAATTTATTTGAAATTTTAACAAATAATACTTGTCTAAATTTCAATTTTTGTTTTCTATCAATAGATAGTATTTAAAAAGATATTCTAGCATTTAACGATGAAGAATTAGCCACGCCGTAGGTGGTGCAATATTGAGGGGTGGAAGGTGGCGCCGACCGCACCCCGAAGTCGCGACGACAGTCTTCCAGCGTGGCTCAACAAGTACACGCGGTACTCGAACAACGATTCAAATTGTTAAAGATCCCTTAATAAAATATAAGGTATGCTTTGCTATAATATTTGTAATAGACAGTTTCCTTTAATTTATTTTTTTTAATTTGACAATTTCAACTAATTTTTTATATAATAAATAAAATTATACATATTTAAAAATATATATATTTTATATTATATTATAGTGCGTCATATATTTAATAATTTTAGCGAGTTTTCAAGTTTATTATAAAAACTTATTTTGTTATATATAGCAATTTGGTTAAAATATAATAATTTTTTTAATATAGAAGTATTTATATGTACATTATATATTTAAATTTTCATTTGATATCTCTATTTTTAAAAAATATTGAATTATACGATCCTTTTTTTTTATATATATAAAATTAATGAATATTAAATTTGACACATAAATATTTCAAGTAAACATATTTACCTTAAGTAAACATATTTTCAATTATATAAATAAATGTAGATTGATTATACGCATATTTGGTAATACAGTTGCTTCGTATAATGAGATCTAAAGTAACGGGTGAAAGTAATTGGGAAGCAAAGTGGACTCGACAAGGAGTACAAGATAGTGGTACAGTACATCGACCATCAAGAAAAACAGAAAAATTTAAATTATCAAAGTCTCCACGAGCGTCTACGTCTAAAGAAAGGACACTTCGTAGATTAGAAAGTAATGAAAGAGAAAGAATGAGAATGCATAGTTTGAATGATGCGTTTCAGGTAAATATTGACTTCTCCTCTAATTCTTATTATTGTCAATAATTTAAAAGATATTTGTAGTATTCTAAAATTTTGCCTTTTACACTAGTCTCTACGTGAAGTAATTCCACATGTTACTAAGGAAAGACGTCTTTCAAAAATAGAAACTCTAACATTGGCTAAAAATTATATAGTTGCTCTTACTGATATAATATGTGCAATAAGAAATGACGAAACCTCAACAAATCAAAAAGTTGAAATTTCGGAACCCCGAGAACCACAGTGTAACAAAAACATTTGTATGGACATAAATACACCAGCTTCATCAAGATCTTGCAGTCCAGAAGTTTAAAGTTTTTATTAAAAGAAAGCAAATTTTAATGGATTAGAATGGAAAAATAATGAAACCAAAGCTACAAGTCTGTGAAATATTAACAATGTAGATTTAAAGTGAATGTCAAACTTCCAAAAATCATTTTGCATAATCATATTTATATTCTTGTCAAGATGACAATGACATCTTGACATAAAAAACTAGTGCTGATATTTGCATAAAAGATACTCATTTACTTGTTTTAAATTAGCTAACTTTATATAGATATTGACAAAAATAATATTTACATTCCTCATATCTATCAGTATTATCTTTTGCAATCTTAGTATCATTATTTATTACATGCTCATTATTACATAGTGTAACATATACTGAAATAGTACAAAGCACTTAGCATTTGTCTGTTAATAAATAAAGTAAATCAAGATATTACAAAACTAGAGATATCTGTGTTTCTGCTAGAATGTATAGATGTTTAATATATAAATTTATTCTTGCATGAAAATATTATAGATCTGCTTGCTATATACATTATTAAATTCATAACTTATTTTTAAATGTAATATATTTATATCATATAATCTATTTTGTGAAAAATAAAAACTATGTAGTTGAAATATATACAGGATTCGACGTTCGTTACCAATTAAAAATGCTGTAGTTTTGTCAATTATGAATCTTTTTATTTAATATTTTAAAACAATGTAGAAAACACATTAGATTTCATGAAAGTGATGTCACTGTTCGATATGGTTACTTCTGACGCGGATGATGGTATCAAATCTTCCAATAAAATCATTGCACGCTGCACGAATGAGATTCTGTGGAATTCATTTTCATTTCCGACGAAGCACTGATTTCTATGTTTCCACATTTTCATATTCTGTTGTAGCCTCCAAATTGGACCATATGGAGAAGTCCATCGGATATAAGTCTGGCGAGTATGGAAGTCACTGCTGCAAAGAAATGAAATGTGGAATGTGATTTTTTTAAAATTGTTGTATCGAACGAGCTTTATGGAATGGTGTCGAGTTCTATAGGAATATCCAGCGGTTTGCATCGAATTGTTTGTATGTCCAAGGAATCAATAATCAAATTATTTAACACCTTTCGTTGGTACAATTGCTGTAACAGTAGCCCACATCATCACAGAACTAGGCACTTGTTTCCTCATAGCAACTTACTGTTTAAATTGTCGCTGGATTTGCCCTTTAACTACACACAGTTATTTTGTTTGTTAATGTATTGTTGAATTTTTTCTTTTATAAAAATTTTTTCATCAGAAAACACCAAATTTACGAGGTCGGTGCTTGCGTATAAGGTTTTTAGTGCTTTTAATCATTGAAAACGAACAGCCTTTTGTATTGGGGTTAAATCCTGTACTTTTTGTATCTTGTAAGGATTCATCTTAATCCTTTCGCTACTAACGGTGACTTAAGTTACCCGTGAACTTTCGTGAGCAGAGTATATATGTTATCTCCATGGTTATCCATCGCAACCATTTTACACTTGTTTTACGCTATAAAATTTCAGATTGACAAAACGAACAGCAGTATAAAAATAACATTTCGGCAGCACGCTTGTTTAGGCTCGCTCACACTTTCGAAATGTTTAATTTTTTTGTATTTTTCACATCATTGCATTTTATATTTTTCGTTTATTTTTCACACCTCAAAGTTAATGAATACGAATTACAAAAGGAGGAGAGGAAACTGCTACTCCATCGAAAACGAGAACAATGAGATGTATGATAAATTATCGGATTCTGATAGCTATACTGCAATAAATAATATTTGTACTAGAAAGAAAGCAATCAGCATTCGTCGGAAAAATGTACTTAGCATGTCAAAATCAGAAGATGATTACATCGAAGATGCTTTGTTATCAACTACTTTTAATAATATTCAATGGGCTATGGAGAATGTTGAATTAACATTTCACAATTTGAATACTTCCAATTCTGGACTTCAAACAGAAGAGAAATTTCTCCTCTGCAATATTAGATTTTCAATTATTTTTTTCACCTGATTTTGTGGATTTTATTGTGGATAAGATAAATAACTATTGGGCACGTACAGTAAATGATGACATGCGTAACATCAAAATTGATCGACGAAGCTGTCGACGAGCTGTACTGTTTTCTCGCATGTACGCTACTAATGTCGAAAAACAAAAAATGACGGCTTAGCGAGTATTGGTCTAGAGATAAACTTTCAAAAACTGATATTTTTTACAAAATTATGTGCAGAGATAGATATTTAGTTTTATTGAAAGTTGCATTTTGTTGATAATAATCAAAAGTCTTCTGATCGTTTGCAAAAAATTAGCAGCGTTTCAAGCAAACTTCAAAAATTGTTTAAAAACTCATTTCATCCTTTTCAAAATTTATGCACAGATGAAAGTCTTTTACTGTATAAAGGCAGACTATCTTTTAATATACCGGCCAAAAGAAGCCGATTTGGCATTAAAACGTACGTATTATGCGGCTGTAAAACAGACTATGTACTAGATACAATCGTATATACAGGTAGTGATTCACATGTAACAGAGAACACGGAAGAGATTGGCAAAACAGGAAATATCATTTTGACACTTTTGAAACCTTACTTGGGAAAAAGTCATTCATTGTATGTCGATAATTATTATAGCAGTCCTGCTCTTTTTAATTTATTACATACAAATGTAACAAATGCTTGTGGGACTGTAAAGCAAAGGCGAAAAGGAATGCCTATAATAGACTGAGAATTAAAAAAAGGCGAGATTGATTTTCGGACATCGAGTAATTTGCTGGCCCTTAAATGACATGATAAAAAGGATGTTTTCTTTCCATACTAGCGAATTTATATGTACAGGAAAGAGAAATTATAACACTCAAGAATTTATACGTAAACTCAAATGTATAGTCGATTATAATTCGTCAATGCACGCTGTCGACAAATGTGATATGGTTATTAGTTCCATTAAATCTATCAGAAAATTTATAAAATGATATAAGAAGTACTTTTTTCATTTGTTAGATATTGCCGTTTGGAATTCTTATTGTTTATATAAATACAAAACAGGAAAAGATATTTCTGTAGCTACTTTTCATCTTAAATTAATACGACAAATTTTACGAAAATACCATAAAGACGACTTTAGACAAAGCGCTCCTAGATCTGCGGATAAAAATCCTTTTAGGTTTACTGGTAGACACTTCCCAGCGATTTACACTAGCGAAAACAAAACGAAAAAGTGGATTGAGAAAGTGTATTGTTTGTACTAAGAATGGTGTCCAACGACAGACGCATTACCAATATAAGCATGTGAGGTAGGACTTTGTGTATATCCGTGCTTTCAAACTTTCCATACGAAATTGCATTATTAAATTATATTTTCTAATTGCATTATGCGATAATTTTTTAACCCTTTCCTTTCTACGGGCGACTATACTCGCTCTGCGTAAGATGCCGCGGTATTGAACGTATGACGGGCGATTGTTGTTGTTCCGCAAGTGCACACTTTTAGCACGGTGGCTCGTTCAGCAGATATAGCGCGCCGGAGAATGCGTCCGTAGCGAAAAGGTTAAGTTCATTTTTCAGTATCCGCTGTATACTTCTGTCGGACATGTTCAGATCTTTAGCCAATTTTATTGCGCTCTGACGTGAATTTCTTTGAATTCGAGGCTTCAGCTTTCGAACCATTTCTGATGATGTTGCTGTTTTTCTTCATGGCATTTTGCGACGCTATCAGTATCACTGTAACGCTTTATGGTTCGATATACAAATATTTTCACACGTAAATGCTGGAACTCACGAACAATAGCTGGTTGTGATTTTTCGGCTAAATATAAGGCAATAATACTATTACGTTTAAATTTGAAATAATTATTTTTAATTACGACGTAGAACGATATGCTTTCGTAAGCTAATAAACAACTTAACAGACTAATGGTAATTAAAATATGAACACGCTGCTATTTGTAGTTAAGCATCTGTAGCAGCGTAAAGTTGGTAATACTTCGAGTGTCGGATTTAGTATATACAAAAATAATACATATATATTAATCCTAATAAATTATATATACATATATTCTGCACATAAAAGAAAAGACTTAGTTCCTTCAATAATATTTATAGTTACTTTTTTTAAATATAAAATATATCGTATATAAATAACCTGAAAGGTGGTAAATATAGTATGAATATTTAATCACGCTACGAATAATATTATGTAGATTATTTATACAATGTGCAATAGTTCTTGTATTAATAATTGTTTTAATTTGATAATTAATTAATGTCCTGACAACTTTTTAATTTGTAACATTTGATTTTTCAAATTTTTTCTAATATACCACTACAAATGCTATTATCATAGAAAATACGAAGAGATAAATATATGAATGATGGAAAGAGAAACTGTGGCCGTATGGAGAGGGTATCCCCACCATAAAGAATTTATAACAGCAGATGTATAACTGTGATTCGTATAACTTGTACAAGTAAATTCTTTAACATGACTGACGGTAAAAACGATAAAATCAAAGTAGATCTGGGATTACTTGAAGAAGATGATGAATTCGAAGAATTCCCAGCAGAAGGTATATATTAAATTTTTAATATTTAAAATAGCACATTACATATGTTGAAACATAACCTTTATTTCGCTGAATCATATGACAGATTGGACGGCAAAAGATGAAGATAATGAAGATATTAGTGTATGGGAAGATAATTGGGATGATGACGATGTTGAAGACGATTTTAATCAACAATTAAGGTATATATTAAGTAATAAATATTTTAAGGTTAATATTATCTTGTTCCCATGATTGTACACATCTATGATGTGCCTTTATTTATACTTTTGATGAGTATTAATCATTATAATTTCTTAAATATTAGTTAATGTATTGCAATTTTAGAGCACAACTAGAAAAACAAAAAGGTCAAGGTGAACCAACAAAAGAAGATTAAATGGTCTGCAACATTTAATAGTACGTTATTGTATCTCTACTCTTTGTATGCATCATAAATTATAATATATGATTTTTGGTATATGTTTCTATTTTACATTAAATCTATAACAATGTACATATTAATGTTTTCTTTTATACGTAACATATTTTCTAGAAAGACTACTTAATCATAACCTATAGATTAATATTGCAATACAATCATCTTATAGATATATTTTGCAGAAATATATAAATATAAATAACAATACAGAAAATTATATTATTTTAAAAGCTATTACATTATAACAATACACACATATATAGACATATATTAAAAAAAAAGTTATTCTGAAAATAATTAAAATTCGATTAAAAAATACTGTACAAAGATGATTCATTAAATATTCATATTATTAAACATTGATATAGAAACATCATACTGATTTACAAATTATATATAATCCTTATTATCTATTATTCTGCAAGAGATACTACTAAATAAATACTTGACATTTCTTATTGCAAATATATGATCAGGTACACAATTTTTCATTTTTTAATGAACATGCAATTAACACACATACACAGAGCATCTTTCTAATACATTACTAAAGTATTTGATTAATTTTTTCTTATACTATGTAAACTTCTGTTGCATCAAGTTACACAAAATATAATAATCAATATAAATCATGATTTGTTTTACAGGAAATCAATAATTGTGACATCAAGACATCTAACATTTGCATATTTAAATCCAGATTAATCTTTTTTATTTCATATGAAGTAAGTAAATATTTTAGAATCTTCTGTGTATCTTCCTCTCCAAAAATAAGTTTCATATCACTTGGGATTTTTGTTTGCAATATTTCAAATATTTTATCCTTTACAAGTACAACAGATTCTGCTGTGACGTTACTTTGTGAATTACATGTAAATGACATATTACTTAAATTGTCTGATAACTTCGAAATAATTTTCTGGAAATAATTATGTACATATATATAAATGCATAACAAATAGTAATATTTTATATATTTTATATATTGGCATAAGAATTACCTCTATAAGAGGTTCAGTGACATTTCCAAATAACAATTTAGCCCATCGAACAACAGCTTCTTGTTGTAACACATTGTTACTTCCAATACCAGTCAATACCTCACAAATTAAATCGATAACAACACATGTTAAAGATAATTTCGAATCTAATTCTTCCATTTCTTCTATAAGATATAAAATATTATAGATTTTATTAAACTAGAATTGATTAAATTTTCTTACCATCGTAAGGAGTGTTAACTATATCCCACCAATTTGCCATTAATTCAGAATCTCCACTGCCTTCCATACTATCAACTGCTTCATATGCTGTATCTACAGAACAATAATCGATTCTTTCAGCCACCAATTGTTGCAATTCGTTTGCTAAATTTTTCTGCAATAATAATATAATATAATCTAATATATCTTGTATTTTGATTTTACAATCCTTTTATATAATTTATACGACTGAATAAGACAGCACTATATCTACTCACTGATTTAATATCTTCTACGAATCTCCATGGTATATCAGATAAAGGTATCAATGTTGGTAATGGCATAACTTCTTCTTCTGAATCTATTTCAAATCCAGGTACAACTGTTTTTAAAGTATTGAATACTCCACTGACAGTTTTAGCTAAAAATCTATCAAATCGTGGTGCAACTATATCTGCTTTTTTTCCTGCATTACTACTTGGTCGCAAAAAATGTCTTAATTGCGTTGGACATTCATTGGCCAAACGTATACAAAGATTTCGTAAATAAGTTTCCATCTCCACACGTCCACCTTCTGGCAATTCTAATTCTGACACAATACTGGCTATTGATGGTATCTATAAAAAATAAATAAATTTATATTTATAGATCAATTTATAAATTGAATTTATTAAATTCTATATAATCTTCCCTCTTCCAGAGAATTATGTAATTGAACAAAGTCAGAATGTTGTCTTTTAACTGTGGCTGTTGTAGTTTCAAATAAATCTACTCCACGCTGTTCAACATCATCAAATTGAATGCAATATAATAATTGCTGTGAACCATCTGCTGTTGTATGAAATTCTGTCCATGGTATACATAAATTTATAAACTGATTAACTTCACATATTACATAGGATTTTTCTTCTGTACGTCTGCAATAATAAATTTTAAATGAATAATATAAATATTATAAAAGCTTTCATAACTTACAATGGTGTAGTTGCAGTAGACTTTTGCTGTAATAAATTTCTTAGTCTTGCAATAGTTGTGGCAAAATCCGTAGGTTCTTCATATATCGGTGATATTCTGTTATTATCAATTTCTGTATCCATCTCTGATATATTTACATCTGCCCAAAGACCTCTATGCTGTACTGTTAAACCTTTCAAACTTAAAGATTGTTTTTCAATATTGATTGGCAATGATAAATTTTGATTTTCTTGCATAAATTTTGTCATTGACTTATTAGAAATTACAGGTTGGAGTAGAGGATGTGGAATTACCGTAGTCATTGCAAATGTTATACCATCATTCAATCCTACAGGAACAATGTCCTGAAATTAATAGCAATTATTTACTGAATTATTTCATTTTATGTCTATGTACGTTATATTTACATCATCTTTCGTCCACTGTTTGCTGGCTTCTTTTGATATACTCTGCAGTAACTTTAATAAACTTTCAAACATCCAATTAGGACAACTTATTGTTTGTATCATTGTCAATAGTTTTCTGGCTAAAATAGATACTAATAATTTACAAGGTAATGAACTAGTTAGTTCCCACTGTAAAAATTCTTGAGCTAAAACAGTAACTAGACGATGAAATATATGTTCCAAAGTTAGTACACTTCGAGATCCAGGATGTAAACATCTGTATGCTTCCTCTAGATTTGTAGAAGTACCCTTTTCAACTCTACGCAATGCTCTGTAAAATGTATAAAAAATTGAAATAAAAGGAAAACAAAATGGTGTTATAAGATATAATTTATCAGGTATAATCATAATTACCTACGATATTCTTTTAAATGTAATAATACTACATCAGCCATTTTGTTAGCAAGCTTTAATTTATCTATCGAATTAACTTTTTGCAATATTTTTATTAGTAACATTTTTAATAATGTTTGGGCTTCATTAGGAAATGCTTTATCAGTACTTATATTTTTGTACCAAACATCTATATAGTCAAGGTTGATTTTTCTTATTATATCATCTACATATATATATTTTTTTTTTGATAAGGAATCTCCATTAGATAAATTATTGATATTTTCTGTATTGATAACTTTTCTATGTACTTTATAATTACATTTATTTTCTAATATTGGAATCTTATGTTTTTCTGTTGTGCTCAAAGATTCTAACTCTAAATATTTTGGTAATCTTTTATAAATCCATTTTTTTATAAATTCTATATTAATTGGCACAGTTCTCTTTAATGTAAATCTAAGTAAAACACAACTAAGCCACATTGATACGATCATGACAAATGCAGTCCATGAAAGTGAAATATATATAGGTACAGATATAACTCCAACCCATTGTTGAATAATTAAACACAATAATATACTTGCTATACAGAATAATAGTAGTATCTTGTTCAGCCAGCTTATTAGTATAATATTTTCCATTTTAGATTATCAAGATTATTTTATTTGTAGATTAAATTTTTATCAAATAATATTTATATCTATAAAACAATAAACATATTTTGATTAATATATATTATGTTTAATACACACATAAAAATTTATAATCTATGTACATTCGATCTTGATAAAATGTTTATATATGGCATGTGTTATTAACAGATTTATATACATAGTATCTTAAGTTATTCTTGTCTAAAACACATTTAATTTATTCACATTAAAATGATAAAGTTTACTGAATTGTTCGTTATGAATTTTAAATAGAATTCTTTATGTTTTGCAGATCTTGATTTACTTTTTTAATAATAAATGTAAATACTATAGTATTAACGTAGTATTAAATTATTAAGTACTGTCAATTTTATTATAATTTTCATTTCTCTGATATATTTAATGTCATATTTATATCGTAAAAAACTTTTTTCTATAAAAATATCGAGACACATTTACCTATATAATTGTTACGTATATAATCGAGGAAATGATTAAATGTGATGATTATAGATACACGTGAAATTCACCACAATTAATGGTAAAAAAAGCATCAAAAACTAATAAAATTAAACGTTTGTTAAAATTTTACTCCTTTTCATTGTGTCACAAATATCGTTTTAATATTTTGATAATCATCACATTTCAATATATCCATCTAACCTCTTAATTCTTCCATTATCATTTACTTATACATACTGGACAACTTTCTACGTCGATATAATTAATAACGAAGTTTATTATGACGATTACAAATATTAGGTATATGCACAGTTTTAAAAAATTATATTTTCTTTTATTGTAATATATGTAAATTATTGTATTGAATTTCAACAAATCAACAAATAGCAACAATTTACATTTTTACAATAATAATTGCGCGAACTAGAACCATATATATCGGTATTTTATAATACGCTTTATAGCAAAAAAGGAAATAATTTATATATTGACGAAAGATATATTATAGTGATTTTGAATAATTTGAAGTGATAAATTAATTTAGAATTTCAGAATTTGGTAAGAAATGCTTTTGTATTAAACAATATTATTCTACATACGTATATAGGTAGTTTCAGATGATAACAGAGATATACATATGTGTATTATACGTATCATCGAGTATATCAAACAAAATCGCTATCTCTTTATGAATCGTACTATGTGTACCGTCAAGTGCTTGAATACCTAATGATAAACGAACGTTTGGAAAAACTAACTGAAAGTTAATTTGTTTTTTATTAATATCAGTGAATTTTTTTTATTAATGTTGAATATATTCTTTTCTCTTCAAGGAAAGATATACTCGTCGACGATGTCGAATCTTTGTCATAACCTAATTTAAATTTATACAAACGACCGTAGATACATTAATATTGAATAAGATTACATAAAAAAGAGACCAATAACGATGAGATAATAATGAAAAAAAAGTACGTATCATTCTAGTAAGATTAGATATAATCGTCATTCACCTTTGCATCTTTACAAAAAAAAAAAAAAAAAAAAAAAAAAAAAAAAAAAAAAAAAACATTCTAATGTACAACTATTTAATTCCTCAGTTTTGAATAATCGTGTCAAAGAAAAATAGAGTATAATTTAAAAAGTTGACTTTGTAAATAAAAATAACAAGAAGAACGACCATCGAGGAAAGAAACAGTGCGTGCTTTATAACTTTTTTTACTTAAAAGGCACAAAAGTTGCTTTCGATGCGGTACTATGCAGTCTGCAGAGTAACGTGACGCAATTTCGTTCGTGAAATTCTTATTATATTTCTTTCAACGTTTTCTAAAATTTTCTTCTCGCGATAAGATACGTTCTGTAAAAATAAATAATAAAGCATCATGGTAAGGCTTTTTTTCATTTTTCGTGTACTTTAGTGAACATTATAGATGATATTATTTATTTATTTTATATATAAAATTAGCTATTTTTTTTTAAGTATGAAAATATATTAAGTTTCAGAGAGATGGAGTCAGATTGCGCCAGCATACTACACGCAGATATTCAGATAGTAATTCACGAGAGAATAGAATAATTTCTACGAGAAAAGATATACTGCCAAATGAAACTCCACATCTTTTTTTTGTGCTTACTTTTTTTCTATTTGTATCATTCATTATTATTGCGTTTGAGAAAAATTTACCAGAAGCATGTATGATAGAAAATGAAGAACTTTATCCTGGTAGATTTATTGCCGAGAGAGCACGTAATCACATAATAAATCTTACATCTATTGGTCCACGAATCGTTGGGAGTTATGAAAACGAAGTGTTAGCCGTGAAATATTTAACTATAGCAATTAATGAAATAGTTAATAAGGCGCATGAAAATCATAAAATTACGCTTGATATAACAAAACATAGTGGATCATTTCCATTGAAGTTTTTAGATGGCATGACAAATGTATATAGAAATGTTCAGAATGTTATTGTTAAAATTGGGCCACATAATCCAGTAAAGCATAGTTTATTGATGAATTGTCATTTTGATACCTTTCCAGAGAGTCCAGGTAAATGTATTTCATGTAACATAATAACATTGTTTCTAAGCAAAATTGATTTATTCTTAATATATTCAAAGAATATCATGGCATATAATGATAGGTGGTTCCGATGATGCTGCTGGATGTGCTGTGATGTTAGAAATATTACGTGTAATGGCTTACAGTCCACAGTTATTAAAGCATAATATTATTTTTTTATTTAATGGAGCAGAGGAAAATCTATTAGAGGTACTTCCAGATTAATTTAAATTTAAACAAAATTAAATTTATAGGAAGATATAATTTTTATTTCATAGGCTTCACATGGTTTTATAACGCAACATTCTTGGGCTAAAGAGATTAGAACTTTTATAAATTTAGAAGCATGTGGTGCAGGTGGTAGAGAATTATTGTTTCAAGCTGGTCCTGATAGTCCATGGATTTTGGAGGTATTTCAAATTTATATCTGTTTATTTCATGCATTATATATATTTGATTTTATTTCATAATAATTCTTTTTCTCAGATTTATTCTAAATCAGTTCCATATCCATTTGCATCGTCCTTGGCTCAAGAAATATTCGAAAGTGGCATTGTTCCTGGAGATACCGATTTCCGAATATTTAGAGATTTTGGAAATATTTCTGGTAGTATATATATATTTCTTATTTTTATTTAGAAATATAATTGACAAAGTATTTATATTTAATATATTTTGTCCAGGTGTAGACTTTGCTTGGTCAACTAATGGTTATGTTTACCATACAAAATTTGATACAGTAGATCAAATACCGTTAGGATCTTTACAAAGAACTGGAGATAATATTCTTGCTCTTGCTCAAGGAATAATGCTGGAGGATTTTATGCCAGATAGAACATCACAAAATGCAGTAGAAAGTCTTGTATTTTTTGATTTTTTAGGTGCATTCGTGATCAGATGGCCATTGTATATTTCAAGTACAATAAATGTTCTCAGTATTTCTATAGGAATATATTCTGTATATATGAATATGCAAAATGCACGCAGAGGTAAATATGAATATCTGTGCTGATATGATTGACTATAAGAGCAAAAAAAGTTTTTTATGATATTATTATTTTCTATATTACTGATATAAACTTATATTTTGTTATCTAGATGCCAAAAAGTTCACATATCTAAAAAATTTATTAATGTGCATCGCTATTATTGTTAGTTCATGGCTCTTATCTTCATTTACATGTACAGCAATTGCACTAACTCTTACGAAATTAGGAAAAGTTATGAGTTGGTATGTAAGACCAGCATGGTTATTCTTTTTATATGTTTGTCCAACTGTTTTCATGTCAATGATTTTATTCTTGTACGTTGGAACTCGACAAAAGAAGGTAAATGATTATGTATCCATCACATTGTATTTACAGTATTTTAAATTGTGATCATGCTATTATTAATAGATAAAAGTAATATTAGTCAAAAGTAAAAGCAACTAAAACATAATTAAATTTCCAATTAATCTATATTTTGTGAAGATTTTCAATTTTATGGAAATTGTATAATATATATAATAGTATTTGTAAAAATTACAAACAAATATATCGTATGTATTGAATAATTTGAATTTTACAGGAAATAAATTCCATGTGGATTTTGTATCAAATGTATTGCGATGCATACTCTGTTACATGGATAATAATACTTTTCTTATGTGTTTTACTTAAGATAAAATCCGGTTTTATACCTTTACATTGGGTTTTTTTCCCTGCTATTGGAAATATATTACGTCTTAACTTTTTCTACAAATGGAGAGGTATTAATTTATCTTAAATTATATCACTTCTTATTATCAAAAGACATTTTATCATGTAACAATATATATATATATATATATTGTTATATATAATATTATATATATATATATATATATATATATATATATATTGTTATATATAATATTATATATATATATATATATATATATATATATATATATATATATAAAACATATACATTAAATTATATATATATATATATATAATTTAATTCTATAGGTTGGAAATGGCTTTGTTACCACATAGGAATGCTGACTTTACCCTATATGCAATCATTTTATTTAACAATTGGTGCTTTGTATCTTTTTATTCCCATAATGGGACGTTCTGGTGGTAGCCTTAACTCTGAAGTTGTTATAGCTAATATATTGTCATTATTATTTTGCTTACTATTTAGTTTTACGGTAAGTTGGTTTGTATTGTACTTCATATTTATTATATAAATAACTTTTTATAAATAATGAGAATGCAATTTTATTATTGTCTTTATATTATATAATATATTTTTTCAAATACTTTTTTCAGATGCCTATAGTAATTTTAATAAAGAATGCAGAACGAATTATAAGTGTATTAACAGGAATATTTTTGATAGCAATTGGTATATTAATTCTAACACCTCTTGGTTTTCCTTATAGTGGCAATCTATTATCTCTTGCACCACAACGTTTTATGATAGCGGTAAAATCTAGAATATAATTAATTAATCATTATTCACATATACATTCGCAATATATTGAAGCATTTCTTTCTTCTTTATATGTAGCACACACAAAGACAATATTACAATTTTGATGGTAGTCTTAGATATTCTGGAACAGGATATTGGCTTGTTGACTTAGATATGAATAGTCCCCAAAGTGTACAAGCTATGGTACCAGAAGTTAATGCTGTTACACCAACAATTAAAGATTGTGAGAAAGAATTATATTGTGGTTTACCATATTTAATGCCAGTTACAACATTTTTATGGTAAACATATATTCATATACTTTTTTAGGTAGTTTGTGTTATAAATAATTGTTATTATCATTAGTTAAAAATTATCTTTATAAAAAAATGTTTAATAAAATTATGATTTTATAGGAAGACTAGTTGGATATCAGGACCTGCACCATTTATAAATGTTCCAACAAAATTAGATCTTATATCAAAAATTACTAAACATAATGTTACAAGCTTTACCTTTAATGTAACAGGTAATAATAGTATAAAATTTAGAAAAAGAGTTGATATAAATTTGTAGCACAATCTAAAAACAATTTATTATATTTAGGTCCAGACCATATAGGTATAATTCTTTCTCCATATAAAGATGTCCATTTAGAAAAGTGGAGTATATCAAATATGGAACCATTAAAAGGTCCTATGTGGAATGGTAGAGAAACTTATTTCATTTATTATGCTTGTGCCTCTGACTGTATTCCTTATACATTTTCTATTGAATTAAATGTGAGTTTTTTATTAACTAATTTAATTTTTTTATGAAGTACTTTTATATTAACTAATTAATATATTTTAGGTATATTCCCTAGAAAAGGTTCCTTCTTTATCTATTGCACTGGCTGGTCATACTTTGCATGGAAAACACCAGAAATCCTTAAGATTTAAACAATTTTTAGTTCAGTTTCCACCATGGGCTGTTATAACACCATGGACCGCAACATATACTTCCTGGGAATTCTAATAGACCTAGACTTTAATCTACCAAATTAATTAAGAAAAGATCATAGCGATTGATATGTCTAAAAAAATAAGTTATTATGGCAATATCATAATGAAGCAAATGCATTTACTTTGATTGCTTTTGCCTAGATAACAAGAAAGCCTAAGAATATGCATCATTTCATAGTTCATATACTAGTCAAAAGATGAAGTTTGAAAGTAGGAGTTTATAATCTTGAGATATATCATCAGTTCCTCTTATTTATCTGGGATAATATATCACGTCGTAAAGTGCATAAAATAAAATAAGTTAAAATAAATAGAAATTAATTAGTAAAAGTAATTATTTTTAAAATTCGTAAATTGCCATATTTTAATACACTATTTTATACTATTTTTGAAAAATCAATAGTAAAAGCTATTAGCATTATGTTAAATTTATATTATATAATTTTGTTGAAAAAATGATGTACACCTTATAATAATAGATAATATAATTAAAAGTTACTTCATGTTCGTAGATATGTTGTTTATAAATTCTACGTTGTACGAGTTTTGTAAAAATAAATGCAAAAAGAAAATATGCTTAATGACGACACGGAATGTATTCGTGGTGTCATATATTTATTTATTTTATTATATGTATTCTTTTACCATTTGAAATATTTGAATGCGTTTATGTGCGACATACCTGCTGTAAACCGATACGTTTATAAGTTTTTATAAGATCGGGAATAGACGATATCGCAAGTCTCTTTGTTTCGTAAGAGATGTGTCAATATTGGCATACCAGCATAGTGTAAGTCTAGACGATTTTCTTCGTTAAAGTGAGTTGTAACTTTCGTTGTGTCGTTGTATCGATCTTTAAAGCACATTCAGCGATTGTGTGTAATTAAGAAAATGATTACGATTAAGTGCTTTCATCGACAGTTTGTCGAGCCATCTGTTATCTTATTTTGGTTTGTAATTCATTCTTTAAGTTAACATGCGATTCTTTCTTTTGATTTATATGAAAAATTAAATATAAAAACAATACAAATAAAAATCACACATCGGTATATCGACACATAATATTTTTAAAAGATGATAGTAATTATGTGGTTAACATTAAATATTATTAACAAAATTTATAACCATATTTGACCGTTCTTATAGGTCGACGTTTTACGAATAATAGCGTTAACTGTGCCAACGTATTGGCATAATGAAGTGAAAACAATGTAAACTCATAGATTTTACTAATTAAAGCGTAGTTCAATTAAGATCTAGCTGTAAAATACTTTGTTGACTAGGAATACACCAGGTGTAACTTGTTAACGTCTACACCCAAATGGAAGTTAATTATTATTTAAATTATTCACACTCTTGCAACAGATAATAACCAGTTATACTGCAAATATCCCGCACATGACCGCAATTTCGTAGAAAAAAAAATTTTAATTAACATTTCACGCTTGTTACCATTCTGACCTAATATTGTGCTTTTTAATGACGAATTTTATGATGAATTTTGAATAAAATTTGTTAACAGTTTAAACTTATCATGTTTCACCATTTCCATTTTGTTATTGTATATATCTAATAAATCGAATAGCTATCGAAACATAAAAAATATTTATTCAATGTCCTTCGATAATAAGTTTAATTACAATTGAACAACATACACAAAATAATTATAAATACACGTAACTTTTATGTAAGAAAATATCCGCTACCTATATTTCTGTTTTTATTTTCCTTTGTTTCGTACCGGGCTGTAATCGTTTGTCTTTCAATTAGTATCCTCTCCTAATGCCTAAACGTGCCTATCTAATTTGTACGCTCTACTTTTCTTTCAAGTTCTTGCATTGCGTTTCCGTATGTAATTAATTACTTTCCAAAATAAGATACAAATTCGAATATTATTTCATAAAAATTCTTTTCATATATTTGTTAATAGCGTAGTATATTTAGAAGGTTATTTGCCAAATAGCTAAACATAACAAAACAATAAGTTTATTGAAAATATTATCTACGATGTTCTTTCCTTAAAAAAATAAAATTCGTTATTTATAACAGCATAAAGATAAAGAAATGAACTCTTTACGGACGAATTATTTTGAAGCATTATAAAATATTTGTATCGGTATCTATTACAAAAGTTTTAATAATCTAACTTTTAACGAAAGTTTTAGAAAATTAACAAATAATTAAGTAATGTAAGTTATATAATCTGTGTAATTAGTATAATAATCTCTGGCACATATTTTACTATTAATTTAATAATATATTGAATTTAGTTTCTTATCATTAAGAAATCTTTAAAAACAAAGTAGCGATCCGATAGTTGAAAAAAATAATATGAAGTATCTTTTCTTTTCTATTTTTTATTTTTTTATTTTATTTTATTTTTTTTTTACTTTTCAATATAATGCACGTGCATTTATGTCGTAGGAAAGTTGGAGATCCCAATGTTCGAAACCGGATGGAAGGTACACGTAGGTACGTTCCATCGTTCTTCGTATAAGTGCGATTTTCTACAGTTTTATGGGTCCATGCGTGAGTGTGAGCGCGTACGTGTTTCGCGTACTGATTAATTATTCTCTGCAGGTTTCTTTCTTCCTCCTCCTCTTCTACTTCGTCACTTGAATACCATGCCAACGACGACAACGACCACGATGGTAGTCCGTCATTGTTACAAGTCACCAAACCTTCCAGAGACTTTCTCTGGAAAGATACACGATCGTAGTCCCATCAATTTTTTATTTAGTTGTCATCTAATGAAATTTGTAGTGAAATTTACATTTCAGTTAGATTTACAAACAGGTACAGTCAGAAGGCAAGTACTTTTTATTTAATCGGCTCTCTTGCAATCGTCTTAGAAAAATTAGAAAAAAATTAGATAAATAAAATGATTTACGTACGTACGTATATACACATATATGCATAATACAAAGTTTAAGTTCTGCATATGAAATTACGTATGCGTAAATTTTTGTTATCTAGCTTGTTAAATTTGAACGCTGCTTAGATCGAAGATGAACTAATGACATAATAAGAAATATTCTTGTCTAATGAATTGCTTTTAATTTCTTCTTGTTATATTCGAGTGATATGTCAGAGTAATTGTAGAAAAGTAGCACATGTAATTACGCGCAACCTATAGGTACACACAATAAGTATGATGTCACCGGTTTACGATCAGAATTTGGTACACGTGAATGCGTGATGCGCATAAGAATTTCCTTACACGACGTGGCGGCAATTCTGTCTAACGATTTGGTAGCTCGATTCTTCTCCATATCCGGCCATAGACGGTCACATATGAGTCTGTAGCGCGCAACTTGTTCCTTAGTAGCGGAAGTCACGAAGTGTTGGAGACTACTGGCAACGATACTCGAAGAATTCATGCACGCATGCACGCACGCACGCACGCATATGACAATGTATCTTTCTCTCTCTCTCTCTCTCTCTCTCCTCTTTTTCTCTCTCACTCTCTCTACCTTTATCGATGCATTTCTTTCTCTTTTTTTATTCACTCTCTAAATGTGGTCTTTGGAAGTGAAAGCGACAAAACAGTCATCTTCCGTTTGGGTTGCGTCTATCTTCTATTCAATTTTCCTGACGAAAAGAGGATACTGATATATTTCAGTTGTAATTTATAGATCAGCATTCATAGCATATCAGAAAAGATCATAATATGATTAAGAATTTATTCTCGTGAATAAAAAAGCATAGGAAAAACGAGGTCCGTTAGGACCCAAACGATCTATTCTAACCAATGAAGTGAAGAAACACGGAACTTCATCCCCTCTCGACATACATCAGCATCGTTCTCCTCTTACATGCGCCCCTTGCTTTACGTCTTTGAAGGTAAGAACTTGACGCTTTCAGTTCTTTGGCGAACCTCGAGCTTCGTGGAGGTGTCTTTGAAAATAAGCTTACCGTACTTACAATTATCCCAATAGTTTCACTTGTAATTAATGTATCTGTGAATTTCAAAGCATTTTTATTAATAATCTTTTCACGATCATAAAGTTTTATCCCTTGTGATTTATTCGTTGTTCCAAAATCTGATGCGGTGATAAATGTTTCTAAAAATGTGGATTTGTCGTGAATAGTCTTTACTGAGGAATTTAAATATTAAGCTGCTATAATGTTAAGTATCTTTTGACAATTTCTAGATTAAAAATCAAATTTTTAATCTTGAAGCATCTTGTTGAAAGTAAATAAAAATTGGGCGCCTGGAAGGCAAGATGTCGGCATAGCTGATGAATTTCGATATTCGGCTGTGTCACATCCAGCCAGCCAGCCGAACGTTCAGATATCGTCATAAAATTCACTAATAATACGTTTACGTATTTGAAGATAGAAGCACTCCGAAGATAGAAGAAAAGCAAATGTTTTAAAATATAAGTAAGAAATATGTAAAAACGTATGTTTTCATTACCGTTTTCAGTTATAAATAGTACCTATATCATTCGTTTATATCTATAAAAACATAATAGGAGCATTAATAATAATCAAATTATATCAGTTTTATTAAAGAAAAATGGAATTACCTTATTATCAATAATAACATTAGCAGGGTTAATTTTTGTCTTTTATACAAAAATCTCGTACTTCTAAACGGAAATTTTTCTTTCGTTCTTCTACTTGCATCTATAAAAGTAAATATAATATATAAAGTTGAGATTTATGTATGATCATAGGCACAAAATAGAGCTTTTATAATAATAATTATGATATACGAAATACTAATTCTATTATTAATGTGTAGCAAATCACCATTCTTTCTATATATTACTGTGATATTAATACTTTGATTTTTTTAGAAAGATAATTATATTTACAACAATAATAATATTTTACAATATGTTTTAGGTACATACTGTGCTAGATTCAAGATACACCACAATTTGTTTCATAAATATTTTCTAAATATTCTATCTTATAAAGTTGAAACAATTTTCCATTGAACAGTAGATTAGATAACCCGTCTGAATTGAGTAAATTATTAAAAAATACATTCTGCTCTTTCATTACACTAAGAATACAAAAATTGTATAATTAATTTTATAATTATTACATTAATATATATTAAGTATGTTTCTGTCAAACACTTCATAGCTAGCGTAAATTTTGTATCTACTGTATTTCATATCTAATGTATTTAATTAGTATCTACTTGTAGAGATGCTCCTCATAATTATCTATGTATCTCCATTATGTTGTAAAGAAATTTAGCTGTGAAAATACTTTATGCTGTTAGTTATTTTTTGTTATGTCATTTATAATTATAAATTCTCTAAAAATGTCTGTTATAATTATCATTCAGCTACAATTCACGAAATATCACAACATTGTTTATAAATATTAGGAAGCAATAAATATTAATAGGTCTCTTATAAGATAAAGAATAGATAAGATTTATTTTCCTTGATTGATTCCTTACTTTCACGAATAACAACAAAAAAGGTTGTCGAAGATAAATATTTCTCATTCAAGATATTATATATATGATTTTTTGATTCACATGATGTAGAAGTTTATGAAATCTTTCTTGACATTAATTACTTTACGAATAGTTGCCGTGACGTATTAATCTAAATACATATCACTGATTAAATGTAAAATTGACACAATTTCCAGGATTAAATTATAAACATTTAGACGCTTGAAATATTCTATGGACTATTAGGTTTAATATGAATCCATAAAAGTTAAAAAGGAGATATTAACAATTGAAAAATAAATTATTTAAATTTATTTTTCAATAAATATATAAACATATTCTGTACATATGCATATATATATATATATATATATATATATATATATATATATATATATGAGTATTTACAAATAGCCGTCAATTTCTCGTGAAATATCTCAAATTTCTAATAGGAACGCAGAACCATAATGGTGGTCGATCGCTAACTCAGATATTATTGGCTGCCACGCTAGATGGCATAAACCGCACCGTTAAATTTGTTCAGTATAGAAATATTATCTGCATTGATAAAGTAAGAATAATAATAAAAATTGACACATTTAAATATTCCTTAAGTTCTACAGATTCGTTGGAATAATATGATATCATAAAAGTTTATAATTGTACCTAATAATTAACTATTTTATAAATAATCATCGGGACGTATTAACTTAGATACATATCACTGATTAAGATATAATTTATTTAATTTCCAAGAATAAATTGTAAATATTTAGATGCTAGAAATGTTCTATGGACTCTCAGGAATCATATAAGCCCATAAAAGTTAATAAAGAAGTCTTAATAATAGAGAAAATAATTATCAAAGTTTAACGTATATATCAACATCTTCTGTATACTCTGTGTATATATGTATACAAATACACACATACATATACACATACACAAAAGCACGTATTACACACGCATAACAGCTAAAATTAGATATCATATTGCCGCAAAAATTTCAGATTCTTAATAGGAACATAGGACGATAGTGGAGGTTGATCTCTAAATGAAATGCTATTGGCTATCACACTATATGGAAAAAATCCCAGCGCCAAATTTGAACTAGTGTCGTGAGAATAGCTACATTCATGAATAATAATGTGGTTACTAATGTCATTATTAATTTTTATATAATGTCACAATTAGTTAATATAAACTCTCCGATTATTTTATATCATTTTAAATACGATATAGACTATTTTTAGCAATTAAATGTTTTATATATTGCCTATTTTACCTTCTATGATCATCTATTTGTCAGATATTAAAGATATTAAATATAATGTCATAATAAAGAATCATTAAAATATTTTATAATTATTTTCTGTAGCATTTCATTTAATGTTATTATTTTCTAGTTCCCCTGTGTGATAGTTTTCCTATGACTAATCTCTAAGTATCTGTTAATGAAACCAGCTTTCAAGTTAAAGGAATTTAATTGGGTATAAAATGAAATTACGTTTTACTATTGATATTTCAAAATTTTAGAAACTTTAAATCTTATTGTTTTAAATAATATTTTTATGTCGCGGATCTCCTGAGCTATTAAATTTACGTAACAGTTAGAAAATGTCCTTATTGTCGTATCCTGTGACTATTAAGTACATGACATACTTTGTCAGAAATTTTGCATCGTTTTGCATATTACTTGCATATATTGTTACAAGAAATTTACACAATTTAATTTACACAATCTCCAGGAATAAATTATAAACATTTAAATGCTTGAAATTTTCTATAGACTCGTATTATTTTATAGGCTCAGGAATAATATGAAATCAAGAATAATATAATATTATATATATATATATATATATATATATATATATATATATATATATATATATGAAAGTTATCAAGAATTATTAATAATTGAGGAATAAATTATTTAAATATATCCTATATATAAACATTCTGTATATCTTTATCTATATGTATATGTATATATACAATTAGCCGTCAATTTCTCACTAAAATCTCAAATTTCTGATATGAACAGAAAGAGAGTAGAGATCGATCGCTAAATCAGATGCTATTGGCTATTAAAATTGGTTACGAACTACTAGTGACATCTACCATGAAAACCGATAACAAATAATTATTTTTAAAAATCTTTTATATTTCTATCGCCATCTAACGTGTGAACTGGTACTAAATAATTATTGTAAGAAATCTTTAATATCCCTAGAGCCATCTAGTGCAAAGACTGGTACTAAATAATTATTTTAACTAACCTTTTATGTCTCTGGCGTCATCTAATGTTACAGCCTGAATTATATTCTCCCGCTTTTTGTACAAAAACCTCCACTATTATCATGTGGTCCTGTTATAAAACATGCATTTTTGCGACAATATCTCGACCAATTTTAAACAGCCTAAAGTATATATATTATAAATATACATACTGACTATTTAAAAAAATACATTATACTTCATAATTATAGAAGTTTTATTTTATAATATAAATTGTCTATATATATATATATATAAGAGTATAATATAATATTAATATACAATAATTATTATAAAATATTTAAACAATAGTACATTCGTTAAATATAAAAAGGACGGAAATGCGCGAGATAAATAACTTTAACATAAAATTCCAATACTTAAAAATTATAATTTCGGAGTAGTTGGCCTTGTGACATATAAACATAAACGGTCTTTCTATTAAACTCGTTCACTATCTTTTGTTCAAAGCATGTGTGCTTCAGCATAGGTATGACAAAATATGAACTATAAGACAAACGAGAACAAAGGAGAACGCTAGCCTCATCGTACTACTATCTATCGGTGCGTAAGCTTGCGTTAGTCTTCCTCTCTTACATGTCATAACAATCAGTTTCGTGTGAGCAGAGTAAGAAGTTTAGTAAACTGTGAACTCACACTTTTCAATCTCTCATAAGAGTATCTTTCTTTGATGATAGCATGCATCTCGTAGTGAGCCCTGTTAGATATAATGTCTGTAGGCATTTATTTTACGATAAGTGCATAGAAAATAATAAATATAATTGACACATATAAGAATTAGTATATAAATCTGCAACAAAAAATAAGAATTTGTCGAATATTTTCTTAAAAATTATTAGTGAATACTTATATATTGTATAATTTTAATACAAATTAAAACGAGTTCATTTCCATACTACCGAAGAAGTAGAATTCTCAGTGCTTTTTTTTTACGTGATTGCCTCTGTAGGACTAGTCCACTCTATACGACTTCGACTATTACTACTAATAATAATATGCTACTATTACTATTACTAATTACTATTACTATTACTATTACTAATAATAATAATAATATAATATAATGTAATATAATATAATATAATAATAATAATAAAAATGTACCTAAATATTATTTATATATATCTAGATATTATTTAATACATTTTATATTATAATAGTAAAGATAATTAGTTTCGACTGATTATGAATAAGAAACAGTTGAAAATAAATATATTAAGATCATAAGGTAGTAGACAAAGAAAAATAATATTGAACGAAAATAAAAGAAATGTTTCGAACTTTTTTTCATATATCATAATGTTGTATCTATCAATGGGCGGTTATGTGTCAAAATTATCAAGGACACGACTTGATTATTATTCCAAATAATATGAGTCTATAAAATAATACGAGTCTATAGAAAATTTCAAGCATTTAAATGTTTATAATTTATTCCTGGAGATTGTGTAAATTAAATTGTGTAAATTTCTTGTAACAATATATGCAAGTAATATGCAAAACGATGCAAAATTTCTGACAAAGTATGTCATGTACTTAATAGTCACAGGATACGACAATAAGGACATTTTCTAACTGTTACGTAAATTTAATAGCTCAGGAGATCCGCGACATAAAAATATTATTTAAAACAATAAGATTTAAAGTTTCTAAAATTTTGAAATATCAATAGTAAAACGTAATTTCATTTTATACCCAATTAAATTCCTTTAACTTGAAAGCTGGTTTCATTAACAGATACTTAGAGATTAGTCATAGGAAAACTATCACACAGGGGAACTAGAAAATAATAACATTAAATGAAATGCTACAGAAAATAATTATAAAATATTTTAATGATTCTTTATTATGACATTATATTTAATATCTTTAATATCTGACAAATAGATGATCATAGAAGGTAAAATAGGCAATATATAAAACATTTAATTGCTAAAAATAGTCTATATCGTATTTAAAATGATATAAAATAATCGGAGAGTTTATATTAACTAATTGTGACATTATATAAAAATTAATAATGACATTAGTAACCACATTATTATTCATGAATGTAGCTATTCTCACGACACTAGTTCAAATTTGGCGCTGGGATTTTTTCCATATAGTGTGATAGCCAATAGCATTTCATTTAGAGATCAACCTCCACTATCGTCCTATGTTCCTATTAAGAATCTGAAATTTTTGCGGCAATATGATATCTAATTTTAGCTGTTATGCGTGTGTAATACGTGCTTTTGTGTATGTGTATATGTATGTGTGTATTTGTATACATATATACACAGAGTATACAGAAGATGTTGATATATACGTTAAACTTTGATAATTATTTTCTCTATTATTAAGACTTCTTTATTAACTTTTATGGGCTTATATGATTCCTGAGAGTCCATAGAACATTTCTAGCATCTAAATATTTACAATTTATTCTTGGAAATTAAATAAATTATATCTTAATCAGTGATATGTATCTAAGTTAATACGTCCCGATGATTATTTATAAAATAGTTAATTATTAGGTACAATTATAAACTTTTATGATATCATATTATTCCAACGAATCTGTAGAACTTAAGGAATATTTAAATGTGTCAATTTTTATTATTATTCTTACTTTATCAATGCAGATAATATTTCTATACTGAACAAATTTAACGGTGCGGTTTATGCCATCTAGCGTGGCAGCCAATAATATCTGAGTTAGCGATCGACCACCATTATGGTTCTGCGTTCCTATTAGAAATTTGAGATATTTCACGAGAAATTGACGGACTTGTAAATATTCATACATACACATACACTGTAATCTTGTAATAACATATTTTTTAATCATCAACTATTGCTTATTAACTTCTGCGTTTTTATATTATTCTTGATAATCTGCGAAACACTGAATTTTTCTAAAAAATTTAATAAAATTTCATTTTGTCAGAATATTTCTTAATGTTCCATATAATAAATATTGAGAATTTCTATTATTTTTTTCGTTTATTAATTTTATATTTGTTGCGTAATTAGAAGATTACATATGATTTGAAAAAATCGGCATATGTTTTGTAGATATTTTAAAAAATAAAATGTATGGTTAGAAAACAATTATATTTATTCATGATTTAGTAGATAAAATACACTCGTTTATACATATACCTTGATATATTTTATTACTTGTTATTTTGTTATAATAGATGAAAAAGTGATTGTATCTATTTTGTCGGTTTGTTTCAACGTTGGCGATTTAAACGTATTTTTCGGGAATTGTTCAACTGACTTTTTTCGTTTAATAGTAAGCTTGACGTGTAATTAGCATATTTTAATAGATAATTAATATATTCTTTTTTATGTCCACTCTTATCCAATACTTTAATTGTTTTCTTAAAACACGTTTTCTAATCGCGCCTTATAAGTAAATCAAAGCATTTTCAATGATATAAAACAAAACGATTTAGATAGATCCGAACGATCGATATTCCTTGCGTTATAAAAATATGTCAAATTTAAATCTAGGAAATAAAGTGAGCTAATGGTTGTATTTTAAGTTATATTCCTTTACACGGATCTCACAAATATTCCACTTATATCACAGTTAAGTCGCGGAAAATTTAAAAGATAATGTTCAAGAGTAAGTTCATTTTTAAGAGAAATAAAGAAATCTCAATTTTAATAGTATCACGGAAGAAAAACAAAGGAACCATTTGTAATAATAATGAATTTTTGTGATTAACAGTACTATTGCGACAAACATCGCGCCATTAGATAATCTCTCTTATTGGCTTTCGAGCAGAGCCGTCGCAGATCGAACCATTTAATAAACCAATGGCCATCGCGTTTTAAGAAGAAACATACATTATCGACTGTTAAGGAGAACATTCGCAATTGTAAAACTTGAAGAAAAAGTGGCGCTGATAACGCCACTTTCGGGCAAAACTAACATTCGATTGATAATCATGAAGAACGTATAATTACTGATTGATCGAATCGTTGGCAAGTGGCGCTAAGACCATCATTTGTATTCGTTCGATCGACGCCTAAATTCTGAAGGAAAGAGATTAAGAGTACGGCGACGTAGTTGCATCTGGATTACATCTTCATTGCGTCTGGATTTCTGACAAGAGGATGCTATTTGAGAAAGAGCGCCTGAGAAGAGTTAGGTGTGGAGTATATTCTACATCGTGAAAAGAGAAAAAAACGTTGGAAAGGTTTTAGTTTAGCTGTCTTCCCCCACCTCCCGACTCCCCTCGATTTGGCAGGAAAAGAAGGAAGGTACCGGTCGCCGCAGTGCGGATGTCGCGCGACTGAGACTCGCAGAGGAGGAGAGAACGTACGCCTTGTTCTTCGTGTAATACGAATAAAAGAAATCTAATCGTTCGTACGAAACGTGCATGTTAGAGAGAGAGAGAGAGAGAGAGAGAGAGAGAGAGAGAGAGAGAGAGGGTGCGTGCCAAATGTGATCTTGTATGTAAGTGCGTGTGAGATTGCATGCAATGCCACGATTCATACACGACTATATCAAGTACACAAGTATTGTCATCCTTGTCGTCGTAAACACGAGGAACGTTTTTGCGTTTTTGCTTTTTCATAAGCAAGCCATTTTCTAATCGGAAATATCAAAGAAACATTTTCGACACGAACGAAGTTCGTATGAGAAGTGTAATTGTCGTATGAATGTCGTATGAATAATCGTGTAAACGGAAAAATGCCCGCGTCTCGTGGAGGCATGGTGCATGGTGTTATGCCACCGCACTACCTCCACGAGCTGCCGGCACAAGACGAGGAACGGCTCGAAAAAATATTCCAAAAGCTCGATCTTGATGGAAACGGCAGAATCGACGTACACGATCTTTCCAAAGCACTTCACGAGGTCGGCGTACACAAGCAATATGCTGAGGTAATCGTTTTTTTTTTCAATCTGAATTCAAATCAACAATTTTGTTGACTTTCCACGAGTCTATAAACGTTACTTTATCCTCATCTATTTGATAATATTTATTTAATATCATCCAGCTTGCATTTTCCTTAATACCGGCATTATTTCCTTATCGTAACTGCATCGCAAGGGAAGTAGGTCAAGCGCGTCTTTTGACACGCACACGTATGAATATGAGTACGTGTTTGTTGTACATACATTTACAATATACAATGTAGATATACTCGATAGTCTAGCATTTTATGTAATATTCTATTTGTATGGTTTTACCGAGGAAAGATAAAATAAGAATTAATCTTTCTACTATTATGTCAATGTGTCAGAGTCGCATATAACCAAAAGTTTTACTCAACTGATTAATCTTATGTTTTGAAAAAATACAAGTTGTCGGTCTCTCAGGTAAATCATAGACAAGTATTTTGAAGAAAATAGTCCTATTCTGCTACTTCCATATCGGCATAAAAAAGTATTTTCTTTTAATTTACGTTGTATAGATGATATATGTACATATATGGTTATTTTTTCCTTTTAGAAATTTCTTGCTAGATCGGATAGTACAAAAAGTGGTGACATCAGCTTGGCAGAATTTTTACATTATGTTCGCGAACATGAGAAAAATCTTCGTCTTCAATTTTCTGATCTTGATAAGAATAGAGATGGTAAGTTTATTACGTGATCGATCATATATTAGCGTTTAAAAACTTATATAATTATTTATATTTACATAACAATCTTTTTTGTTTTAATAATCGTTGTTTAAAACAATATATATATTCTCAAAATTTCACCAATCGTTTATTTCCTTTTATGGGTTTTTCCTTCTTATTTTATCAATCTGCAATTCCCTTGCGAAAGAAAAGATTGTTTTATTGGTAAACATTAATTTCTAGATACTTGCTCGATCGTTAAATGATTTTTTATCAAATATACCCAATGCTTTGATTTATTTGAAAGTCGATATATAAAATACCATTAATGAAATTATACTATTGAACTAATATATGCTATTTTAAAAGCAAAATTCCTTAATGATCCTTGTAATTATTCGTTTTATTCTTAGGTAAGATCGATCTTGAAGAGTTGATAAGAGCATTTAAGGACTTAGGAATAGAAATGGATCGCGGTGAGGCAACCAAGTTATTACAACGGTAAGATATTGAGTGATTTTTCAAACTTAATGTTACAACAATATAATCCGCTTTATAGAGAAATTTTGGATTCAATAATTTTTTTTTCTTTCCTTTCTTTCCAATTAATTCACAGAATGGACAAAGATGGAAGCCTCAATATAAGTTTCAATGAGTGGCGAGATTTTCTGTTGTATGCACCGAGCGCGAACATCCATGAACTTATACAGTATTGGCGACATTCGACTGTAAGTATCCAATGATCAATCTCGTATTTCGAAATTGAAGAAGCAAATAAATTGCATTGTACATATGTATATTATTACGATTCATCGATAGAGCGCTTTCGAGAGCGTCATGTTCGCGCGTACGTCGACGACACATAATAATCGTCGTTTCAACCAATGGAAAGTCAACGTGGCAGTGGGAATAGAGTTTAACGTGTACCATGAAGCACTATCGTCCGCAATTTAAACCGCTGATTCGTCGACGAAGAAGGCTCGTCCGAGGCTGTGACATAAACGTCATTCAATATGACCTTCGTGATTTCCAGCTGTTTCTTCCTCCCTCCCTCTTTCTCTTTCTCTTTACCGTTTTTCACACACGATGGATGAATACACAGCATTTGCGCAAAAATTCTCTCCTTTCCTTCCTTACGTGTCATATACTTACTTTTTTCTCATCGGGTCTATTAAGCATTTCGATTAATTCGTATACTTGAGTTCGTTGAACTTTTAGTATTATACGATCAAGAACACGATATTGATTTTTTTATGCTTGAAAAAAATTATAACAAATGTTTCTTTGAAAATATTGGATTACTAGTTCGGGATGTCAAGACGATTCGAAAAAGATTTCATGCATTGTTCATGAACTTTGAGCGCAGCTGATTAAAACGTGTTCCAAAAATAAAAATTCATTGCCATTTATTTTTCAATGCGAAGCGATACGCGTCTTTTCATCAGAAAAAATGCCTCGATGATCAAAAATTGTTGATAATATTACATGATCTTTAAAAACAGTTGTCGTCCTTCTATTTTTCCAGTAATAATGGTGACAAAGGTCATTTCATTATAGGAAAAAAATGTCCGAATCGTATACAATTAATCTACAATATTGTCTAATAGGAATGACGTGACGATAGACTTAATGCGGAATATCACGTCAATAACATGTATCCTTAAAAAGATTCTATGTTATGTTGTTCAAGAAAAAAGAATTATAACGTATTGTCCGATGAATGAAATTAAAACGGAGGTAGAAATAGGGAATAATATTCGATGCTTTTAATGATCGATTAAATATCAATGATCATCGTAAAATAATCGGATCATTCTTTGGTTAATTTCTTGATGATAATGATTTTAGATCGAATTTTCTAATTTTTAATATTATTCGATTCGAATTTTCTATATTGTAAGAAAATAGATAGAAACGATATCTTTATAGAGCGATGAAATCTTATCATTTCGTCAGTCGTTTATAAAACCGCCGAGGTCATCACTTTGCATCGTCTCCGACGGCAAGTGCCGTATTCGCATATTACTCTAACATAATTATCAGTTCTATAGGAAATTCTAATCAATATTTTATCTTATTATCCAAAATATTGAGAATTTTATCCTTTGTTAACTTTATATTAAAGAGAGTTATATAAACTCTTCCTTGTCTTGCTTAGGAACATTTAATAAAAATATGTATATACATCGTGTATATACATCTGTTTCTTGCAGGTAGCTGGAAAGATGCAGCTGTGTTAGATGGCTAATGACCATCCACGAACACGGTGCGAGTAAAGTTTAATCTAATTTTATTACAGTCTACCTGAAATAAAATGACAACTTTTTTAAGGATTGAACTTTCTTTAGAAATACTTTAGAAAACAAGAAAATAATTCGGTAAATTCCGTTTTGTTTTACAGATCACAGTCGTGGAAAACTCTTGTAAGAAGATTTAAGAATGCTCTTGCAACGTAATAAATTGAAAACATTTGTAGATGGATAAATGACTTGATTTCCCGCTAACATCGTTCGCATCGATTCCACTAGAGTCGCTAGATCCAATCGTCGTCTGTCTAGGGAAAAAACGAAACTCAAAGTTTGTCTCGCTTATAATACCCGACCAAATGGCATTTCATTCCAACATTTTCGTAGATATAAGTGGCGAGGGAAATGTGCGACGTTGTTTAATCTCTTTTAGTACCAGTGGCTACGTCGGTAGTTGGTAGAAAAGAGTAGGGATGACCGATTGAGCGAGTAGGAATTTCCCTGAAAAGCTTTCAATTCTGTAACTAAGCCCCAGTCGCGAGATTATATTCTAAGTTGTTGGCTCGTCGGATTTTCAGGCGGGACTCACACTTGTTTTCTCTCCATCGATCTATGCTGGATGTATCATTTATATTCAGCACAAAAAAAAAATTGTACGAGTAGGATCAAAAATTAAAAGAGTAAATTAATGTTCATTTAAATGCAGCTAGCTTTACAAAGAATAGAAAAGTGCGACACTTGGATTTCACTTTTTTTCGTTCATTTTCTTCGTTTCGTTCATTACAAGATTTTCTCACATGAGACCTAAAGATTATCGCAAGGGATTCGTCATGTTAAGACAAGAGAGTATACCGTCCAACTGTCAAGTCTGCGAGGAATTTCTTCAAGGCTATCATGAGCTCTTACAACGAGTGAGTGTTTCTGCTTTGTATAATAGTAACGTATTTGCATACTTGGATAGGTGAGAACGATTTGTCGAAGAATTAAAATTTCTATGGCGTCGCGTAAATGTAGAAGTCTGTGAAAGCCTCATAGTGTCCTCTCTCCTCCTCTTTTCTTTTTTTTAATTTTATTATTTTTTTTTTTGTGATCGACGTACGACATCTCCGTGAACAAGCACATGATTCTGAAAGTTTTTCTTAGTAAAGTAAAAGTACTTCGGTCCCTTTTTTCTCCCAGCAATCGAAGATTGCAAAGAAAAATCAATATTATGTAAAAATCTTTAATATATATATTACATTGTGACAACAAATGGCAAGATGCAAAATATGTGGATCTGGACCTGTGTAATTCTTTTTTCCGTTTTTTTTTTTAAGTTCACCATCAAGAACGATCTTGCAAATATAAGATTGCCAATGTTCCATTTCTTAAGGACAGGAATGTCCAGAGTCAATTGATCCTTATCCCCACTCTTTTTTTGTTTCCCCTTAACGGATTCTTCTTCCCGTTGTTTCTCTCTACAAGTACTCTCCAACGTTTGTTAACCGTTGTTCTTTTATATTAAAAAGCATAGCTATCATATTCAAGACTAACCAATCACTTCTAGATTATTCTGTACGGATAGCCATAGCTAACATGCGTATTAAATTATACTTTGGTTATTGATAGGCAGGTAATATCGTTATCCGACACTTCATCTCGATTTTCTTTAAATATTATTACATATTTAGATTTTGTTTTGTTTTTGTTTATTATTATTATTATTTTTTTTTTCTTTTTTGTTTTTTTTTTTTTGGAATGTGATAAAAACGATTTCTTTCAAGCTTTTTATTCATTGTTCATCGTATGCAAGACTTATATTCTTTAAAGTCAATTTTTAATTCGTATATTTTCTTTTTTCTTTTTTTTTTTTTTTTGCCAAGTTGATTTAAAATAATCTCTTGGGTTGCGTCTCATGATCAGGAGTGAAAAAGGATCTATAGATATATTAGCAAAGATAGATGACTAGATAGGTAGATAATATATGTGCGTGCGTGCGTGTGTGTTTGTGTTTAAAATATATACACATTTTACACATATACACACACACATATAAAAAGAGAAACGAATTGGACGTTAGTTGAATAGGAAGATACAAACCGACATTGGGCGTAGCATCAAATAATTCTTTTTTGGCCACTCGCCCATTAGCATCATGAAAGATTTGATTTCCGGGCTCCGTTCTTTTCAGACGTCCTTTAAATGCACTTTGAGCTACTCCAAATCTCAGAAGATTTGATTCCCTTTCGTTTCTAATAGTAACAAAAAGAGGAAAGAAGAAAAAGAAAGACAGTATGGAGAATCTTGATAATTTGGATAGCGATATTTTGCTCGAGTTTTACATAAAGTTAAGTACCCCCATTGATTGTGAGTGTGTATTCTCATTGATTGATAAGGAAAGATTAGGAAGTAAAATGATTTTTTGTTAATTATCTCATTTATTTCCTTTTATATCCAAGAGGAAATAAATTTTATCGTAAGCTTTAGGATTTTTGCTAATTGCAAACGATAGATGAATAAATAAGTCTAATATTTGTGTGTGGGTGGACGTGTACATGGAAAAGAAGTCGAATCACGTGGTCATAAGCAAGCGCGCGTGCACTTGGATCAACAGTGAAGATCGTTTAAAACATTTGCATCTCGTCTAGACTTGACAAATCCTCGTATTTACATTGGAAAAGGAATCATTTTCCTTACTCGCTAATTGCAGAATTCTAGCTATTCATCTGGACATTTATCGAACCAACTTATTTTGCGCATATAAATAATAAAAATTTCTAAATAAAAATGTCAATTTATTCGAATATAAAAAAAAGAATAATATATTATGTGTGTAGATAAATTCGTAAATTTATGTTGGTTTTAAAAGTGTTTATTAATCACTTAAATGAGGAAACTCTTTGTAAATGTCAAATCCCGCATAAACTACTACTATTTCTTTGCTATTTCGAACATGGATACGATAAAATATTTACTTGACCAAAGTCTAATTGAAGCTGTCGCTTGTTTATGCCTCTTAGCAATTTAGAAATATTTAACAGGATGGAAGTAGAAATGAAGAGAGATTTCAAGAATCGAATTTATACGCTTAGTGCGATAAACGTAACTACATCGCGTTATCACGAAATCCAAAACACTTATCATAATTTCATTGCTACACAATAGAAAAAACATATCGTCGTGTGTAATTTAACAAATTTTTTCTTCACGATTTACATGATTTTCCGTGTACGACCATCGCAAATGATCATTTTAGTTGATTCATTAAATATTTATCATGCTATAAATAATTAAAAAGATGTATTTAAGATATATACATACATGTTCGATTATCGGATTCTTGAATTTTACAGTACATGGATATTGGAGAGGATATAGGAGTTCCTGACGATTTCACGA